>NC_036843.1:12596839-12695926 GCF_002910315.2 Salvelinus sp. IW2-2015 | reverse complement strand
CGAGTGAGTAATCGCTGTTCTTGATGTCCAGAAGCTCTTTTCGGTCATAAGAGATGTAGCCAGCAACATTATGTACAAAATGAGTTACAAAAAATGCAACAAATAATAAAACAGCACAGCTGGTGAGGATCCCCAACCCCCCAAAAAAGATATAGGATAGACATATCAGAACAAACTTCCATTTGATTGTTTTTGAGGACACTCTGCTGTTCCATTTAGTTTATCTTGTAATTCAATCAGCGTTTTGTATGAAGCTAATAGCGGTATGGCCAAATATATATATATATTTTTTATACTTCAAGGGTCAAAAAAATGTCAAAGTATCCTTTGTATGAACTAAAACCAATCCATATAGCTTAGTGGTACAGTTCTCCCTCCCCACTCAGAACATCCCAGACAGTTCTCCCTCCCCACTCAGACACTCCCAGACAGTTCTCCCTCTATAAAAAAATAATGGTTTCTTTGCAGGATCTTTGTCCTCACTCTCAAGAATGGCTGAATTGCCTTAGCCTTGCTTTTCTGGTTGGCTGGATACAAGTTTCACAAATTTTAACTGTAATAGACAACTCCCCAAATAGAAATTAGAACAGAGCAGTCCCTACTAAAACAGGAGTATCAATGAACATAAATGTGGAAAATGAAAAGCTCAGCTTGTCGCGTGGCAGAGTACCGCAAGAAGCAATTGTTCTACCTTGTTGACAAGCAAATAGATAAGCTGCTTCTCACTAGCATGTGGGCTTGTGCTTGAGAGACTGTTGATGAGACCTGTGTCATTTTATTGAATGCCTGCTACAAGAAGTTGGTCTTATTAGTGGATGTACATGGTTCTGGTTACATTTGCAACGAAAAGGGCATTTTCATAGACACACCTGAAAGCCAGATCAGTGATTATTGCAAAAAAGCAAGTGAACCTATTTTGATAAAATAATTAAATAATTAGTGGGTGTTATGGTTGTGGGAGGCTTTTGCCAGAATTATATATTTTGGGGGGTTGACGTCATTATGTCCAGCTGTTTTTAAATCGACACAAAAATGTCAAATGGACACACACCCTTGCAGGCAAATGTCAAATCTATTTTCTATGCAAACTTTCTAAATGTCGACAAAAGTTAATGGAAACATAGCTTATGGTAGATAACAACAAAGCATTCTTTTCTCTATATGTACCAATCAATCCCCTCCATCCATCCTCAGAGAGAGCTTGAACACTCAGCCAGACTCCAGGAGCCTCCATGCCTCAGGATCACTACTTCCTGGTCTGCAGCTCAGCTCAGCTCTGGGTCCCCTGGAGAGGAGCTCCAGACTAAACATCCCCCCCCCCCCCCCCGGCTCATCTGCTCCCCTTCACCCCAACCAGGTGAGGTGAGATGGCCCCCTGACAACCAACCTCTCTACGACGAAAACCTCACTTTTTTCACCAATTAGGTAGAGCTGGGAGGAAAGAGGGGAAGAGGGGGGGGTAAAACTTCTAAATATTATCTACATTGGCAATTAAAGTGGCGCGTTGAGCAACCCCTGTCACAGAGATGGACTAATTTCAGGGCAACCTGTGCCAACACAAACAACTGCTCTCTCTAGCTTTCATTGTCAGCACTTGAGGTTTTAGTAGAATGTTTGAGTGTGGTGCTGCCAATTTCTCCTTCTCCCATTTTCCCCCCACGCGATTAGTCATTGTCCAGATTTACTCCCCTTCTCTCTAGAGCGGCAGACAACTTGGGTCTGTCATCGCCTACACAGTCAGAGCTTAGGAAGTGCACCAGAAAACAGACAACACAACACACACACAGAGAGATCAAAGACAAGTACACAAACATGCTCCCTCTTCCATTTCTCAGACATACACAAGACCAAAACAAACCTTCTCTAACAAACACACAAACGTACATGACTTCCAAAACAGTAACATATGTTCATAATATACATATGTACCATCATTTAGGTTCTCTTTTCATCCACAGACAGCAGAAGCACAGATCGTAAAATGGCATTCCTCTGTGGTGTGTGGTCAAGTGGTGAAACCTCACTAATCAGTTCCCAACCATGTCACTGGGAGTCAGACTGGGCTGAGGCGGCTTGGCGTGCCAGGAGAGGCAGTATTGACCCAGCCACACCTGTCCTGAACACCCTTCGTACTAAGACTACAGTAAACCATCTGGTCAAACTACACCTTCAGTGGTCCAGAATAGAGGTCGACCGATTATGATTTTTCAATGCCGATACCGATTATTGGAGGACAAAAAAAGCCGATACCGATTAATCGGACATTTATTTATTTTTAAACATTTAAAAAAATATATATATATCATACACACAACACATTTTTGTAATAATGACAATTGCAACAATACTGAATGCACAATGAACACTTGTATTTTAACTTAATATAATACAAAATACACACACAGCTCTGAAGTGACAATGATACTGAAGAGTCTGCTTAGGAGACAAATACTATCACTGTTTGAATAAAATAGAGTGTAAGCTAAGTTACCTGTGATGAATGTTGAAAACAAAAACTTTAAATTTCTATATGCAGGAAATCCTATTTTAATAATGGGCATGGTAAGAATTGACAACCAAAGTGCGAGTCTTAATTCCCATGACACCTAGCAAAATCTGAAAAGCGGTTCCTTCATTTATTCCATAGGATATTTTTAGATTCACTTAAAATAAGGTCTGTTTTTCGTGTAGGCTTACATCACCGTGCCAATTTTATGACTGTGTAGATATCCATAGTACAAGGTAACTCTGATCAATATTGGCTAAATATAAGCGAAGATACATTTTTTTGTAGCGTGGATTTATGAAAATATGTTGACAAACGTTACCTTATCCTGGTGAGATTTACACGGGTATCAAAACGAAGAGGCGGTTTAAGCCTGCACGAAACACAGACCTTATTTGAAGTAGATCAAGACATTCTCTATGGAAGACATGAACGGTAAAATAACGAAGGAACCCCTTTCAAATTCAGCCGCAAGTTATTACAGGAATTATAACGCGTCGACTATTTCTCTCTAAACCATATACCTTTGACTAATCCGGAAACTATCACCTCGAAAACAAAACGTTTATTCCGTTCCGTATTTTATCTAACGGGTGGCATCCATGAGTCTAAATATTCCTGTTACATTGCACAACCTTCAATGTTGTCATAATTAGGTAAAATTCTGGCAAATTAGTTCGCAAAGAGCCAGGCGGCCCAAACTGTTGCATATACCCTGACTCTGCGTGCAATGAACGCAAGAGAAATGACACAATTTCACCTGGTTAATATTGCCTGCTAACCTGGATTTCTTTTAGCTAAATATGCAGGTTTAAAAATATATACTTGTGTATTGATTTTAAGAAAGGCATTGATGTTTATGGTTAAGTACACATTGGAGCAATGACAGTCATTGATTGATTGTTTTTTATAAAGATAAGTGTAATGCTAGCTAGCAACTTACCTTAGCTTACTGCATTCGCTAACAGGCAGGCTCCTCGTGGAGTGCAATGTAATCAGGTGTTAGAGCATTGGACTAGTTAACTAAGGTTGCAAGATTGGATCCCCCGAGCTGACAAGGTTAAAAATCTGTCGTTACGAGGCAGAACGTTCCTAGGCCGCCATTGAAAATAAGAATGTGTTCTTAACTGACGTGCCTAGTTAAATAAAGATTAAATAAAGGTGTAAAAATAATAAAATCGGCAAATCGGCGCCCAAAAATACCGATTTCCGATTGTTATGATAACTTGAAATCGGCCCAGATTAAAATCGGTCGACCTCTAGTCCAGAACACAGTGTAGGAAAAGGCCTCATCCTCTGGCCTATGAGAATTCACATTCTAATCTGTTATGGTAATGCGAAGCAAAAGGTATTTTCGGTGCGGAATATATTAATACATGTGCCAATCAGTGAAACAGAATGTGTGACGCTTCCTTTTCATAAAATGTCTTCACACTATAGGGGGCCTCCTCTCTTTGTGGTTTTTAAATCGCACACAGAGACACACGCACAAAGACATGCACATACACACAACAGGGAGTGTGTTTCTGAGATTGTATGTGTGTTGGGGGGGGGGGGGGGGGTGGAAGCTGAATGGACACTTTCGGAGGCCCCTGTTGCCTGAACATAGAGCCTTCTCTCTCGCCCATTAGTGTAGCAGCTGCTTTAATAAGAACTCAGCACATATTTATTCAGGTACACAGACAGACAGACAGAGACCGACAGAGCGAGCGAGCCCGACAGACAGAGCGAGCGAGCTCGAGAGAGAGCGACAGACCGAGCGAGCTCGAGAGAGAGAGAGAGCGACAGACCGAGCGAGCTCGAGAGAGAGAGCGACAGACCGAGCGAGCGCGAGAGACAGACAGACCGAGCGAGCCAGCGAGCGCGAGAGACAGACAGACAGCGAGCGCGAGAGACAGACAGACAGCGTGCGCGCGAGAGAGACAGACAGCGTGCGCGCGAGAGAGACAGACAGCGTGCGCGCGAGAGAGACAGAGAGCGTGCGCGCGAGAGAGACAGACAGCGTGCGCGNAGCGTGCGCGCGAGAGAGACAGACAGCGTGCGCGCGAGAGAGACAGACAGCGTGCGCGCGAGAGAGACAGACAGCGTGCGCGCGAGAGAGACAGACAGCGTGCGAGAGAGAGAGAAGCCTGGCCCTTCTTTTTCTGGGCAGCTGTGCAGCGCTCCTGCGGTTTTTGGGAGGCAAAGAGAGAGAGGGACACAGGCAAGCACACACACAGCGAGAGGAGGAGGGAGTGCCTTGCATAAAAACCAAGGCTCCACTCAGTCCTCCAGTGGGTGTAGGACATACTGTATAGAGCCCGGCCCTAGAGGCCACAAGAGGTGTGCATGGCTGATCGCCCAACTCTCCTGTCCCCCCCAGATTCCCCTGTCCAAGACAAATTAGCAGCAGTGCTGCTGTCACCATGGGCCCTGACCAAGAGAAACAGCCCTGTTAAAGATAACACCCTAGCCCACCGACAGCCCCTCCTTCCCTATTCATATCCCCTTCATATTGTAGGTCAAAAGACTGACGCTCTGGCCCAACGCTGCACTGGAGACTCCCTTCCAACCTCTCCATAACCTCCCACTGTTCTCCACACGCCTTTCAACCATATCTGTTGTGGCCAGAAATGCAGACTAGGACGTATATGTGTGTGTGTGTCACTATGCAAGTTTCTGGTGTGTGTCTGTCAGACTTTGCGTGTGTATGTGTCCATGCACGGGTGCATAAACTCTGAACTTAGCTGAATCACAAAACTGCCAACAATGCAGAAGTGTCAGCAGTATTCCAGCTCAAGCTAACAGAGCCCACTGCAACATGGGAGTTGTGGTTTATTTGTCAAACCTGGCTACAGTAGTCTGTATGGCTGCCTGCGCCAGAGGGACTGGAGTTTCTCATTGAGAGGAGCCTCATTTATCTCAGTGGCAGAGCCCTTCCCCGCCAGCCCTGGTCCTGCAGGACCCCTGAACTGCTGACACCAGACCCCCCACCCCCTTAACACTGTGTTTCATCTGCATATTGATCAACCTGGCCAAAAGAACCAAAACCTCAGCATTACACTGCATATATATTGTACACTACCGTTCAAAAGTTTGGGGTCACTTAGAAATGTCCTTGTTTTTGAAAGAAAAGCACAGTTTTGTCCCTTTAAAATAACATCAAATTGATCAGAAATACAGTGTAGACATTGTTAATGTTGTAAATGACTATTGTAGCTGGAAATGGCTGATTTTAAATGGGATATCTACATAGGCGTACAGAGACCGATTATCAGCAACCATCACTCCTGTGTTCCAATGGCACGTTGTGTTAGCTAATCCAAGTTGATCATTTTAAAAGGCTAATTGATTATTAGAAAGCCCTTTTACAATTATGTTAGCACAGCTGAAAACTGTTGTTCTGATTAAAGAAGCAATAAAACTGGCCTTCTTTAGACTAGTTGAGTATCTGGAGCATCAGCATTTGTGGGTTCGATTACAGGCTCAAAATGGCCAGAATCAAAGACCTTTCTTCTGAAACTCAGTCTATTCATGTTCTGAGAAATGAAGGCTATTCCACACGAGAAATTGTCAAGAAACTGAAGATCTCGTACAATGCTGTGTACTACTCCCTTCACAGAACAAACTGGCTCTAATCAGAATAGAAAGAGTGGGAGGCCCCGGTGCACAACGTAGCAAGAGGACAAGCAAGAGGAGTGTCTAGTTTGAGAAACAGACACCTCACAAGTCCTCAACTGGTCGCTTTATTAAATAGTACCCACAAAACACCAGTCTCAAAGTCAACAGTGAAGGGGCGACTCCGGGATGCTGGCCTTCTAGGTTCCAGCTACAATAGTCATTTACAACATTAGCAATGTCTACACTGTATTTCTGATCAATTTGATGTTGTTATTTTAAATGGACAAAAATAAGAAAAAAGTGCTTTTCTTTCAAAAACAAGGACATTTCTAAGTACTCCAAACTTTTGAACGGTAGTGTAAAAGAAGTCCCAGTTATTCTACTAAAGCTTCCTGCAATCCTTTAAGGAAGGTTTCACTTCAACTAGGTGGCGCAGGAGTTCATTAGGGAAATGTGAAATGATTGAGGAACCTAAAATCAATAGGGCATTTTTTATTACATATAAAATAGGGATTCACGATATATCGTTGACCATATCGGAATCGGCCGATATTAGCTAAAAATGCCAACATCAACCCGATGTCTAGCTTAACTCCGATGTGATAGCTGACGTGCGTACATGACATAATGACATAATGAATTTTGCGCAACACAGCATTCCTAACCTAGCCCACAATTTCTGTGGTGTGGATCGAGCAGTCGACAAGTCGAGCAGTCATTTGAAAGAGTAAGAACATTTCAGTGAGACAACTCAAAGGCGAAATCCATTAACGGCAAGATAATGGAATTCATTGCCCNCAGTCATTTGAAAGAGTAAGAACATTTCAGTGAGACAACTCAAAGGCGAAATCCATTAACGGCAAGATAATGGAATTCATTGCCCTTGACAATCACCCGTTCTCTGTTGTGGGTGATGTTGGCTTTCGCAGACTGGTCAAGCACCGCTACACACGACCAAGTGTGCTATTTTTCAGCGACTCCTACCGGAGTTACACAGTAATAGCGTCACTGCTATTAGCTTCACGACAAACATACATACTATGGAACACCGTTTGTGTCTTTGCGTGTCAAAAAAGATACAGTAGCACTGTCAAAGCTGTACAAAAAAGTCTGCAAACAAGCAAACACCAGCCACGAACGATGTGTTTACAATACCGCGTTGGTAATAAAGCATCATTTGTTTGACAGCAACTTCTGGGGTAGCTAGCTTTAGCTTGGTACCTAACTAGCACCAATACAACTAGCCTGAAAGGACCAGTAGAAACTGCAGTCATTTTCATTAGTTCTTAGCAATGATTTAGGAATCTTTGTGAGTAAGTATTAGCTAGGTTGCCACTTGTTCGCCTATTGAAATTGAACTTCAGTTCATGAAAATAAAAAAGGCCAGCTACTTAACCCTGTTGCCCAAAGCTAACGTTATAAGCCTCTATACCATCCACTGCATCTTGCCGTCTATGCCGTTCTATACCATCACTCATTCATATATTTTTTTAACTTACATATTCTTATTTCTTCCTTTACACTTGTGTGTATAAGGTAGTAGTTGTGAAATTGTTAGGGTAGATTACTCGTTGGATATTACTGCATTGTCGGAACTAGAAGCACAAGCATTTTGCTACACTCGCATAAACATCTGCTAACCATGTGTATGTGACAAATAAAATTTGATTTGATTGAATTGTGTGTGTGTGTAATCTATATTTAACTAGGCAAGTCAGTTAAGAACAAATTATTATTTGTAAATGACGGCCCGGACAACGCTGGGCCAATTGTGCACCACCCTATGGGACTACCAATCAAGGCCGGATGTGATACAGCCTGGATTCGTACCAGGGACTGTAGTGACGCCTCTTGCACTGAGATGCAGTGCCTTAGACCGCTGCGTCCGTGTGTTAACTATTTAACTGTACTAGAATGCTTGAAAGGCCACAAATGTTAATTCTATATATCGTTTTTTTGGTAAGAAAAATATTGGATATCGGTAACGTCCAAAAATGTCATATCGGTGCATCACTAAAATAAAATAATAAAAAACTCAAAAGGAAACTGCAAAATAATCATCCCTCACAAGGGTCTGAAATTCTTCCTTGCAAGACAATCATCTGGAGGCCACATGAAATGTAATCTGAATGATGGTAATATGAGGTAGATATACTCCATAAATGTATTTATTTGGACAGTGAAGCTAAAGCTTTGGCTCTATAATTCAGCATTTTGGATTTGAGATCAAACGTTAAATATGAGCGACAGTACAAAATGTAATTTTATTTGAGGGTATTTTCATACATATCTGTTTTACCATTTAGAAATGAAAGAACTTTCAGTACAGTTGAAGTCGGAAGTTTACATACACTTAGGTTGGAGTCATTAAAACTTGTTTTTCAACGACTACACAAATTTCTTGTTAACAAACTATAGTTTTGGCAAGTCGGTTAGGATATCTACATATGTACTTTGTGCATAACACAAGTCATTTTTCCAACAATTGTTTACAGACAGATTATTTCACTGTATCACTATTCCAGTGGGTCAGAAGTTTACATACACTAAGTTGACTGTGCCTTTAAACAGCATGGAAATTTCCAGAAAATGACGTCATGTCTTTAGAAGATTTTGATAGGCTAATTGACATAATTTGAGTCAATTGGAGGTGTACCTGTGGATGTATTTCAAGGCCCACCTTCAAACTCAGTTCCTCTTTGCTTGACATGTGTGGTGAGGTGGGGTGTCAGGAAAATAACCTCAVACTCAACGTCAACAAAACAAAGGGGATGATTGTGGACTTCAGGAAACAGCAGAGGGAGCACCCCCCTATCCACATCGACGGGACAGTAGTGAGAAGGTGGAAAGTTTTAAGTTCCTCGGCGTACACATCACGACAAACTGAATTGGTCCACCCACACAGACAGCGTTGTGAAGAAGGCGCAGTAGCGCCTCTTCAACCTCAGGAGGCTGAAGAAATTCAGCTTGTCACCAAAAGCACTCACAAACTTTTACAGATGCACAATCGAGAGCATCCTGTCGGGCTGTATCACCGCCTGGTACGGCAACTGCTCCGCCCACAACCGTAAGGCTCTCCAGAGGGTAGTGAGGTCTGCACAACGCATCACCGGGGCAAACTACCTGCCCTCCAGGACACCTACACCACCCGATGTCACAGGAAGGCCATAAAGATCATCAAGGACAACAACCACCCGAGCCACTGCCTGTTCACCCCGCTATCATCCAGAAGGCGAGGTCAGTACAGGTGCATCAAAGCAGGGACCGAGAGACTGAAAAACAGCTTCTATCTCAAGGCCATCAGACTGTAAACAGCCACCACTAACATTTAGTCGCCTGCCAACATTACTGACTCAACTCCAGCCACTTTAATAATGGACTTGATGGAAATTATGAAAAATGTACCACTAGCCACTTTAAACAATGCCACTTAATATAATGTTTACATACCCTACATTACTCATCTCATATGTATATGTATATACTGTACTCTATATCATCTACTGCATCTTGCCATCTTTATGTAATACACGTATCACTAGCCACTTTAAACTATGCCACTTTATTGTTACATACCCTACATTACTCATCTCATATGTATAGACTGTACACTATACCATCTACTGCATCTTGCCTATGCCGTTCTGTACCATCACTCATTCATATATCTTTATGTACATATTATCCCTTTACACTTGTGTGTATAAGGTAGTAGTTGTGGAATTGTTAGGTTAGATTACTTGTTGGTTATTACTGCATTGTCGGAACTAGAAGCACAAGTATTTCACTACACTCGCATTAACATCTGCTAACCATGTGTATGTGACAAATAAAATTTGATTTGATATCATGGGAAAATCAAAAGAAATCAGCCAAGACCTCAGAAAAAAAAAAAACACAAGCCTGGTTCATCCTTGGGAGCAATTTCCAAACGTCTGAAGGTACCACATTCAACTGTACAAACAATAGTACGCATGGGACTGACCACGCAGACGTCATACCGCTCAGGAAGGAGACGCGGTCTGTCTCCTAGAGATGAACGTACTTTGGTGCGAAGTGCAAATCAATCCCAGGCCTTTGTGAAGATGCTGGAGGAAACAGGTACAAAATGATCAATATCCACAGTAAAACGGGACTGGTGCGCTTCACAAAATAGATGGCTTCATGAGGGAGGAAGATTATGTGGATTATATTGAAGCAACATGTTAAGACATCAGTCAGGAAGTTAAAGCTTAGTTGCAAATGGGTCTTCCAAATGGACAATGACCCCAAGCATACTTCCAAAGTTGTGGCAAAATGGCTTAAGGACAACAAAGTCGAGGTATTGGAGTGGCCATCACAAAGCCCTGACCTCAATCCCATAGAAATTGTGGGCAGAACTAAAAAAGCGTGTGTGAGCAAGGAGGCCTACACACCTGACTCAGTTACACCAGCTCTGTCAGAAGGAATGGGCCAAAATTCACCCAACTTGTAGAAGGCTACCCAAAACGTTTGACCCAAGTTAAACAATTTAAAGTCAATGCTATCAAATACTAATTGAGTGTATGTAAACTTCTGACCCTCTAGGAATGTGATGAAAGAAATAAAAGCTGAAATAAATCACTCTATTATTATTCTGACATTTCACATTCTTAAAATAAAGTGGTGATCCTAACAGACCTAAGACAGGGCATTTTTACTAGGATTAAATGTCAAGAATTGTGAAAAACTGAGTTTAAATGTTTTTGGCAACTGTATCTAGTCTATATGAAGGTGTCATAAGTACTTGGATAAATTCAATTACTCTGAGTACACAAAAAAATTAAGAACACCTGCTCCTTCCATGACATAGACTAACCAGGTGAATCCATGTGAAAGCTATGATCGCTTATTTGATGTCACTTGTTAAATCCACTTCAAATCAGTGTAGATGAAGGGGAGGAGACAGGTTAAAGACGGATTTTTAAGCCTACCATAGAGCGGGTAAACACAAGTATTTCCTGTGACTGTGTCTCAAAACCAAATGTTTACCTGGCCCACCACTCCACCCTGGACTTGAACAGTCTTTATGACCAGGTCCACCTATACAAGGGAGCAGTTCCCACCTTCACCCGGACCCTAAAAGGACATCGCCCTCAAACGCAGCCCCAACACTTCAACCAGGAGCAACAGATCAATAGACACACCGCCCAGACCAGCAAGACACTCCCAGACCTGCGGGATGACCCCCCCCCCCCCCCAGACCTACACATAGAGGACCCACGCCGAGAGGACCTACATCCAGACCACAGCACCACATCAACACCCCTCCAAGTCAACCATGCCCACACCCCATTTAGGCTCCCTCAGATCAGACCTATGTCCCTCCTGCCCACCCCATGCCCCCCACAGAGGGCCTCAACATAGAAGTCACACATATGCCCAGGCCGTAGGAGGGCAAACAGGCCCAAACCCCACTCTTACACTAGCCCAAGCCAATGGCATGTACCAGATGCTCAGCAGGCTCAGCTCACACTTACTGGTCTGAGGTCAAACACGACTAACAACATTGGACACTTTATAGAACACAAAGCCTTCACTATCTCATCCTGGAATATCCAAGGCCTGAGGTCATCTGCCTTTGGCCTAAAGAGCAGGAACCTGGACCTCACCAAAGAAATCTGAAATAGAGACAGTGTCATCCTACAAGAAACATGGTAGAGGAGACAACCAACTGGTTGCCCTTTAAGTTAGAGAGCTGGCAGTCCCATCCACCAAACTACCAGGTGTGAAACAGGGAAGGGAATTTGGTATAGAACAGACCTACTCACTCTATTAAATTAATCAAAACAGGACCATTTTACATTTGGCTAGAAATTCAAAAGGAAATGATCTCAAAATGTAATCCTGTGTGCTACCTACATCACCCCACTAGACTTCCCATACTTCAATAAAGACCGCTTCTCCATCCTGGAGGGAGAAATCAATCATTTCCAAGCCCAGGGACTAGCCTGTGGCAACCTAAATGCCAGAACTGGACAAGAACCCGACACAAGGGGACAAACATCTGCCTGGAGGCAACAGCATTCCCACCTCCATATATACCCCCTAGCACAAGTACAACATAACCAATAAAAATGGGTAGAACCTCCTGCAGCTCTGCAGCTCCGTCGCACACTGGGTATGTACATAGTCAATGGTAGGCTTCGAGGGGACTCCTATGGTAGGTACACCTTTAGTGCATCTTTGGAAGTAGTACTGTAGACTACTTTATCACTGAACTCAACCCAGAGTCGCTTAGAGCGTTCACAGTCAGCCCACGGACACCCCTATCAGATCAAAGTAAAATCACAGTCTACTTGGAACAAAGCAATATTCAAATCATGAAGCATCAAAGCCAAAAGGAACTGAATAATATCACGAAATGCTATATATGGAAGGACTGTAGTGTGGAAATCTACCAAAAACAATAAGGCAACAACAAATTCATTCCCTTTTAGAGAACTTCCTAGACAAAACATTCCATTGTAATAGTGAAGGTGTAAACTTGGCAGTAGAAAACCTGAATACTATATTTGACCTCTCAGCTTCCCTATCAAATCAAAAAAAAGAAAACCGAAGAAAATGAACAACAATGACAAAATGGCGTATCCAAGACGGCGTAGCAATCGGACGCGTGTGTTTGTCTTTGTCTTATCCCGTGTAAATAGCCAAATATTTTCTCGTATCTCTTAATCTCACCTATCTATGAACTAAATATACTTTCCTGCAACCTGCCTCACCCAATGTGGTACGGACTAGAGGTCGACCGATTAATCGGAATGGCCGATTAATCGGGGCCGATTTCAAGTTTTCGTAACAATCGGAAATCGGTATTTTTGGGCGCCGATTTGCAGATATATATTTTTTTACACCTTTATTTAATCTTTATTTAACTAGGCAAGTCAGTTAAGAACACATTCTTATTTTCAATGACGGCCTAGGAAAAACGAGGCAGAACGACAGATTTTTAACCTTGTCAGCTCGGGGGATCCAATCTTGCATTGATTACATTGCACTCCACGAGGAGCCTGCCTGTTAGCGAATGCAGTAAGCTAAGGTAAGTTGCTAGCTAGCATTACACTTATCTTTATAAAAAACAATCAATCAATGACTGTCATTGCTCCAATGTGTACTTAACCATAAACATCAATGCCTTTCTTAAAATCAATACACAAGTATATATTTTMAAACCTGCATATTTAGCTAAAAGAAATCCAGGTTAGCAGGCAATATTAACCAGGTGAAATTGTGTCATTTCTCTTGCGTTCATTGCACGCAGAGTCAGGGTATATGCAACAGTTTGGGCCGCCTGGCTCTTTGCGAACTAATTTGCCAGAATTTTACGTAATTATGACAACATTGAAGGTTGTGCAATGTAACAGGAATATTTAGACTCATGGATGCCACACGTTAGATAAAATACGGAACGGAATAAACGTTTTGTTTTCGAGGTGATAGTTTCCGGATTAGTCAAAGGTATATGGTTTAGAGAGAAATAGTCGACGCGTTATAATTCCTGTAATAACTTGCGGCTGAATTTGAAAGGGGTTCCTTCGTTATTTTACCGTTCATGTCTTCCATAGAGAATGTCTTGATCTACTTCAAATAAGGTCTGTGTTTCGTGCAGGCTTAAACCGCCTCTTCGTTTTGATACCCGTGTAAATCTCACCAGGATAAGGTAACGTTTGTCAACATATTTTCATAAATCCACGCTACAAAAAAATGTATCTTCGCTTATATTTAGCCAATATTGATCAGAGTTACCTTGTACTATGGATATCTACACAGTCATAAAATTGGCACGGTGATGTAAGCCTACACGAAAAACAGACCTTATTTTAAGTGAATCTAAAAATATCCTATGGAATAAATGAAGGAACCGCTTTTCAGATTTTGCTAGGTGTCATGGGAATTAAGACTCGCACTTTGGTTGTCAATTCTTACCATGCCCATTATTAAAATAGGATTTCCTGCATATAGAAATTAATGTTTTTGTTTTCAACATTCATCACAGGTAACTTAAACTCTATTTTTATTCAAACAGTTGATAGTATTTGTCTCCTAAGCAGACTCTTCAGTATCATTGTCACTTCAAAGCTGTGTGCGTGTGTGTATTTATGTATTATATTAAGTTAAAATAAAAAAGTGTTCATTGTGCATTCAGTATTGTTGCAATTGTCATTATTACAAATATGTGTGTGTGTGTGTGTGTGTGTGTGTGTGTGTGTGTGTGTGATATATATATTTATATTATTATATATATATATATTTTTTTTTTAAATAAAATCGGCATCGGCTTTTTTTGTCCTCCAATAATCGGTATCGGCATTGAAAAATCATAATCGGTCGACCTCTAGTACGGACCTGCTATTTTTATTCCTTACAACTGGAACCTCCATCAGGAGCTAGCCAGCTAACTAGCTACAAGTCTTTGATAGCCACGGCTAATGGTCTTCACCTTTTTCTCGGTCACCAGCCAGCCTTAGCTCGGACAATACCTGCCAGTCTGCAGAGCGCGATATCAACCCAGAGTCTATCGGACTGCTTCTCATAAAACACATCACCGGATTTCTGCAGCGCTGGATCATTACACCGGATCGTCGCAGCAAGCTAGCTGCAATCAAGTGGCTACTGTTATCTAACGCCTCTGTCCCGAAGCAAGCACCAGTTAGCCTTGAGCTAGCCTCGAGCTTGGCCCATATACCAGCTAATTCTAGGGCTACAATACCTTGTTTGCCAATTGGCCTGGACCCTTTATTGTCGACATGGAGCCCCGCCGATCCATCATGACTGGACTGCCGACGAGACTACATCGGGCGATCACAACAGGCTATTCTGTTACGACGTTGCCAAATTAACCATTTGCTAGCCCCGGCCCACTAGCTTTCTGAACGGTGGGTCCCCTGCTCGCCTAGCGTAGTAGTGACTACCGAACGGCACCCTGACTCACCGATTGCTGCTCTTTTCAATAACACGGTACCTCATTTTGTTTACCTGTCGGGCCCCAGCCTCGAACTCCTGTATGTACCAAACTAACCCGCTCTGCCCATTCATCGCCATTTACCCGTCGTTGTCTTAGCTCGTCTGGCCTGTGATTGCTTTATGCCTCTCTCTAATGTCAATATGCCTTGTCTACTGCCGTCTTGGCTAGTTCTTATTGTTATATTTCACTGTAGAGTCATCAGTCCCACTCAACATGCCTTAGATAGCTCTTTTGTTCCACCCCACACACATGCGGAGACCTCCCCTGGCTTAACTGGTGCCTCAAGAGACGAAACCTCTCTCATCGTCACTCAACACCTAGGTTTACCTCCACTGTACTCACATCCTACCATACCATTGTCTGAACATTATGCCCTGAATCTATTCTACCACACCCAAAAATATGATCCCTTTTATTCTCTGTCCTCAACGCACTAAACGACCAGTTCTTATAGCCTTTAGCCGTACCCTTATCCTACTCCTACTCTGTTCCTCTTGTGATGTAGAGGTTAACCCAGGCCCTGTAGCCCCCAGTTCTACACCTATTCCCCTGGAGCTCTCATTTGTTGACTTCTGAACTGTAAAAGCCTTGGTTTCATGCATATTAACATCAGAAGCGTCCTCCCTAAGTTTTTTTATTCACTGCTTTAACATACTCCGCCAACCCTGATGTCCTAGCCGTGTCTGAATCCTGGCTTAGGAAGGCCACCAAAAAATCTAAAATTTCCATCAACCACAACATTTTCCACCAAGATAAAACTGCCAAAGGGGGTGGAGTTGCAATCTACTGCAGAGATAGCCTGCAGAGTTCTGTCATGTTATCCAGGTCTGTCCCTAAACAGTTCGAGCTCCTACTTTTAAAAATCCACATATACAGAAATAAGTCACTCACTGTTGCAGCTTCTTTGGACACCGTGTTAACTTCAACCGATCGCTGCCCGCACCTGCCCGCCCGTCTAGCATCATTACACTGGACGGTTCTGACTTAGAATATGTGGACAACAAACACCTAGGCATCTGGTTAGACTGTAAACTCTGCTTCCAGACTCACATTAAGCATCTCCAATCCAAAATTAAATCTAGAATCACCTTCCTATTTCGCAACAAAGCCTCCTTCACGCATGCTTCCAAACATACCCTCGTAAAACTGACTATCCTCCCGAGCCTGGACTTCGGCGATGTCATTTACAAAATAGCCTCCAACACTCTACTCAGCAAACTGGATGTAGTCTATCACAGTGCCATCCGTTTTGTCACCAAAGCCCCATATACTACCCACCACTGCGACCTGTATGCTCTCGTTGGTTGGCCCTCGCTTCATATTCGTCGCCAAACCCACTGGCTCTAGGTCATCTATAAGTCTTTGCTAAGTAAAGCCCCACCTTATCTCAGCTCACTGGTCACCATAGCAACACCCACCCGTAGCACACGCTCCAGCAAGTATATTTCACTGGTCATCCCCAAAGCCAGCTCCTCCTTTGGCTGCCTTTCCTTACAGTTCTCTGCTGCCAATGACTGGAACAAACTGCAAAAATCACTGAAGCTAGAGACATATCTCCCTCACCAACTTTAAGCATCAGCTGTCAGAGCAGCTTACCGATCATTGCACCTGTACACAGCCCATCTGTAAATAGCCCACCCAACTACCTCATCCCCATAGTGTTATTTATTTTTTTGCACCCCAGTATCTCTACTTGCACATCATCTTCTGCACATCTATCACTCCAGTATTAACTTCTTTATGATAGGGGGCAGCATTTTCACTTTTGGATGAATTGCGTGCCCATAGTGAACTGCCTCTTACTCTGTCCCAGATGCGAATATATGCATATTATTATTACTATTGGATATAAAACTCAGAGGTTTCTAAAACTGTTTGAATGATGTCTGTGAGTATAACAGAACTCATATGGTAGGCAAAAACCTGAGAAAAAATCCAAACAGGAAGTGAGAATTCTGAGACTCGTCAATGTTCAACTCATCGCCGATTCAATTCCCTGTAAGATATGGATATGTTTGCACTTCCTACACCTTCCACTAGATGTCAACAGTCTGTAGAACGTGGAATGAAGCTTATGCTGTGTTGTGGGGCCGGATGGGAGGGGAATGAGTCAGTGGTCTGGCAGATTGCCAGTTCTTGGTCACGCGCTTTCCTCATGATATCGCCTTGGGTTCCATAACTTCTACAGACATGAAGGAATGCTCTGGTTGGAACGTTATTGGATATCCAGTGGGGAGAACAAGTATTTGAAACACTGCTAATTTTGCAGGTTTTCCTACTTACAAAGCATGTAGAGGTCTGTAATTTGTATCATAGGTACACTTCAACTGTGAGAGACGGAATCTAAAACAAAAATCCAGAAAATCACATTGTATGATTTTTAAGTAATTAATTAGCATTATATTGCATGACATAGTATATGTATAAAAACCTAACATAAGTAAAACCTGCAAAATCGGCAGTGTATCAAATACTTGTTCTCCCCAATGTATATGATAACAACATCCTGAAGATTTCGTCCGAGTTCGCCTACATTTGCGCGAGCGTTTGGACATGTGCACTAAACATGCTAGCAAAAGTAGCTACTTAGACATAAGTAATGGACATTATCGAACAAAACAACGATTTATTGTGGAACTAGGATTCCTGGGAGTGCATTCTGATGAAGATGATCAAAGGGAATATTTATGATGTAATTTCGTATTTCTGTTGACTCCAACATGGCGGAGAAATGTTGTTATGTTTGAGCGCCGTCTCAGATTATTGCATGGTGTGCTTTTTACGTAAAGTTTTTTTTAAATCTGACACAGCGGTTGCATTAAGAACAAGTGTATCTTTAATTATATGTAAAACATGTATCTTTCATCAAAGTTTATGATGAGTATTTCTGTTATTTGTGGTCCCGTGTGGCTCAGTTGGTAGAGCATGGCGCTTGCAACGCCAGGGTTGTGGGTTCATTCCCCACGGGGGGACCAGGATGAATTTGTATGAACGTTCCAATTTGTAAGTCGCTCTGGATAAGAGCGTCTGCTAAATGACTTAAAAGTTAAAAAAGTTAAAAAGTTATTTGACATGGCTCTCTGCAATTTCTCATGATATTTTGGAGGCATTTCTGAACATGGCGCCAATGTAAACCGAGATTTGTGGATATAACTATGCACATTATCGAACAAAACATAAATGTATTGTGTAACATGATGTCCTATGAGTGTCATCTGATGAAGATCATCAAAGGTTAGTGATTAATTTTATCTCTATTTCTGCTTTTTGTGACTACTATCTTTTGCTGGGAAAATGGCTGTGTTTTTCTGTGGCTATGTACTGAGCTAACATAATCGTTTGGTGTGCTTTCGCCGTAAATCCTTTTTGAAATCAGACATGTTGGTTGGATTCACAACATGTGTAGCTTTAATTTGGTGTCTTTCATGTGTGATTTCATGAAAGATTGATTTTTATAGTAATATATTTGAATTTTTTCTGGCTTTTGGCCAAGTGGGACGCTACCGTCCCACATATCCCAGAGAAGTTAATGCTAAATTGTAATTATTTCGCAACTATGGCCTATTTATTGCCTTACCTTCCTAATATTACTACATTTGCACACACTGTATATAGATTTTTCTATTGTGTTATTGACTGTACGTTTGTTTGTTTATACCATGTGTAACTCCGTGTTGTTTGTGTCGCAATGCTTTGCTCCATCTTGGCCAGGTCGCAGTTGTAAATGAGAACTTGTTCTCAACTGGCCTCCCTGGTTAAATAAAAGTGAAATAAAAAAAATGGTTTGATGAAGAATGCTAAAACCTAAGAAAGAAATTGAGATACCTATCCAACCTTTCCAACCAAAAACAGAGACCCAGAAAACCTGAGTCCACGCCTTCACTAAAATGAATCACAAAAACAATACAGAAATACACTACGGAAAAAGAAATAACAGCACGTCAGAAATCAGCTCAGTGTAATTGAAGAAACCACACACTAACCACTTCTGGGAAAATTGGAAAACAACACAGAGTTATCTAAAACGGAAATGTATGGGTAAACCACTTCTCCAATCTTTTTGGCCCTATAACAAAGAACAAACAGAAAAAAACATATACATGATCAAATAAAAATATTAGAATAAACTATTAAAGACTACCAGAACCCACTGGATTCTCCAATTACATTGAATGAACTACAGGACAAAATACAAACCCTCCAACCCAAAAAGGCCAATTTAAATTGGCTATACTTAAACTCTAACATCATCCTCAGCTCTGGCATCTTCCCCAATATTTGGAACCAAGTACTGATCGCCCCGTTCAACAAAAGTGGAGACAAATTTGACCCTAATAACTACCTTGGGATATGCGTCAACAGCAACCTTGGGGAAAATCCTATGCATTATCATTAACAGACTCGTACATTTCCTCAGTAAAAACAGTGTCCTGTAAAATCCATGTACACAAAAAACAAGTGAGAGGTTAAAATTGGCAACAACAAAAAAAACATTTCTCTCCACAGAGCCGTGGGGTGAGACAGGGATGCAGCTTAAGCCTCACCCTCTTCAACATATATATCAACGAATTGGCGAGGGCACTAGAACAGTCTGCAGCACCCAGCCTCACCTTACTAGATTCTGAAGTCAAATGTCTACTGTTTGCTGATGATCTGGTGCTTCTGTCCCCAAGCAAGGAGGGCCTATAGCAGCACCTAGATCTTCTGCACAGATTCTGTCAGATCTGGGCCCTGACAGTAAATCTCAGTAAGACAAAAATAATGATGATCCAAAAAAGGTCCAGTTGCCAGAACCACAAATACAAATTCCATCTAGACACCATTGCTCTAGAGGACACAAAAAAACTATACATACCTCGTCCTAAACATCAGCGCCACAGGTAACTTCCACAAAGATGTGAATGAGCTGAGACACAAGGGCCTTGTATGCCATCAAAAGGAACATCAAATTTGACATACCAATTAGGATCTGGCAAAAAAAAAAAACTTGAATCAGTTACAGAACCCATCGCCCTTTATGGTTGTGAGGTCTGGGGTCCGCTCACCAACCAAGAATTCACAAAATGGTACAAACACAAAATTGAAACTCTGCATGCAGAATTCCGCAAAAATATCCTCTGTGTACAACGTAAAACACCAAATAATGCATGCAGAGCAGAATTAGGCAGATACACGCTAATTATCAAAATCCAGAAAAGAGACGTTAAATTCTACAACGACCTAAAAGGAAAATTTTCCCAAACCTTCCATAACAAAGCAATCACCTACAGAGAGATGAACCTGGAGAAGAGTCCACTAAGCAAGCTGGTCCTGGGGCTCTGTTCACAAACAAACCCCACAGAGCCCCAGGAAAGCAACACAATTTGGCCAAACAAATCATGAGAAAACAAAGAGAGAAATACTTGACACATTGGAAAGAATTAACAAAAAAAGAGCAAACTATGATGCTATGTGGCTCTAAACAGAGAGTACAGAGTGGCAGGGTACCTGACCACTGACTGACCCAAATTTAAGAAAGTTTTGACTATGTTCATAGCCTTGCTATTGAGAAAGGCCGACGTAGCCTGTCTTCTCTTGAGAGCCAGGTCTGCCTATGTGCACACTGCCCACAAAATGAGGTGGAAACAGAGCTGCACTTCCTAACCTCCTGCTAAATGTATAACCATTTCCCTCAGATTACACAGATCCACAAAGAACTGGAAGAAAAAAAACTATTTTGATAAACTCCCATATCTACTGGGTGAAATATCACAGTGTGCCATCACAGCAGCAAGATTTGTGACCTGTTGCCACAAGAAAAGGGAAATCTGTGACAAACAAACACTATTGTAAATACAACCTATATTTCTGTTTATTTATTTTACTTTTTGTACATCGTTACAACACTGTATATAGACAATGACATTTTAAATGTCTTTATTCTTTTGGAACGTCTGTGAGTGTAATGTTTACTGTTCAATTTTGTTTATTATCTACTTCACATGCTTTGGCAATGTTAGCATATGTTTCCCATGCCAATAAAGCCCTTAAATTGAATTAATTGAGATATAGGGCCACTCGCTCTTCCGGGTTGGAGCGAGTAGTCGCATTTCGCTTCGCTCCACAGGTAGTATTACATTTCATTTCATTACAGTACAACGGTTTGATTTGTTTGATCTTAGCAATTTTTTCTTAGCTAGCTACATAGCCGTCTTTGTATCAAAGATAATTGTGTAGTTTAGAGTAATTATCGAGGTTAGCTAGCCAGCTATTTTCGTCCTTCTAACGTAGTCAACACTGCTAGCTGCTAGCTAGCCAGCTAGCTAACTTCTACCGAATAGCAGCACTGTAGGAACTATTACATTACAACGGAACGACTTGATTAGTGTAGTGTTAGCTAGCTACATAGTTGTCTTTGCTGTCTTTGTATCTAAGATAATTGTGTAGTTTAGAGTAATTATCGAGTAATTATCGAGGTTAGCTAGCGCCGCCGTTCTCCTACCTAGTCAACACTGCTAGCTATGCCAACTATCATTTTAGTAATAAGATTTTTTGCAACGTAAGCTTAACTTTCTGAACATCGAGACGTGTAGTCACTTGTCATTACACTCCTTTGCATTAGCGTAGCCTCTTCTGTAGCCTGTCAACTATGTGTCTGTCTATCCCTCTTCTCTCCTCTCTGCACAGACCATACAAATGCTTCACACCGCGTGGCCGCTGCCACTCTAGCCTGGTGCCCAGCGCGCACGACCCACGTGGAGTTCCAGGTCTCCGGCAGCCTCTGGAACTGCCGATCTGCGGCCAACAAGGCAGAGTTCATCTCAGCCTATGCTTTCCTCCAGTCCTCGACTTCTTGGCACTGACGGAACATGGATTACCACAGATAACACTGCTACTCCTACTGCTCTCTCCTCGTCTGCCCACGTGTTCCCGCACACCCCGAGAGCTTCTGGTCAGCGGGGTGGTGGCACTGGGATCCTCATCTCTCCCAAGTGGACATTCTTCTCTTTCCCTGACCCATCTGTCTATCGCCTCCTTTGAATTCCATGCTGTCACAGTTATCAGCCCTTTCAAGCTTAACATCCTTATCATTTATCGCCCTCCAGGTTCCCTGGAGAGTTCATCAATGAGCTTGACGCCTTGATAAGTTCCTTTCCTGAGGATGGCTCACCTCTCCACAGTTCTGGGTGACTTTAACCTCCCCACGTCTACCTTTGACTCATTCCTCTCTGCTCCTTCTTCTTCCACTCCTCTTCTTTTGACCTCTCCCTCTCACCTTCCCCCCTACTCACAAGGCAGCCAATACGCTTGACCTCATCTTACTAGATGCATGCTGTTTCTCCACTAATCTCATTGCAACTCCCCTCCAAGTCTCCGACCACTACCTTGTATCCTTCTGCCTCTCGCTCTCATACCACACTTCCCACACTGCCCCCACTCGGATGGTATCGCGCCGTCCCAATTCGCTCTCTCTCCCCCGCTACTCTCTCCTCCATCCCCTTCATCTCTTCCCTGTCTCAAACCTTATCCAACCTATCTCCTGATTGCTCTCCTCAAACCTCCTCTCCTCCCTTTCTGCATCCTTTGACTCTCTATGTCCCCTATCCTCCAGGCCGGCTCGGTCCTCCCTCCTGCTCCGTGGCTCGACGACTCATTGCGAGCTCACAGAACCGGGCTCCGGGCAGCCGAGCGGAAATGGAGGAAAACTCGCCTCCTGCGACCTGGCATCCTTTCAACTCCCTCCTCTCTACATTCTCCTCTTCTGTCTCTGCTGCTAAAGCACTTCTACCACTTCTAAATTCCAAGCATCTGCCTCTAACCCTAGGAACTCTTTGCCACCTTCTCCTCCTCCTGAATCCTCCTCCCCCTCCTCCTCTGCGGATGACTTGTCAACCATTTGAAAAGAAGGTCGACGACATCCGATCCTCGTTTGCTAAGTCAAACGACACCGCTGGTTCTGCTACACTGCTACCCTGTGCTTTGACCTCTTTCTCCCCTCTCTCTCCAGATGAAATCTCACGTCTTGTGACGGCCCGGCGCCCAACAACCTGCCCGCTTGACCCATCCCTCTCTTCTCCAGACCATTTCCGGGACCTTCTCCTTACCTCACCTCGCTCATAACTCATCCTTGGACCGCTGGCTACGTCCCTTCCGTCTTCAGAGAGCGAGAGTTGCACCCCTTCTGAAAAAACCTACACTCGATCCCTCCGATATCAACAAATACAGACAGTATCCCTTCTTTCTTTTCTCTCCAAAACTCTTGAACGTGCCGTCATTGGCAGCTCTCTGCTATCTCTCTCAGAATGACCTCTTGATCCAAATCAGCTCAGGTTCAAGACTAGTCATTCAACTGAGACTGCTCTTCTGTGTCACGGAGGCGCTCCGCACTGCTAAAGCTAACTCTCTCTCTCTCTGCTCTCATACCTTCTAGACCTATCGGCTGCCTTTGATACTGTGAACCATCAGATCCTCCTCTCCACCTCTCCGAGCGGCATCTCCGGCGCGCCACGCTTGGATTGCGTCCTACCTGACAGTCGTCCTACCAGGTGGCGTGGCGAGAATCTGTCCCGCACCACGTGCTCTCACCACTGGTGTCCCCCAGGTCTGTTCTAGGCCTCTCCTATTCTCGTTACACCAAGTCACTTGGCTCTGTCATATCCTCACATGGTCCCTCTATATTGCTATGCAGACGACACACAATTAATCTTCTCCTTTCCCCCTTCTGATACCAGGTGGCGAATCGCATCTCTGCATGTCTGGCAGACATATCAGTGTGGATGACGGACGCACACCTCAAGCTGAACCCGGCAAGACGGAGCTGCTCTTCTCCCGGGAAGGACTGCCCTTCCATGATCTCGCCATCACGGTTGACAACTCCATTGTGTCCTCTCCCAGAGCGCTAAGAACCTTGCGTGATCCTGGACAAACACCTGTCGTTCTCAACTCACATCAAGCGTGACCCGTTCCTGTAGGTTCATGCTCTACAACATTCGCAGGTACGACCCTGCCTCACACAGGAAGCGGCGCAGGTCCTAATCCAGGCACTTGTCATCTCCCGTCTGGATTACTGCAACTCGCTGTTGGCTGGGCTCCCTGCCTGTGCCATTAAACCCCTACAACTCATCCAGAACGCCGCAGCCGTCTGTGTTCAACTTCCAAGTTCTCTCACGTCACCCCCGCTCCTCCGCTCTCTCCACTGGCTTCCAGTTGAAGCTCGATCCGCTACAAGACCATGGTGCTTGCCTACGGAGCTGTGAGGGAACGGCACCTCCGTACCTTCAGGCTCTGATCAGGCCTACCCAAACAAGGGCACTGCGTTCATCCACCTCTGGCCTGCTCGCCTCCCTACCTCTGAGGAAGTACAGTTCCCGCTCAGCCAGTCAAAACTGTTCGCTGCTCTGGCACCCAATGGTGGAACAAACTCCCTCACGACGCCAGGTCAGCGGAGTCATCACCACCTTCCGGAGACACCTGAAACCCCACCTCTTTAAGGAATACCTAGGTAGGATAAGTATGCCCTCTAACCCCCCCCCCCCCCTTAAAAGAGTTAGATGCACTATTGTAAAGTGGTTGTTCCACTGGATATCATAAGGTGAATGCACCAATTTGTAAGTCGCTCTGGATAAGAGCGTCTGCTAAATGACTTAAATGTAAATGTAGATTGTGTGAGTGCCATTCAGAGGGAGAATAGGAAATGCAAAAAATGTAAGTGCCTTTGAACAGGGTATGGTAGTAGGTGCCAGGCACACTGGTTTGTGTCAAGTACTGCAACGCCGCTGGGTTTCTCACACTCAACAGTTTCCCATGTCTATCAAGAATGGTCCACCATCCAAAGGACATCCAGCCAACTGTGGTAAGCATTGGAGTCAACATGGGCCAGCATCCTTGTAAAACACTTGACACCTTGTAGAGTCCATGCCCTGACAAATTGAGACAGTTCTGAGGGCAAAGTGAGGTGCAACTCAATATTAGTAAGGTGTCAATGGTTTTGTACACTCAGTATATGTGTTTTCAAGTAGTCAGATGTTAAGTATTTGGTCCCATATTCCTAGCACGCAATGACTACATAAAGCTTCTGACTCTACAAACTTGTTGGATTTACAGTTTATTTTGGTTGCATTTCAGATTATGTTGTGCGCAATAAAAATGTAATGGTAAATAATGTGACACGCCTTCTCAACACGTCTGAAGTTGAAGAAGCGTGCAATTGGAATGCAGACTGCAGGAATGTTCACCAGAGCATTTGCCAGACAATTTAATGTGCATTTCTCTACCATAAGCCAGCTCCAATGTCATTATAGAGAATTTGTCGTCAGTTTGTACAACCAGCCTCACAACCGCAGGCCACGTGTAACCCCGCCAGCCCAGGACCTCCACATCCAGCTTCTTCACCTGTGGGATCGTCTGAGACCAGCCACCCAGACAGCTGATGAAACTGAGGAGCATTTCTGTATGTAATAAAGCCCTTTTATAGGGGGAAAACTCATTCTGCTTGGTAAGGCCAGGCTCCCCACTCACAAGTGGATGAGCCTATGACCTCCCAGGCCCACCCATGGCTGCGCCCCTGCCCAGTCATGTGAAATCCATAGATTAGGGCCTAATGAATTTACTTAAATTGACTGATTTCCTTATATAAACTGTAACTCAGTAAAACTATTGAAATTGTTGCGTTTATATATTTTTTTCAGTATAAATAAGAGTAAAATATGTTTCTGAACACTTCTATATTAATGTGGATACTACCATAACAGATAATCATGAATAATGATGAGCGAAATACCTGAGGCACCATATCCAGATTCGTCGGTCGGAATGCCAGACAGTGAAGCATGATTAATCACTCCATAGAACACGTTTCCACTGCTCCGGAGTCCAATGGCAGCGAGCTTTACACCACTCCAGCCGACGCTGGGCATTGCGCATGGTGATCATAGGCTTGTGTAGCTCCTCGGCAATGGAAACCCATTTCATGAAACTCCTGAAGAACAGTTCTTGTGCTGACGTTGCTTCCAGAGGCAGTTTGGAACATGGTAGTGAGTGTTGCAACCGAGGAAAGACAATTTCTTTACACGGCAGTCCAATTCTGTGAGGTTGTGTGGCTTACCACTTCACGGGTGAGCCATTGTTGCTCCTAGACGTTTCCACAGCACAATAACAGCAGTTACAGTTGACCGGGGCAGCTCAAGCAGAGCAGAAATTTTACGTTTAGACTTGTTGGAAAGTTGGCATCCTATGATGGTGCCACGTTGAAAGTCACTGAACTCTTCAGTAAAGGCCATTCTACTGCCAATGTTTGTCTATGGCGATTGCATGGCTGTGTGCTCGATTTTATACACCTGACAGCAACGAGTGTGGCTGAAATAGCCGAATACACTATTTTGTAGATAAAAATATGACACCTTGAAATGGGGGGACTAGACACAGTGTTTTCATTTCTAAAACACACACAGTACCAGTCCAAAGTTTAGACACACCTACTCAAACAAGGGTTCTTCTTATGTTGTAGAATAATAGTGAAGACATCAAAACTATGAAATAACACATATGGAATCATGTAGAAATCCCCCCCAAAAAGTGTTAAATCAAAATATATTTTATATTTGAGATTCTTCAAATAGCAATCCTTTGCCTTGACAGCTTTGCACACTTTTGGCATTCTCTCAACCAGCTTCATGAGGTAGTCACCTGGAATGCATTTCAATTAACAGGTGTGCATTGTTAAGAGTTGTGCTATGACATGGTAGGGGTGGTATACAGAAGATAGCCTATTTGGTAAAAGTCCATATTATAGCAAGAACAGCTCAAATAAGCAAAGAGAAACAAAAGTCCATCATTACTTTAAGACATGAAGGTCAGTCAATACAGAACATTTCAAGAACTTTGAAAGTTTCTTCAAGTGCAGTCGCAAAAACCATCAAGCGGGTACTATTTAATGAAGCTGCCAGTTGAGGACTTGTAAGGCATCTGTTTCTCAAACTAGACACTCTAATGTACTTGTCCTCTTGTTCAGTTGTGCACCGGGGCCTCCCACTCCTCATTCTATTCTGGTTAGAGCCAGTTTGCACTGTTCTGTGAAGGGAGTAGTACACAGCGTTGTACGAGATCTTCAGTTTTTTGGCCTTCATTTCTCAGAACAAGAATAGACTGACGAGTTTCAGAAGAAAAGTATTTGTTTCTGGCCCTTTTGAGCCTGTAATTGAACCCACAAATGCTGATGCTCCAGATACTCAACTAGTCTAAAGAAGGCCAGTTTTATTGCTTCTTTAAAATCAGCACAACAGTTTTCAGCTGTGCTAACATAATTGTAAAAGGGCTTTCTAATGATCAATTAGCCTTTTAAAATGATCAACTTGGATTAGCTAACAAAACGTGCCATTGGAACACAGGAGTGATAGTTGCTGATAATGGGCCTCTGTACACCTATGTAGATATCCCATTAAAAATCAGCCATTTCCAGCTACAATAGTCATTTACAACATTAACAAAATCTACACTATATTTCTGATCAATTTGATGTTATTTTAAAAAAGGGACAAAAAAATGTGCTTTTCTTTCAAAAACAAGGACATTTCTAAGTGATCCCAAACTTTTGAATGGTAGTGTACTATCAAATAAAAAGGTGACATTCTGTACTGTCGCCTCATATGACAAATTTTATCTCAAATACAAAATGCTGGAGTAGAGCCAAATTAAGTTTTGGCTTCACTGTCCAAATAAATACAATGACAGTCACCTCCTTCCACCACTGAGCGCTCTAATTCGTCTCCATGTGCCACTCTCCACCAATCAGATCAGGGCTCTTGGCAGGTGGGAGGGCCTTAGTCAAAACAAATTGTTTTTGTCACATGCTTCGTCAACAACAGGTGTAGTTTAACAGTGAAATGCTTACTAGTGCCAGTCTGTCCCCGTGGAGACAGACGGCTGGGCACTGTCTGATGGATGGGCTGTGTTGGGTGATGAGAGGAGAGGGCCAATGACGTCGACGAGTGTTTGGACAAGGGGGCCCGGCGTTGAGAAAGCACTTCCTGTGTGTGCTGACAGACAGCGAGGTCCAGGAGAAGCAGTGAGAGGGAAGGGGCAGAGGGCTGGTGCAGGGGAACTGGTTGGCTGTTCCCCTTTAAACCTTGCCCTTCCCCCACCTCTCACAGCTAATCAAGGGCAACTTCAGAGAAAGCAAAACTGACTTCCAGAGCAGCCTCACTCCCAGTTAAATGCCTTACTGTACCCCATCAGATATGCTGTGAAAACTAGGCCAGGCCTTATACTAAGCTGGTCAACCTTAATTAAGAGGTGCTGATTACACTACTGTTCATTGAACAATATAAGCGAGGCCTTACAGTGTGGTGCTTTCCCCTGTAGTTATTTATCAAACCACTGGCATCTCCAGATTCTATTGTGCAGCAGCTAACTTTGCCAGTTGTGCAGAGCTGTGTACGTGTGTATGTGTGTTACAGGATGGGTTCTTACCCGAGTCGCCCCAGCTGCTCCAGCTCAGGGACGGGGGGTCCGTATGTGTGGATGTGGATGGGCTGGTAGTGGTACAGAACCTCTTCTAACCGGGTCACGGTCAGCAGCGACACAGTCTGACCCTGTAGTACAGGAGAAACGACACATTACAGTCAAACATGTTTGCCGGTGTGAATATCACTAATAAATCCCCACAAAGAGATTTAGCAGTTGTAGAACAAATATGCTACCCAAATCCTTGAAACAACCTGTGGTCGTCAACCTATGTCGTCGTAAGAAGGAATGCTAGATCGAGCAGCATTGACCAAGTCCAAAACTGCCCCAAAGTAGACATTTTATGCAGACAGCAAGTGTTAAGCAGTGAACAAAGCAATTGTTCGCAATACTGAAAATAGCCTACCCTAAGTTAAACCCTCTGATAGTGATTGGGATAGGGAAACCCTGTGCTTTTACTAGAGCTCGAAATGTACAAAGCAATTGAGAGCTACTCAAAACTAGTTCTGAACCAAAGTAAATACTATAAATACCCAGAATAAATCCTGTGGAGAACAAGGTAAGTCATGATGAGAAATACAGAACACAGACTGCCCAGAAGGCTCCGGTGATTCATGATAAAGGGAGGCAAAGTCATGGAGGAGCGCAGTAACCCTCTCTCTCTCTCTGTGTGTCTGTGTGTCCAATCAACGGGAGCTTTAAGTGGATTCATCCAGAAGAACCATCAAGGCACAGTGGATGGCCAACCAAATTACCTGAATGACATCACTGCCATTTGGTAAGCTCTCCGGCACGCCAAACGACCCACATTAATCTGTCGTGTATCCTCCAATCAGAAAATATGCTGTGAAACAGATTTGATATCTGCATATTCTCTTCCAATCCATGAAGGTTGAAAGGGGTTTCAAATTTGTCTGCTTGCCTCGCAGTCAAAATGCCCTTGACCGTGGCCATTGAGCAAGAAACATGATCCTTCTTCAGGACGTTGCAGCACTGTTCGATCTCAGCCTGTGCCATTAGTCAGAGGGACTTTCCAGTCGGCCATGTTCTCTACTGAGTCTCAGTCTAGCTTTAAAGCATTTAGACTGGAAGAAGGGTAATGGATGAGTTTGGATGACAATGAAACAAAGAGAATTAAAAGAACATGGATAATGTTTAAACAAAAACATAGGAAGGGGCGGGGTGGAATACAGAGAGAGAGAAACAGAGTGATAAAAAGTATGAGAGAGAGAAATAGGGAGACAAAGAGTATAAACATTACAGTGATAGGGGAGCTGATGAAAACCAACTAAACTATTAACATGTGGCCCCTGGCCTCCGACTGCTGTTCTAACACATGCTGCTGGCCAGGCAATGATGCACAATAGAATGAACAAAGCTGGGTCCGAAACAAGCAACACAGTCCGGTGTGACACACAGCTCAAAACAATGATTCAGTGGTGTGGGGACATATAAAATATCTGAATATTATGTGATAAAAATCAAGATATTGCCACTAACAAACAAAAATATGTTTCTATCCAACTGGCAACAGATTTTCAGAAAAATATTCTAAAATCTGCATAAAAACAATATGCGCATTTTCCGACCAGGTGTGTTTCCATCAAACTGACTTGTTTTGCAGATAAAATGGCCTGTGCGTGATGACGTAGCATCACGCAAAGTACTTTTGCGGTCAAGTTCCCATGACGAAAATGTGTTTAATTGCATTTCCAACTCCACCGATGGTTTGTCAAAAAAACTGTTCTGATAAATAGCAAACTAGTTAGCTGATAAAGTGCACAGGGTGTTATATGAGATATGGAAAAGAGCAAGATCATTTTATTTGATAATTGGCAGCCAAGCACTGATCATCATGTCACAAGCATTCAAATAAGAGCCTACCCTCCATATTTAGCGTATGGGCAATTTGCATGATCACTGTGCACTTTACTAGCATGTGAAGTTCATAACTTATTTCATCTGCTTATTAAACGTAATGCTTTTCCTAGTCGTGGTGGTAGGCCTACAACAACCTGATGTGATTCTTTCAATATTGGCGTGATCACCTCAATGAATTTTTCTGAAACAAGAAGTTCCCATGTCAAACGAACAAATTGTCTATCGACATTTATGAAATTGCACCATCATTTCCTGTTTCCATCAGCCCTGTCATGACTTTATGTGTCAGGTTATTCATCCACATGAAACGGTTGGATGGAAATCTGGTTATTGACAGTCAAACATTCACTCCACAAAACAAAAATACTCTCCTTCTCCCACGCACATATTTCTCTGCTGCTGCCACTCAACCTTTAACCCTGTGGGGCCAGTGACCCAGGCAGCCTCTTCCCTCCCATTCATCCCTACAACACTTCAGCCCCAACACAAGCTAATCAAACCCAGACCGGCCACTCTCTATCCCCGCTCTCCATCAATCTTCTTTCAGTCTTTCTTTCAGCACTGTATTACTCCTACTCTCCCCTGCACCAATCACCCAGACAGACTAGAGTGATGGTGGGGTGAGAGAGAGAAAGCGAGACAGAAAGTGAGAAGAGAGAGAGAGTTACAGATGGTGAAAAGGCAGTAAATCTCATTTGACAGACAGACAAACTAGAGCAGTCCAGAGAAGTTTGTTGCATTCCTGTCCAAAGGCACCTTGAAAACTGGCAGGAACACACACATACTGTATCGCTCACCCCTACACCACACACAGAGCTCCCCTGTTAAAATGTGTCTGCATCACTGTAACATCAGTATTGTCAACATCCAGTTCATTCACTAGCTGCCTGCAGATTGTACAATGGGATTGAAAAACAATACCTAACAACAAAGTGTTGACTGGTTTACAACTGCCAGACATTGAGAATAAGACCACATACATGACAGGTAGCATCACAACTGCATTTAAATATTCAAATGAGTAAAACAAAGAAACATCAACAGTTAAGTCTCAATGATCGTATCTCTCCCGCACGTGACAGAAACTCATGGTAGAGAGAACCACTACCACAGGGCCAAAACAAACATCTGCAAACATTAAGAGGCCAATCTTAAAACCCAAGGAAAAAGTGTGTAGATGTGTGTGGGTGTAATTGCGTGTGTGTTTAAGATTCCCAAAAAGTCCCCCGTGACATTAAAGTAAAACTCTTGGGACCATCCATCTTAATAAAACCGCAGGGGAGGATAACTTGAGGAAATCACAGTGTACCTCACTACTCCCTTCTAGTTCTCCCTACTCCGGTACGGTCCACGTCAGGCCTACATCAGGTTTAAGATCACACCATCTTTATTCAACTCTCAAGATACTGAATTAGCCAGCCATTGTAGCCAGCATATGATTGTAGAAAAGCAGACCACATTCAAACATGGGAGCTGCTTAGTCAGTGTTCAAGGCCAAGCCTAATTAACATCCGAGCACGAGATCTGATCACACACACACTCTACCCCCAGGGAGCCACTACCTACGCCACACACAGTCCACTTGCTCTCGTGAGCAGCCCCTCTCTATCGTCCCAACTGTGGAGCTCTGCAGGACGTCCCAAGATCGCTGGAGACAACCCCCCCACCCCCATGGGTAGCCTAACTTCAGCTGAGCTCTATGTAACCCAGGCAGAGCCACAGGGGGCTCCATTCACTAATGGCCCAGTGATAATGGCTGCAATCACAACAGAGTGAGGTGGCGGGAGTAAGACGGCCACAGGGTGGAATTGTATTGGGGATAAGTCTAATGACCAGAGTTAGGATGACCTGCACCAGCGAGCGAGAGGGTCAAATCCTCCCACGTGTGATCCTCCTGCCTCCTTCACCCTCTCTGCCACCCCTACCCGGTCACAGATGGTGCTTCTGTGTGGATAAAAAGCTTTGTGGCCCCCTCTGGCCCACTGAGCACAAGTAGCAAGTGTAAACGCTCCTGCCTTTGCAGTGCCTCCCCTTCCCTCGGAGGGTTAAATATAACCATCCTACAGGCAGCAGCTGCACCAGCGCAAAGCCCTTAAAGCTGACAACTCCTTTTTCCTCTGGGCTGGGCCGGCCTGCCTGTGGGGTGCTGGGGCCAAGCACAACAAGGCCAAACCAGAGGCAGGGGCACAAGTGTGAATGAATGCCCACAGATGGTGCCAATCGGGGGGGGGGGGGACGACAACTATCCTTTACCCCAAAAGTCATCTCCCCAACCCACACATCCCCACGGAGCCATGGGTCTCCGTGCCAACAATGGCATATAAGAGCAAAGGTGAAGGATCGAGCCCTCTCCCACATAAAACAAGCCAGGCTTTGAGCGGTGAATGACACACCAGTCAAAATGAATGTCAATCACGTTGGTGGGGTATAAAGGGAAACATACTACTGACATATACAACCACACGTTTAGAGACCCGTGTTGCTACACATAATGGAAGTGTTTAAAAGCAAAATAAGAAATCTGAGCAATGGCTAAGTGGAGCAGCAAGAGGAGGAACATATCACAGCAATGAGAGAAGAAATGGAGTGTGTGATTATGACTCAAGAGTGAAAGAGAAAGAGTGAGGGGAAAGTAGCTGTGTGGTGTAGCTGTAGCAGACTGCCTCCACAGTAGAACAGGTTGAGCCAGTCTGCCAGACAGAGCTTGGCTTGGCCTTGAATGAGGAGCATGACTACCCAACAAAGGTCACTGCAGAGGACAGCACACTACCAATGAAAAACAGGCCAGCGCAAACACACACCGAATGTGTGTTCCCTAAGGCCCTTAGATTCCATTCTATGGAGTCAAGCCAAAGAGGACCCTGGGTATTTTAGCAAGGTACACATCTGTGTTAAGGGATAAACTTCCCACATGCATTTGACCAAGTATTAGTTTTGCTCTCATCAAGTGCACACGTCAGCCTCGTTAGGCATGTCAGCTGCTCTGCTGGCCATGAGGGGTGCATCTCACCTCTGTGGCAGTGGGACGTTTTATTTAAGATGGCGCTGAAAGCTGGACCACGGTGGAGATTCTCTACAGGTCAACAGCAAGCAGGCATGGAAGACTGTTCTAGTCTGTCTGTGTGTGTGTGAGACAGCTGCAACACACATACACAGTTACCTAGGCTACTTCCATGAACCAGTGGATAATTGAACTAAAGTAACAAAAAGTAACAAAATTTAACCAAGGTTCAATTTCGCAAACAAGCTTAGCTATGACAGACTATAGCTATCAGACTACAACAAAAAGAGGGAGAGAGCCATCATCAATAGCTAGTTTCAGCATGGAAGGGTTACCTCCCACACATCCAATTTCTTTTGATTTCAACAGATGTCTACTTTAAAAAGAGAACACGCTTCACTTTGGTCTTCCAAGGATGTTTGCCCAGGCTGGGTAACGTGTGTGTGTGGAGTACACGGATGTGTGTGTGTTTGAGAGATATCAAGGCAGGGAGGGAGAGTCTCTCTTGTTCAGTGGAGTGCTACAAAGTCAGGGATTACCCAGACTGACTTTGGACCATTCAAGTTCACAAGTACAGTGAAATGCCTTTCTAGCAAGCTCTAACCCCCAAAATGCAGTAAGCAATAACAATGTAATACTAAAAATAACATAAGGTAGAACAAAAATACACAAGAAATAAACATGAGGAAGTAAGCTATATACAGGGTCAGTTCCAATGCCATGTTTACAAAGATACTGGAGTGATAGAGGTAGACAGTGTAGGTATAGGGGTAAAGTGACGAGGCATCAGGATATACAGTGCATTTGGAAAGTATTCAGACCCCTCCACTTTGTTACGTTACAGCCTTAGTTTTTAGAAATAGAAGAAAAAAAACAGAAATACCTTATTTACATAAGTATTCAGACCCTTTGCTATGAGACTCGAAATTGAGCTCAGGTGCATCCTGTTTCAATTGCTCATCCTTGAGATGTTTCTACAACTTGATTGGAGTCCACCTGTAGTAAATTCAATTGATTGGTCATGATTTGGAAAGGCACACACCTCTCTATATAAGGTCCCACAGTTGACAGTGCATGTCAGAGCAAAAACCAAGCCATGAGGTTAAAGGAATTGTCCGTAGAGCTCCAAGACAGGATCGTGTCAAGCCACAGATCTGGAGGAAGGGTACACATTTATTTTTTTTACAGGATTGAAGCTCCCCAAGAACACAGTGGCCTCCATCATTCTTAAATAGAAGATGTTTGGAACCACCAAGACGCTTCCTAGAGCTGGCCGCCAAGCCAAACTGAGCAATCGGAGAAGGGCTGCATCACATCCGGCTGTGATTGGGAGTCCCATAGGGCGGCGCACAACTGGCCCAGCATCGTCCAGGTTTGGCTGTCATTGGAAATAAGAATTTGTTCTTAACTGACTTGCCTAGTTAAATGAAGGTTAAAAAGGGGTTTTGTCAGGAAGGTGACCAGAACCCAATGGTCACTGACAGAGCTCCTCTGTGGAGATGGGAGAACCTTCCAGAAGGACAACCATCTCTGCAGCACTCCACCAAATCAGGATTTTATGGTAGAGTGGCCGTTCAGAAGCCACGACAGCCCATTTGGAGATTGCCAAAAGGTACCGAAAGGACTCTCAGACAATGAGAAACAAGATTATATGGTCTGATTAAACCAATATTGAACTCTTCGGCCTGAATGCCAACAGTAACATCTGGAGGAAACCTGGCACCATCCCTACGGTGAAGCATGGGTGCCAGCATCATGCTGTGGGGATGTTTTTCAGCGGCAGGGACTGGGAGACTAGTCAGGATTAAGGGAAAGATGAATGGGGCAAAGTACAGAGAGATAATTGATGAAGTCCTGAGTACTCTGGAGCAGGTTATCAAACTGGGGCGAAGGTTCACCTTCCAACAGGACAACGACCCAAAGCACACAGCCAAGACAACGCAGAAGTGGCTACGGGACAAGTCTCAATGTCCTTGAGTGGCCCAGCCAGAGCCTGGACTTGAACCTGATCGAACATCTCTGGAGAGACCTGAAAATAGCTGTGCAGAGACACAGCCCATCCAACCTGACAGAGCTTGAGAGGATCTGCAGAGAAGAATGGGAGAAACTCCCCAAATACAGGTGTACCAAGCTTGTACCATCATACGCAACAAGACTCGAGGCTGTAATCGCTGCCAAAGGTGCTTCAACAAAGTACTGAGTAAATGGTCTGAATACTCATGGAAATGTGATAAATCTGTAAAAATGTCTAAATGTCTTTGCTTTGAGGTAGCGGTCCTAGCGGAGGTAGCGGTCCTACTGCTGGGTTGTTGCCCTCCTACGGCCTCCTCCACGTCTCCTGATGTACTGGCCTGTCTCCTGGTCCTCCATGCTCTGGACACTACGCTGACAGACACAGCAAACCTTCTTGCCACAGCTCGCATTGATGTGCCATCCTGGATGAGCTGCACTACCTGAGCCACTTGTGTGGGTTGTAGACTCCGTCTCATGCTACCACTAGAGTAAAAGCACCGCCAGCATTCAAAAGTGACCAAAACATCAGCCAGGAAGCATAGGAACTGAGAAGTGGTCTGTGGTCACCACCTGCAGAACCACTCCTTTATTGGGGGTGTCTTGCTAATTGCCTATAATTTCCACCTTTTGTCTATTCCATTTGCACAACAGCATGTGAAATTTATTGTCAATCAGTGTTGCTTCCTAAGTGGACAGTTTGATTTCACAGAAGTGTGATTGACTTGGAGTTACATTGTGTTGTTTAAGTGTTCCCTTTCTTTTTTTGAGCAGTGTATATAATGCCGGCCAAACAGGGATATTTTAGATTTTTGTTGCAAAAAAAAGGCTCTTTATTCATTGATGGAAATATCAGTCGATGGAAATATATTTGACCGTCATGCCTATCGGTCTTATTTATCCCGCACAACTACCACATCTGCAGAGCAAACAGAACCTATCTATTGTGGGATTTCTCCTGCTGCTCCTCAGCTGGTTGCTGCTGGAGTAAAACATGCTTTTATCAGCCCATTCAGTGTGCAACAATTCTAAAGGCAATCGCATGTTAAAAACAGTTTTAGGGCATGATTAAAAATAGCTACTATTTTTATTTCTCAACTGGTAATTGAAGCGTGCCTCCCATTCACCATTCAAGTGCAGGCAACAGGCTATCAGCGCGTCACCACTTTACAATGTGAGCTGGAGGCCGTATGCATTTTGAAAACATACTTAAATTGTTTGAAATCTGAATGTATATTTCATATTATGAGGAATGTCTTACCTTGCTTCAAAGTAGACTATAGCTAAATCCGACCATGGAAACGTGGAGGCAATTATTTTCTAGAGACTTCATAGGCGACACATGAGTTTCAAGTTTGTGAAAGTTAACAATTTATCCTGACATTTCTACCGTTCTGCATGCCAGTTATGTTTTTCATGTCAAACAGTTGAATTTCAATAACGGTTTTCATTGCTCAATAATTGTCACGTGGTTAATCATAAAAATCTGAATCTAAATTAAAGTTAAAGTCAACTATGCGAAATCACCAGCCTCTGCCATATGGACACATTGATACACCGTGATCCATTGGCAGCTAAAGAAATTAGCAAATGGAACTCATAGCCTATAGGCTAATGTAGCAGTAGCCTTGCTCTTTCACACCAAGGATTGGTGATTATTGGAAAGATTTTTCTACTTGCTTACTCTGAGGAACTACACTCTCGGCCAGTTTATTAGGTACACCGCCCCATTCACAAAAATACAGTGAGTCACGTGGCCGTGGCTTGCTATATAAAAGCAGGCAGACAGGCATCGAGACATTCAGTAACTGTTTGATTGAGCGTTAGAATGGGCAAAATGAGTGACCTAAGCAACTTCGAGAGTGGTATGATCGTCGGTGCCAAGTGCGCTGGATCCAGTACCTCAGAAACATCCGCCCTCCTTGGCTTTTCAACTACGACAGTGTCTAGGGTTTACTGAGAATGGTGCGACAAACAAAAAACATCCAGTCAGCAGCAGTCATGTGCGCGATAGCTCGTTGATGAGCGAGGTCGAAGGAGAATGTCAAAAATTTTGCAAGCTAACAGGCGGGACACAAACAGACAAATAACGGCGCCGTACAACAGTGGTGTGCAGAACAACATTTCGGAATGCACAACTCGCCGATCCTTGCAAGAGACGACCACAGCGGGTTCCTCTCCTATCTAAATAAAAACAAAGAGACAGGAGGTGGCACTCCCTACTGACAGCTCACGTTGGCCTGCCTGCCTGCCAGGAGAGACTCTTCAGTGTGAGGCCAAACCCCCTGCTTCCACATCCCCAGAGGGGTGTCTGCTTCTATCTCCAGGATATGATAGTTAAGAGGCGCGAGAAGCACCCTTTCTACAACCATGTGGTGCCTATAACTGATTAATGGCAAGATCATTTCTGTTAATTCTCTTGCTCTCTCTCTCAAATGACAGCAACATGACTCTGCATCTTCTCTCTTTTGAATCCTACTTCAACAGGACACCAAAAATGAAGAGATAAATAAGCCGGCGTTCTCCAGGAATCAACTGCGACATCTTGAAACGCCACCAAGTCAAACAGCAGTCTTCTGGACTGAGGTGAGGGGAAACCAAAACCACACTGAAACCCAACTGAAGCCTCGCGGCGTCCAGATGTGCCTGGCAACTGCTCTACCCCACCCCAAGCCAGAGGGAGGAGAAAGGAGGGAGAAAGAGGGGTAAAAGTGACGGGAAAAAGCCAGAGTCCGAGCCAAGAGCAACAGCATCTTACAACCTTCTCTCCATCAGCAAGTAGCACTTAATGCTGCATATCCAGTCAGTTAGAGAGAACCACATCCTCCTGAAGCCAGACATACTGGAGCAACTATTTTTCCAATGGTGGAGGAAGAATGGGCGGTGGTCATGTCTTTGGGTGTAAATGGATATCAAATACACTCATGGTACAAATATATTGCCCAGAGGATTACCCATGCTAGCTGGGCTGATGAGACAGAAGGAAAGGTTTCTAGATTCTGCAAGCAGAACTAGTGTATAGGTATGCGAGTGTGTGTGGAGAAAGACAGCTGGACAGAGAGAGACTTCACATTCTGTCACGGAGTTGGGACTAGTTGAGCACTAAGACAAGATTTCTCCCACGCAACATTGCACCCTGGGAAGTCAGCCACACCTCCCATATGGGCTTGTGGAGAGAAAGGTGGGGGGGGATATCGCTTTATCTCGTCACGGTATAATGAAAATAAACTAGTGTGAAGGAAAACATAGCCGTTGCCAAATGGAAGGAGGCCTTAACAGCTACCCTGAACAGCAAAGCTGACAACTCAACAAAACACCTAGCCAGAGCCCTCATTCTGTCTCTGAGGGCTGCAGGTAGGAATGTGATGACACTATGGATGAGATGAGGGCTTGTTCCCACACCAGGCAGAGAAGCGCGCTAAGGGATTGGACACAGTGCACTGCAGCAACACTCTACTTCAGGGGCTCCTCAACCATTAGCATGAAGCTAAATCTAAACTGACCACCACTGTAATATGCTAACAATGAATTAGCATTGACCTAAATGGCAGTGTGTGTGCCCCATTAAGCTAGCCAGCATTGGGCTCTGTTTAAGTATGCTAACCATGCGTTACTATTGAGTGAAATCATGCAGGCCGAGTGTTCGTATGACCTTATCGTGCTTTAAAACTAGCTAAAATAGGCCGACCCAGGGTGCATGCTGGACATTCACTAGCATTTCTGTGTGGGTGCTGTTTGTATGCTAACTATGCGGTAAGCTTAAGGCATCCTTCACAGTCAGGACAGTCAGCGTGTTTACACGTGGCGTGCGGTACTCACCATAGGGATGCCGGTGGAGAAGATGGTGGTTTTGACCACCTGTTTCTGCTTCTCAATCTGGGTCTCCAGCTGGGCGGCCCGGTCCTTGTGTTGGGCCAGCAGGATGGTGGCGGGGACATGAGAGCGCTCCTGGAGGGGAACATACAAATACAGGTATGAATATGTCATCATATTTCTGTATGTGTGCACTTATTCAAAAACCACTGACTAGCCATGATCTAGCCTCAAGCAAAACCTGTATTTAAGCCAAGTAAAAGATGGGAGGAGCTTCACCTGTAAATGAGATGTGTAACTTGGGAAACTCAGAGTTTACAATATCAATCACACACACATCTCCCTATAACTGCACAACTAAGAAACCAAGGTGCTCTGAGGCTAGTCATTAAATTATTAATGCAGGGCAAGTTAAAAACAGTGGTATTATGTCGCCCTGCAGCATCTTTACCTCCAGAAAGACCATGCATGGTGTTCAGATGGAGCAGGACGTTATTGTCGGGGTAGACAGGTTGTATGGACAGAACTGGGAGTGTTTTCATCACTAGGCAGGAAGGAAAGTGTGGCGCAGAATAATGAACAGCTGGAGGTGATCAATTGATGGCTCCTTATCAGGATCTATTGCAAACACTATCCGTCTATAATGATCGTTCGTGTGTGTGTGTGTGTGGGTGACCCCGACCCTCAGAGATTTCTAGTGTAAATGCCAACACACAGCAGCGTGTTCCCGGGGGCTGACTGCTCATCTCCCAACAGACAACAGAGGCCCAGTGTTTAAACAAACAAACAGCTCAAACTGCTATCTGTGATCGCGCTTTACCAGGCAGCTCTACAGGGACAATCCCTCCCACAGCCTGCCGCTAAAACACAATGGAGCCAGGAGGCTTTGGTAACAGAATGCTAACCATGCTGGGCTCCACCACAGGAGGTAGGTGTGTGTGCCACTGGCAAATTTTCTCTATCATATTTTCTACATTGTACAATAATAGTGAAGACATCAAAACTATGAAATAACACATATGGAATCATGTAGTAACCAAAAAAAGTGCTATGATAACAGCTTTGCACACTTGGCATTCTCTCAACCAGCTTCATGAGGTAGTCACCTTGAATGCATTTCAATTAACAGGAGTGCCTTGTTAAGAGTTAATTTGTGGAATTTCTTTCCTTAATGCGTTTGAGCCAATCAATTGTGTTGTGACAAGGTAGGAGTGGTATACAGAAGATAGCCCTATTTGGTAAAAGACCAAGTCCATATTATGGCAAGAACAGCTCAAATAAGCAAAGAGAAACGACAGTCAATCGTAACTTTAAGACATGAAGGTCAGTCAAAATGGAACATTTTCAGAACTTTGAAAGTTTCTTCAAGTGCAGTCGCAAAAACCAAGTAGTATGATGAAACTGGCTCTCATGAGGACCGCCACAGGAAAGGAAGACCCAGAGTTCTCTGCTGTAGAGGATAAGTTCATTAGAGTTACCAGCCTCAGATTGCAGCACAAATAAATGCTTCAGAGTTCAAGTAACAGACACATCTTAACATCAACTGTTCAGAGGAGACTGCGTGAATCAGGCCTTCATGGTTGAATTGCTGCAAAGAAACACTAAAGGACACCAATAATAAGAGACTTGCAAGGGCCAAGAAACACAAGCAACGGACATCAGACCGGTGGAAATCTGTCCTTCGCCCTGATGAGTTCAAATTTGAGATTTTTGGTTCCAACCGCCGTGTCTTTGTGAGATGCAGAGTAGGTGAATGGATTATCTTCGCATGTGTGTTTCCTACTGTGAAGCATGGAGGAGGTGTGATGGTGCTTTGCTGGTGACACTGTCAGTGATTAATTTAGAATTCAAGGCACACTTAACCAGCATGGCGACCACAGCATTCTGCAGCGATACGCCATCCCATCTGGTTTGCTCTAAGTGGGACTATCATTTGTTTTTCAACAGGACAATGACCCAACACACCTCCAGGCTGTATAAGGGCTATTTAACCAAGAAGGAGAGTGATGGAGTGCTGCATCAGATTACCTGGCCTTCACAATCACCCGACCTCAACCTAATTGAGATGGTTTGGGATGAGTTGGATCGCAGAGTGAAGGAAAAGCAGCCAACAAGTGCTCAGCATATGTGGGAACTCCTTCAAGACTGTTGGAAAAGCATTCCAGGTGAAGCTGGTTGAGAGATACCAAGAGTGTGCAAAGCTGTCTTTTTTTCTTCTTTTTTTCAAGGCAAAGGGTGGCTACTTTGAAGAATCTAAAATATATGTGGTTACTACATGATTCCATGTGTGTTATTTCAGAGTTTTAATGTCTTAAAGAAAAACCCTTGAATGAGTAGGTGTGTCCAAACTTTTGACTGGTACTGTATGTCACCTGATTGTTTTCTCTATTTGCCTGTGTGGTGCTATGTGGCAATCTGTGTTTATTTGTGTGTATGTATGTGTGTATGTGTGTGTGTCTCACCAGTTCATCCAGTAGAGCCTGCTTGCTCTTCCTCTTGGCCTGTAACTGTCTCTGTTCTTCCTGCAGAGTCTCCAGCCTGCGCTGCTCGTTCCCCTGCTGCTCCAACAACAGCAGCTCCTCCAACTCCTCCTGCTCTCGAGTCTGGGAGAGGAGTCGGAGAGAAAACAATCAATATCATAGTAGACAGAGTATTGCAGAGGAGGAGACAGAGGTTGAGAGAGGAAGCTAGACCATTTAGTACAACAGAATAATGCATAAGCGATGCGTTTCACCAGGCAAAGCAGAGTGAGTCAGTGTGGGGTTACAGGTACCCACCAGCTTGGCCTTGTTCTTCTGAATGATGTCTCTATTCTCTCTCTGGTATGCCTCCATGATCTGTTTGGTCCCCTCCACCTCCAGGTTGTTGGTCAGGTTATAGACTGGAGAGAAGAGAGCAGGGCGGCCCTCTATCAACACACTAGCATGGACTTCACTTCAAATGATTTAGGACTGATACTGGAAATCGGATTTGGCACAAGCTGAATTATGATGTTGCAAAGCATCTGACTCTAGATAATTCAATACGTTTTGATTAAATAAGTAAGGTTGAATGTTGAAATTGTATATATCCCTATTTAAAATAAACAATAGAAACACATAGGATTTTCCAGTGCATTTCTCTAAAAGTAATTAGCCATGTTTCTGATGATGTAAGCATAGGGGACAGTAGGAGAGGTCTAACACATTGTCACAGTGCAAACACCATCTGACAGAAATCTCTGAGAATTTGCACAGAGAGACTGGTGTGTCTCTGACCCTGGCTGGCACTGATGCCTGTAAAACATCAACATCCAGAGGCAAGGCCAGATCAATCAGGCTGCATCCTTCCCTCTCTCCCCCCGCCTCCTCTCACCAATCTCCTCCACTCGCTCCAAGTAGTCATTGTATTCTCTCAAGTTGGAGAAGTCAAAGTCTCTCTTGTTGTAACTGTGAGGGAGAAAGCGAATAGTTATTATATGCATTAGGCTTAATGCTTGTTTGCAGACATTACATTGAAACAGCGGAGCTAAAGAAATAAAAATGAGGGATGGATGTAATAGGAGGGGCTGAGAGGAAAAAGTATGTCAGGGAAAGAGCTTTCCTATTCGAGCAAACCCTGGGGGGCCCATTGTCTACAAAACAAACAGCATCATAACAATGACAAAGGCAGCTTAAGGAGAGGGAGGAGTGGGCTGAACACAGAGACACACCCTTCTCCCCCGTGCCCCTCACTCACATCTTGAGCACCTTCTTACGGATCTCCACCTCCTTGTCGACGGCAGGGTCTTCAAAGAGCTGCACACGGAAGTTACTCTTCCTCAGGGGCGTGTCGCACTGCACACAGTTCCCCGAGCCGCGCACAAACAGCATGTCCACACAGCTCTCACATCTGAAAGGAGACAGAGACATAGTAAACCAGCATTTCCCCAAACTTGGTCCTCGGGACTACGCAGCTGATTCAAATTATCAAAGCTTAATGATGAATTGATTATTTGAATAGCTTGTGTAGTGCTAGGGCAACAACAACAAAAAAAACGTGCACCCCTTGGAGTCCAAAGTTTGGGAAACCCTGTGGAAAACACACACAGCTGTAGAGGAAACTATATTATATGGAGCATGCATGTCAAAATCTGTTACCTACTGTATGTGCATGTCTAATGCACTTTTCCTTAGCAAAGGCATAGTGGTATATTTCAAATGTATATTTTGTCTGTCTGTCTGAGTTATCAGCCTCACAGCACGTGATAATGGCCATCTTGTATTTTTACAGTAGGAATCATGAATGGAATGTTGATTTCCCCCCCACACCCCCGACACACACGGAAAATAATCTGACACCCCTGCAATTGACTGTCTGCATTGGAAAAACAGTTTTTTAAATTTTATATATCATTTCAAATTAACTCATAGTCAACGTGCCACGTTGCATAGAATACAACATCTAGTTCAGCAATGTACCCACAGCTTCTCTCATCACTAAACCATTTCAAATTCCACTGATCCTGAAGTTCCCTGAAAGGCTCTGGGTTCTTTCAACATTGTCAGTATTGTAATCCTTTTTAAAATGACCTTGAAAGTGCTCTAGCAATTGACCTAATATTAATTAAATCAAAACAATTGCAAAACAGTTTAGTAGATTTAGGCTAAATTACGTTATGACGTATTCATCTGTAGCCTAAGGCATGATGAACTGCATTGATAAAGAAAGTCTAACCACATGACTACTATTGTTGCATGATACACAAATCCCATCTCATCATTAAGTCAATTTCGACCAACAGGAAAGCATTCCAATGCAGCAGGTTCTTTCCTCCACAAACCATCAGGACAACACAGCCGTAGCAACGACCAGAGCCAACTTTGGGCCGAGCAACATTTACTAATCAATCACACCTTTAAGCAGGTAGGCATTTACCCATCAATTACACTTAAGTGAGGAGTGGACCCTGAAGACAATGGAAAAGGCCTTAATTCTTCCCTAAGTAGGCGGCAGGAGAGGCGAGCAGGGGGGCTGGATAAACATTTGCACAGTCCACTCTTAATTAAGTCTCTGAGAAGCTTTATTCCACTGGAATTCACCTTCTGTAGGCTTCCTGCTCCTAGCTTCAAAAGCAAGCCCCAACATCTGGTTTCCAAATGGCCACATCTAGGGTGACTACTGCCATTTTCACCCCAAAATGTTGTTGCTTATTCAATGTGATGAAATTCTGGGGGAAATCATCTTGTGTCTCCATGTTTTTTTATTTGTTTCCAAAGTCACATTGCTTTCAAAACTTCTTTAGAACCCGAGTCCTTCAGGCCAAGTTGCAGTAAACCCTTTTCACCTCATCAGCAAGATTCTCAATGAAAAAGCAGTTATGGGAGAAACTGCAGAAACTACAGGGCTTTGCCTGTTTACATATCAGATATGGGCCAATCAAAGCAAACTTGCCAAAAGATAATTAACACCAAAACACCCTCTAGTATAGAACAGAGCTCACAAAACATTCACAAATAGGCATAGTGTTCAACAACCACTGGATTTAGCACAAAAACATAGATGAAACAAAAGTTATCCTATACGTGGTTGGTCCCCAGGACCATGAGAGAGCCCTCTGATCAAGTGCAGCCCAGTGGGGGCAGATGTTCACTGTGGCCCCAGGCTACAGGAGATGTATAGGCCTGGCCATATGGAGGTAGAAGGGGGAGGGGTGCTACTTGTTTCCACAGGCCCACAAAGAGCCCATTCATCAGGCAGGGCCATAGCTTGCCCCCTGCCCCATAAATGGACCACACAACGGACCCTCCACAGGGGAAATCCTGTGTAATTCTAGAGCGAAGAGGTGAAGCTATGAGAAGATTGAAGGGAGGAGACTTTCAAAGTGAACTTGCCATCTTTAGGCTAGCCATCTGTATAGGGCCCTCTTTCTGATTGTGTCTTTCTCCTGCTTCTGGGCATAAGGGCTTGGGAGAGACCATATGTCTAGCATCATACACACGGTTTCTCTAGCATATGCTCTCTCTCCCTCTTTCTGTCTCTGTTTCCTTCTCTCCCAAGGCTGTTCTCACTGCAGCAAAGTGGTGAGTGAGCCCTGCATCCCCCAGCCCTCGCTCTCCCTCACCTGTCCTGTTCAGAGCTCCTGGCTCATATCTCTCCCATCTGCAGCTGTCAGCAGGTCAGGGGAAGGTAAACAGGGGCCTGGCAGGGCAAAAACAAACCCCCCACCACCACAACCCAAGGGCCAGTGACATTGCTTGCCTGCCTCCCTCCTCCTCTACGGTAGAGAAGGTAAGTACAACACAGCCACATAGGGGCTGGTTCACCCGCTTCTCCCATGAAGCCCTCTCCATGCTCTGGACTGGGCCTAGACCCAGACAGGAGATCCCTTTGTGTAGTAATCACCTGTAGTAATCATCAAACAGTGCTAACCTGCTGTGACACCCTTTCCTGCCTGTGACACCCAACACCTGTAGAGCCACAGCCAGAAAATACTGGGACACTTGATCGGCTCTTAAAACTAAATGTGAAGAGGAATTTCATAAATTACAATGTACATTATCAAGCATGGGAAAGAGTAAAACTTCCTAAATTAGTTTTCAAATAAACTACCTCCCTCTGCACTCTAATGGGTAGGTGACTGACTGACAGACACACAAGAACTTAGCCTCCACCTGCAGATGTGTCCCTATCACTCCTTCCTCAATCTCTACATACCCACCCTAATGTACCTGGCCCACCGTCATCTGTGCCCAGTCCCTGCTTCCAAATGCCAAAGGACACAGGCCCTGCATCACGGTGTGTAGGTAATAAATAACATAAGGCCAGTGTCACTGGCGACGGGGACACTAAATGTGCTGCTGTGGGATTTAAATTTAGACACAGGGTGAAGAGGTTACATATAGCGTGTGGGACGGCCTACACCGGAATGGCTTCATAGCGTTGTCAGCTGTCAGCAAGACTCTCTCCCCAGTGCAGATAAGATCTTGCCACAGTTTGACCAACCGTCAGTCAGACCAACGGACAGACAGGAAGATAAACTGGTCGGCACAGGATATTTTTGTTTGTTCAATTTCATTCAAACATAGTGAATCATAATCAACACATTGTCTATGGAAATTATGTCAAGTTTAGGCTCTTTTGTGACAGATCAAATTTGGTTCTGGGTTCCAAGACTGTGTAAATATTGTGCATCAACAATAGCATACCAAACCTTGAAATCCTGAGTTATCAAATGACCAGCAGTAAGGACAGTCAAAAACAATTACCAATGTGTGTGGTTGCAGTTTCCTAGCAGCACCCAAATAATCTGGTAAACAGTTCTTAAGATCACCATCAAGGTGAACGGAGCTAGGGAAGGGTTATCCTCTAAATTGCAAAGTTATTTACATTTTCTCCCAGTGTGACCCTGCGTCCAGATAGAACAGAAGCTCTGAGTTATGAGTGTGCTGACCTGATGACGAAGCACGGCCACTTCCTGATGGTACGGATAATAAACAAACAGGGTCAAACATATGCGCCAACAGACACCAGCATTTTCCTCACGCGCCACTGTCACTGCATAACAACACCCATAAAAATCAACCCGTCTCCTCTCCTTCATCAGGGAGACTGGGAGGATGTCTGGGCTTACAAACAGGGGATGTAATTGAGGACAGCTTTCTTGCAATATTTTTCTGTTACTTCCATAGAGACTGAGGCAGTACATCAACCTGAGTTGATAGCTTTATGGTTACGTTTCAGTATCACATGTTCTTGCAATAAAAATAAACAACAAGCCAGCGTTGTCTATTTAAGTGATTAATGCCCGAGAAGACGGTTTTTGGAGGATATATTGGCACGGGTGTTAATAAGCCAGAGACGAAAACATTTACTTGTGCATTCTGTACAACTTGTAAACAAGACACGCTGAGACAAGGCGAAGTGTTTATGTTGCAGATAGAAAGGGATGAAAAACAGCAAACATGTTGACATCGTGCACCTAAAAGGTCATAGTTCTTCACTTTCAGCTTTGCTAGCTACATAGTAACGTCAACGGATTCAACTCCACGAGTTGAGTTTAGTCGACTAACTAACGTTACATAGCAGAAGTAACGTACTACTAGCTAACATGACATTGTATATTCCTTGCGGTAGTTGTCTGGCTAAATAACATATTTAACGGGTTGAAAACCTGCAGCTATATCTGTGAAGCTAGCTCGCTCAGGACACTGCTGGGCTTGCTAGCTAGTTAGCATGAAGGGATAACGTTACTCACAGCGTGTGGCCACAAACATTCACCATCAGTTTCAGAGAAGGATTCCTGTATTTTGTTGTCTTGCATCTCGGACACCCTTGGTCGTCCATCTCTACAAAGCACAGAAATTAGAGAAAACAGAACTAAAATGAACTAGTCAGCTAGCTAATAAGTTAGCATTCTTTCTTGACAGTTCACTGAAGCGGTCAAATGTGTCACCTTCAAATAGTCCCGATAAGAACGTCGCTGGTAAGAACGTTTCCTAGTTAATAGTTCCTCAAAGTGCATCGCACAAAGAGGACAAATGCAACATAGTGATAAATATTGTTACTGTCCAGTGATCACAAGAAAAAACTCACACACACGAACATTTCAGAATTCCACAATGCTTAGGCCTACCGGTATTTCAAAAATGTAGCCTAACTTTCATCATTTACTTTTTTACATTAATCGAAGGTGGAATTGAAGGCATAATGCCAAGGGTAGGCTTTCATCTCACCGAGTATGTCTTTCTTTCTCTAAAAGGGGCAGTCCATTGTCACATAGCTCAGTTGGTGCAATCCAAAAAAAATATGCCATAATGCAGGCAATATGGATAGTCTTTTCCGCTCCCATAACAAAATCCCAAACACATTCACCTTGTACAGGTAAGCCTCTGAAATACTGTACGTCATGTCTGAGTGACAGATGCAAACCAAACACTCGTCTCTGGGTCGTGGTCGCTCCTCCCTGGTGTAGTCCGTCGTAGCCAATTGGGTGACTCTCCTGCAGACAGACCCCAATGCTCCTTCTTGCCACAGTTCCCGCAGAGTAAAAATCACATTGGAACTAAAGGGGAGAGCTATCCATTTACAGCTGCTGCCAGACATTCGATCGTGTTCGCATGGCGAGGGGGTAACCTGATCGGCTGAAGGCTTGCCGAAACCAGGGAGGAGTGACTTACAAGGAAGGCTTGAAAAATGTCTTCTTCTTCAGGAGAAGTCACAATTTCAAATAACATCAAGAAGGAAAATGTGAAGACGGACAAGCGAGATTGCATCAAGCTTCTAGCGCTGGATACCGCGGAGTTGTCTATGGAGCGCGCAACTTCGAACACTGATGCAGTCCACAGTGAACTTCTGGTGAGCGCGGCTTCCTCGCTGGCATTCTCCCCGGAGCAAGTGGCGTGCGTCTGCGAGGCTTTGCAGCAGGGAGGCAATGTGGACCGGCTGGCCAGGTTTTTATGGTCCTTACCACAGAGTGACCTGCTACGTGGCAACGAAAGCATCCTGAAAGCCCAAGCTCTTGTCGCTTTTCATCAAGCTCGGTACCAGGAGCTCTACAGTGTTTTGGAGAACCACAACTTCAGTCCATTCAATCACTCCTCGCTGCAAGACCTCTGGTATAAGGCACGGTACACGGAGGCAGAGAAAGCGCGGGGGAGACCCCTGGGCGCCGTGGATAAATATCGCCTGCGGAGAAAGTACCCACTACCCCGGACTATCTGGGACGGGGAAGAGACAGTATACTGCTTCAAAGAGAGGTCCCGCAACGCGCTGAAGGATCTATACAAGCAGAATAGATACCCCTCTCCAGCCGAGAAAAGAAACCTCGCTAAAATCACGGGACTCTCCTTGACGCAGGTCAGCAACTGGTTCAAAAACAGGAGACAGAGGGACAGAAACCCGTCCGAAGCACAATCAAAAAGGTGAGAAAATAATCAGTTGATTGCTTGATTTTACGCAAATGACACAGTGTGCGTAACAGCTTAAGACATTTAACTCATAAATTCATTACCAGGAGTCATTTTGAGAGATTATTGCTGGCAAGGTCGAGCAGGCTTGCCTTGTATGGTACATGCACACCTGATTGTAGCCTCTGACTATTGCATGGTAATCGCTCATAGAGCTTGGTGTGTGAGTTGACAGCGTAAATCATTAACATTATAATATTGGCACAAAAAAGTGTGCAGGGTAGCTTACACGCCGCTAATGTTTTGAAATATGAGGCTGTTGCCATCCAGATCAGGTTTCATTTGCGTGTTAGGGCACTAAGAGCATGGACACCAGTCCAACATAAGCCTACTCTATTCCAAATATAACCTTTATACTCTAAATTGTGTTATAATGATGTTATAAATAAGTTGCTTTTATAGATGTAGCCTATAAATATGAATAGTCTCCGTTCGTGTGTTAAGGTTCACAATTAACTGAATCCAATTCTCACCACATAAATCACTTTGGCAATTTTCTTTCCCTCTTATTTAACCGGGGAATTAGAACACCTCCCCTTCATTAGAAAATCCCCCACCCCCAGACAGATAGATATTATTCCCTTCTTTTTATGTTTTCTTCTCGCGCGCACCTGGTGGAGTGACCTCTTACCCACCCTGCACACATTGGTTGAATCAACGTTGTTTCCACGTAATTTCAACGGAATTACATTGAACCAGCGTGGAATAGACTTTGAATTGAGGTCTGTGCCCAGTGGGTACTCTCTCTCTCTCGCTCCCTCTCTCTCTCTCACCACAAACTTCCCAAAAATAATGCCATCGATTGCTCAAAGGCATTTGTTTTTGCAATCCACTTCATTCCAGTTTGTGGGGGCCAAAAATTATATTGCCACTGACTAAACATTATTGTTCTTTGAGTGACAAAATAAGTGATTATAAGCCTGAGCTAATTTATGGAGAATATGAATAGGATTTACGCTTCTTCAATAATTGGCATGCAGGCCTCAGGACGATGAAGAATACGTTTCTCTTTAGTTCAGAGAGCACGTCTTTTTTGTAGCATGCAGCTGTTTCAGTCACTCGCCCATGATGAAAAATACGATTCAGATGGCATTGTTCGATTTCCTAATATTTTACTAACATTATTAACTTAAAAAGTGAAGCTATGCAAACATAAAATAAAAATACGTTATATGCCAATGACCACTTAAGAAAATACAAATAAAGGTATCTGACCATTTGTGTTGTCACGCTGCGACCGCTTGCATTTGTCACCCCGGAATGTATTACGCCAAATGGTAGGCCTGAAGGAGTATAACTAAAGGAGGGCTATAATCCAATTTACTCTCCATGGGATAAAACGTTTGGTAGTCGACGTTCCTTATTAAAGCCATGTTTGAGAGATCTCCATTGATCACCTCTGTTGTTGTGCCCACAAATATTGTGTGCCCATAAAATTATATAGCCTATGTAATGTGGTTGTATCATTGTTTTAATAGGCTAAGAGAGTTGAGGTATGGACAAAGTTGCTTTGACATATCAGCCATATTTCTTTGTATGCATTTCTTTGTATGCAAATAATGTCTTTCTATGATTATTTCGGTTTCAAAATCTGTCTGTCACTCACTCTGTCAGTAGTAAGACTCAACCTGTGCACTCACCAATGACAACAACATAAGTCAAACCAGTAGGACAACTTACTTCGCTGAGCTCAATTCTTCCTCACACAATTCCATCATTAAAGTCTACCAAGAGTTAAGAAGAGGACATATTTTCTTCAGACAGTCCCTGAACTGCTTTCAATATCTCACTCTCTTCTCCCCTCTGCATTTTTTCCACAGTGAATCTGATGGCAACCACAGCACAGAGGATGAGTCTAGTAAAGGGCAGGAGGAGCTCTCTCCACGCCCCCTCTCCAATTCATCTGACGGGACGATGACCCATGGGGCCCTCCCCCTGCAGACAGGGTCTCTGGACAGTGGTGTAATCATCCAACAGATTGGAGACATCAAGATACCCCCTGTATCCAGCAGTGAGGTGCTCTTCAACAGAAACCTAGTGACAAGTAACCGCTCCACTGTCTTCCATAACGGTGGCTCGTCTTACCTCCAGGCCCCCAGCAACATCCTGTTCAATGGGCTCAACCTGGGCATCCAGCCCTTGGCCTTCAACCCCCTGCGGCCCTCTGGGGGGGTCCTGATGGGGGGCTCTGGTGTGGACATGCAGATGCAGGCAGGCCAGGAGAAGGGGCTGGGTGGCTCCAGTGTGGACTACGCCTCCTACTCTGGCTGTGTAAACGGAGCAGAGGTGAAGCTGGAGGGGGTTTACAGCATGGCAGCTCAAAATGGCGGCTCGTCTGTCCTCACGTTCAGCTCGTCCTCAGGGGCGCTCCAGCTGGGCGGGTACAGTCTGGTCCACGTGCCCAGCGGCGTATCCAACGGCGACGGGACGTCACTGCTCAACAGCAACTTGGGTCTTCCTCTGCAGCTCCCCTCTGACTCCTCATCACTCTCACAAGGTGGGTTGACTTTACCTCATATCTGTCGATGTGGTGGTGTGTGTGTATCAGGGGGTGTTGGGAAAGGCAGAAGACACATTTCCGTTCTAACCAATGGACAATAATGTTGTATTTTATTCTATTCTACATTGAAAACAAAAAATCCACATTGAAGTTTTGCTGATAGCAGTTTCCGAGGTATTGGTGACAACTAATGACTGTTCTATATGTAGTATTATAGCATTTTAGGTGCTCTTCCAACTGCTAATAGAGAAAGAGAGAGTGCAGTACAGTAAAATGGTGGTGGTTGACCCTAACCTTTCAAACATCTAAAATATTAGAGCAACTTAACCCCGCTCCCCTTCAAAAAATAATTGAGTCCTGGGTTGAAATGTAAATGGGTGTAGTCACCAGCTCTGTTATGCATTCAATATGTCTGAGCTGTCTTAGTAGATGTTTTTTACTACACTGCAATGAGTTGGGGCTGGACGCAAAGGCCACACACAGACACACACACACACATCCATATTTTCTTGTGTGGTGATATATGGTGGTCCTGGAAAATTATAGAGATGAATGGAACACAGGTTCTGAAGTCATCATCAGTCATCATCACTGCACACTCCTGACCTCAGGGGGAGAGAGGAGGATAATCTGTTTAAGACAATCACAGGACTGAAAAAAACGTACTAACGAGGAGAGAGTCATTACAGCACTTAATTTGACACAAAGCAGAGAACTCATACCAGGACAACAGAAAAGTAAAATGGAAAGAAAAAAGCCTTCTTGTTGGCCCATAGCAGGCTTTTACATCAATACGACTCTCCTGGGTCCCACAGGGCCAGCTTCAAAAACCAGGAGTTGTGAGAGAGACACAGCAGAGATTTCAGATGGAATTCTGTTGCAAGTTAGAGTAAGAGTGAGTAACAGTAAGAGTGAAGCCAAAGATTTACAGAACTATGTTATAGTCAAGGAGGAGAGGATGTTATAGTGGTTCAGAGATAAGAGTATAAAGTATTGTTAGACAAAGGAAGTATAAAATGTTTAGGCTAATAATCTGTCATTTGAATATCTCAGGTACAATCCAAATGAACAATGTAGCAGTCAGTTCTTCTAGTGAGGACTCCTACCACCACCAGCACCATCAGGACAAGCTGGCCATGGCCCCCATGCACCCCAGCACGGTGCTCTACAGCATGGGCAACACTGGACAGACCTCCATCAAGAAGGAGCCCCTGGAGGGTGGTGGGGGCGGAGGGGTGTACTCCTACCACCATGGCCTTCACCTGGACCCCAGTGGGCAGCTCAGCTACTCTTCAGACCCACTAACCTCAGAGGAGGTCCCCTCCAGCCAGGGCTCCTCCTCTGACGTAACCACCGTCAGCTCCTCCAGTCCAGAGCCTGAGGTCTACACCAGCCTCACCGTCAGCACCCCTCTGATGGCCCAAACAGACCCTAACAGACACCAACTCCAGCCTGGGGAGTACCTCAGGGGCCACAACTCACAACCTGTCCCCTCCTCACACCTTCTGGGCCCTGGCATGAACAACAACTACATGTCTGTGTCGGAGAGTAAGGTGGACGCTAGTGGTGGTGGGGTGAATGAGATGGTGCGGGTCATGTGCGGGGAAATGGAGCCGGGGGAGGAGAAGGACCTGGCCAAATTACAGACAGTGCAGATGGACGAGGACATGGCTGACCTTTAACCTGTAACCTATGACCTTTCATAAGCACTCATATCTGTCCAAGCAGTGATGTGGTGAATCTTTTTACTCTGTGTTTTTTTTTACCATTCATTTCCTCTAACTGTTAAATTATTTGCTAATGTTGTGTTAATTTTACCTTACAATAAACTCTATTCAGATACAAACCCCTTGGATTGGCACCATGAAGTCATCCTAATTAAATATATATTTTTTTTTTTCCTCTATGCCTTGCAGAAAGGCATGACTAGCTGTCCCTTGCATGCATTTGAATCACATTTTAAGTGTGCATTTTTGAAAAGACAACACCTGCTACTTCCTGTTGACTGGACTTGATCTGCAGAACAGGTGTTGGAGTGGCCCTGGTCATGTGATCAGGATGTTCCTCCAAACTAAGTGCATCATCTGGGAAACCAAAAAGGTCATTTAGTAGGGGCAGGGGTAGCGTCTCTGTGAAAAGGTTAATTAAAACCACTAACGCTGCACTGAAAACCACACATGAAACCACATGCGAATAACAGGAAACCACTGCAATTTAGTCCTTCAATAAGAAATTAATGTACATTTCTGCCTCGTAAAATGTCAGACTTCAAATGGGTGGCAGGTAGCCTCAAGGTTAGAGCGTTGGGCTAATAACCGATCCGGTTCGAATCCTGGGGCTGACAATGTGAAAATTCTGTCTCTATGCCTTTGAGCAAGGCACTTAACCCCAGGGGCACTGGACATTGGTGACCCTGGTCGTGACCCCACTCCCTGCGGGTGTCTCTGGGGAGTTGGGATATGCAAGAAACACATTTCCATTACACACACTTGTAACAGGACAAATATAAGACCCCCCCCAAAAAAGTATTATTATTCACTGACCTCTCCCAATTTGCACCATAGCATCAAAACATAAGATTGTAGCTTCAAAGAACATACTTTTTCCTCTGGGGGAAACATTAGCAAATCAATACTGTGACATTTGTTATAATGTGTAAAACATATTTCAAACTTCATATATTTCAAGCTTCAACCATTATTGGAGACAGGGTGGGGGCCTAAAAGGGCTGTTACACTGTCCAGTCTGTGTCTAAATGAACTTAGTAAAACCTCCATATGCTGTTTGGCAACAGTATGTCCCATCATTCATTTCTAAATGTCTCCCAAACTGTCTCTGTGAAAAAATACATCAATAATATTTTTCTACAAAGTAAGACCGGTGTGCCTGTTTGTGTGTTTGCATAAGAAACTGGGAGGGGGGTATTGTGCTTGATGGAGGAGAACCACATGTAGTCTGATGTGTTTTATATGGAGAGGGATTTCTATTGTGTCCCTTTGCATGGCAAACTGAGTTAACAATATTAGAATGTCTTACTACTAGTGCCTTTTACTTTTAATTGTTATTTGTAAATACGATTGAGTGTGGCAAACACGTTCTCTACAGTTTATGATTGATGTGTAGGTGCAGAGTGTGACACATGCAATGCATTAATGGGTTTCTGATAAAGCTTAGCTATTCCCCCTTGGGTAATTTCCTGGTTTTGTCAGATAGGGGCATAAGGCAGACATATCCTGTTATATTAATATAGATAGTAAGTGGACATCATCAGTCAACAAATACATGTGGAGCACACAGACACACAACACAAAACCATTATACGCCATGACCAATCAGATGTCATTTACACATAACAGCAAGACAGTAAGACACAGATGTACACAGAGTGGCCAGTACATTTTTCTTTGTCAGGTTCCATGACCTAAACCCCTATTCAGAGTAGTGCTATGAACAGACTGCAAACTGACAAAAAGACGACATTACAGAACAACTTTGTCTTCTTGCTCTGATGTCATATACCAAAAATGAGCCATAGGCAAATGGTAAAAACAGATTGTTTTTTATTTGATCTTGAACTGTATGTTTGTAATCTCAAATGATCCGAATGTATTTTTTAAAATCTCCATACTTCATTAAAAGTTTATATTTATAAAAATATAAAACTGGTACACTTTTTTGTCATGAACAAAGTTTTTTCTCGATTCATTTTTGATTAAACATGTGAGTTGGGTTTGTGTTTAATGTTATGTCTACAGTGGACCTAAATTCTCGAGACAGGAAGCATACATCTTCTATATATTTAAAAGACTTAAAAAGCCAAACTCTGTGAGGATGGGGTATAACAGTCGTGCCCTAATCCAACAAGCCTACAACCTCGCTCTGCAAACCTGCAGTGATCATTTGCACATGCCTGGCAACCTGGAGTTCATTAGCCCTCCTTTTCTCATCTCAGCCCCCGTAATTCAAATAAACAGCAATGAGATTTCCAGAGGTACTGCTCTTAGGGGTGGGGGGTCTACAGCTCCAAAACACCCTGTCCAAGGGCCCTCTCCCTGGGCAAACCCAGAGCAAGCCCTGCCTGGCTCACTCAGCCAACCCACAAGTGGACGAATGAGTCTGAAGTGCTGTCACTCACAAGCACTGTGTGTCTGTACAGAGAAAGCCTGAACTGCTCACATGGCTTAGGGGGATTTTACATGATCTTCCACCCAATTTTGATTCACTCCACCGGATCCCAAGTAAGGCGAAGTAAGATGGTGGGGGGGGGGTTGTGGATGGGTAGATGGACAAATTATAGTGGTTTAGAGACCGGACTATTGGCCTTATGCTCTTTGCGGATCCTCTTTATGGGTTCTATGCAGATGACCCAAATAAACAGAAGGTGTTTGTCTCTGCTCACTCAATGGTGATGAGGCCCGGACAGAGACGGGGGAGAGAGTGGGAGAAAAGGAGCTGGAGAGGCAGGTTGCTGGTGTATGGTTACCTGTGCACAGGTGACCTTGCCACAGGCATTGGATTAGCTGATTGTTAGGTATCAGGTAACGCCTCCTGTAATATTGAAGAAGGCTTTGTTGAAGCCCTGAACAATGTCCCATTGGCAATGGGAGCCCATGTTCTGTTGGTCTCACGGGGTGGGGGCCCCAGAAAGCTCGAAATTCCACATTTTTATTGTGCCTGTAGAATAGGAAAAAAATGAACACCACACTCAGTCCTTTTTATGGAAGACTAAACATTATTTTGAAGAACATGTCTACATCTGTTTGTAATATTGCTATTTTATTTTAATTACAGTAGCCTACAAGGCAACCTTGATAGATATATTGCATATTTAATTTTTCCAAAAATATATCACTTTTAAAATTACACACTTGTTTGTATAAAATGCGTCCAGCAGCTATCGTTTACGATCAAGTACACTCCAATCCAACGACATAATAATGTTACCAAAAAGTAGAAGAAAAAAGAGGCCTATCATTTTTTCCGCAGTTTAAAACGTGCACTGTAAAACATGCAAGGGCGAGCAGTAAAAGAAGGGAAACCCCCCAGAACCGAGGCCTTATTAAAAACGGTGACCTCTGATCTCTTGGATAGTTTCAAAGATGACATTTAATGCGGTGCAGCAGACTGCAAGCCATATGTAACATGACCTGGGGAGCGCGGTACTGCGCTGATCCACGTCCCACTCACTAATGAGAGGCCAGGGGTCGCTGGGTGCCGCACAGCTCCAACAGACCCACCACCAATACTTTCCTAACTGAGATTCATTTGTTGATTCCGAAAGAGAGAAGTAAATAAATGAACGTAAATGAGTAAATATAAGTACAATTATGCATTGTTGGTGAAAACGGGCATTCTACGGCGTTTACGATGTGAGATGTGTCTGTGCGTAAAATCCATTGGGAATGACAGAGGTTAGGCTAGTTGTTTCCACCATCAAAACCAGAACGCAGTTTTTAACTTCGACTTCAGATAATAGAGTTATCAGGCGTGAGAAAATATCTGCACATGTTCAGTCCATCATCCACAATCAAAGAGAAGGGGAAAGGTGCGACCTGGGGCGATTTAATGGTCGGTTCTGCACTTTAAGGGCAACGTATAACATATGCGTAAAAACGGTCCAAACGTGCACTAGTAAACGTCCCCTGATTACACGTGCCCGTGTGTTTCCATCCATCTCTATATCTCTCTCTTTCTCCCCCTCACTCACACACACACACACACACACACACACACACACACACACACACACATGTTGTTCGCCACTGAACAGTAATATGTTGAGAGAGAGGCAACAGCTGGGAGGCCGCATCATCTCCACACCACACTGGTCAGATGGTATTTCCCAGAGAAACACACCACTTTGTAACAGGAGCGACGCAGATAAGACTCATATGACTATTGAGGAGTTAGACTTCCTCTAAAAGCCATTAAAGCATGACAGCTTCTTTCGCCATGCCGAATGTCACCTGCCCAATATATGTTTTATTAGTTGTGTTTCCAACACTCATAGACATGTTCAATTAATTTAAAATATAAATTAGCACATTAACACTGAAAATAAGCTACTCTCCAAGTAGCCTAATTCATCGGAGGCTTCGTTTTAGACATTGTGAAAAAATCACATCTCGATCTGTGCATAAGGCAATTGGATTGTCGTTTATAAGCTGGCGCCCCCTCCCCGCCAATAACTTTACACGTTGTCTGAAACCAATGGTTTCAAATGGTTTAGAAAATGAGGACAACACGACAAAACATTGTGGTTATTTTAATACATAGAACTCGAACAGGCCTACGTTAAAGCCTCTTAATTGAATTATATTTTAACAAGAGGACCAAAGCGTGTTTACTGACCTGCTGTATAATAACCTTTCGTAGCCTATGCGCTGGCCCTGCGAGGAAAGTGAGCCTTAATGATTTTGATTGGGGGTGACCGCAGTGCTCTTATAAAATGCCTAATTTTCTAACATGATAGGATCCTATGTTACGCTGATAATTGCGGCTGCAATTTGATTTACTCATTCATGTCAACGGTTGTGTTTTGAGAAAGCAGTATTGCACTTAAAGTGATGAATAGGCTTGTATTTTTACTATATAGGCCCTATGTAGGGCTGAGCCTATAGGCCATTACAAACTAACAGAATAGAAATAAAATCCAAGTCGTGGTAATTAATGAATCACATAATTTCGTCACAGGTGAGTGAGTTAAATGATCAATTATTTATTTAAAAAATAACAATAATACAAGATTGTCATTTACACAGACACGACATATGCCTAAGCCTATATTAGGTTAGAAAAATATAGACAATCTAAAACAGATTTGATGTAACCTAACAAAATACATGTTTGTTTAAGAATGCTTGTTGCATACTTTGCATAGTTTGAATATATATAGGCCTATGCAACGAATTGTACGGGGTGGCAAATATTATAGGCCCACTTTTTCATTGAAAAACGTTTTACAGCAATTATTAGGCCTGGGCTATAGGCCTATGTCTCGAACTATTTTGATTTATCCAAGTAGTCTAGATATCTTAAGGAAAGCCACTGGACTACATACATTCCATATTTTTCAGCCAATTTGAACAGTATCAGCATTGTTCCAGTCAACAGCTGAAATAGCAGTTTTGATTTGGCGAAACCCATCTGCTAGCCTATTGTTTGTGTTAAGCCGGCCTTGCTGGACTTTCATCATTTTACTCTCTCCCCTTTTTATGAAGAAAAAGCTTCACTCACAAAACGCCATATATAGACGGTTTGATATGAAATATGGTGACGTTTTTATGAAGTGCTTTATGTTTTTGTGGCTCGGTTTCTTTCTCCCTCTCGTTGTGTGCATAGACGTGGCCAGTCGTCATCGTTTCTCATGGGCATTGGAGGGGTGTCCACATCTTGAAATAATCACGACCTGAGATCGAGCACGTCCCCCTGGCTTCTCCGGTTAAAGGAGGAGGCGCGGCGCAATGTGGTAGAGATATTAGAGAAACCTGCGAGTGGCTCATTTGCTGGTGCATGGGGTTAGAGAACTGAGCGGAGCGCACCCCACAGGTAGGCCTAATGTCGAGGACCGGCAGGCCAACCGCACATTATGCACCTTTTATTAACTGCAAAATTATGGGGCCTTTGTTTTCGATTGTAGCCTATCCCAACTTAATTCATAACTTATTGTACTGTCTGATTTGCATGGCAGAATGCACATTAACCGACGTTAGGCTACTTGGGATGCTCGTTTGATTTTGTTTTCCTTTATAATCAGTACAACTGGGAAAGTCGAGCAATTATATCTGGCCGTAAGTTCATCAGGAGGCAGTTATGTTGAGATCATAAAACGTTCTCAGCAAAGCTTTGAGTCTTAAACTTCATTCATTGCATACCCTCGTTAATTAGATTGTATGGTGGAAGGTTCATTTACAAAAAGTGCACCTAAGTCAATATTATAATCTTTATGGTAAGAGGCATTATTTCCAGCACGAGGTAGCCTACAGTTTGTTTTTGCAGGTGTCTGCGACCACAAAAACAGTTGATAAAACCAACGCTCGATTAAACCTTAACTGGCAGTGGTGTACCGAATACCAAATATGTTAACAGTAAATTAGACTATATTTAATTAGTAATATCACATATTGGTTAAATATGTAGCCTAACGGACAGCAGAAATAATATTGGCTGCCCTAGAAATGCTCCTTTCGGGTGTCTAGTTCTCAACGTGTTGCCCGAGAGTCACGTTGCAAAACCTGGGAAAGATAAGGAATTTGATCTATCCTTCAAAATAACGACTCAACGACCAAGAGCCTGTGACTCACATCACTAATGTACTAATGGATAGGTGTTATGTTTCACGCCACAACATTGAGGACAGCAGGGGAAAGACGAGTTCCAAGAAAATAACCTTGGGAGAGCCCGGAATATAAATGTACATCATTTCCTAGAAATATAAAGTTTTCACACCATAATAAATTAACAATTAGTGCAATATAGTAGGCCAGTCTAAATTTGACTAATGCGAATTGAAACGAAACAACATTTAAAAAACAGATATAACAGAATATCCTCATGATTAAATATAGGCCTAATGATGTAGGCAAGGCTTTTGGAAATTGAAAGAATTAGACAAGTTGCAAAAAAACTCAAATACATAAATTATCAATGGACATTTCCATCAATGTGCTAACACATTTTTAGGTTCAGCCAGTCAGGTAGGCCTATGCATTGGTGCACATGCATGAAGAGGAGTCGAGTCACACCAGTAAAATATAATGCAATAGCCTACTTTAATACTGATGTACAAACTGAATAGCATAACGTTGGGTTTATTAGGGCTATTATTTGGACGTTAAATAAAATGAGAGGGAATATATTCCATAATCTATACCACATTATTATTTTTGGAAAATGACCGTTGTAAACTCAGTGAAATATACTACATTTGAGGCATGTTTAACGTGTAAGAAGGCTACTATTCTACATTATAAAGTATAGGCCTATAGCTTTCTTTAATCAATAGATCATCATGCAATATTTACATACAGAGGCCTTTCAAATAACTATCCAAAGTTATTTTTGAAATAGGATAGCATTGGCGCTTTAAACCCATGCCAGTTTATTTACAATATCTTTACAATTTTGCACCCCAATGGGCATAGATGCCATTTCAACGTCTAGGTTTTATGTACATTTGGTTGTTTTCAACTAACGTGAATTCAACTTGAAATCAACAAAAAATGTCACCATGTCATTGGATCTAAGTTAAAATGCCTGTAAGTTGATGACTTTTTGCAACTCCAATAAGTGTTCCACGTTGTTTCAACGTCATCACAAATATTTTTGGGGTTAAATGACATAGAAAAAACGTTGGTTCAACCGGTTTTTGCCCAGTGGGATGTTTCCTTACCTTTCTTTCCTATCTGAAAGCCCCAACCTTTGTGGCAGGCACTCATGACACGTATAACTATCATAAGAAATTCTAAAATTCTATCACCTCATAAAATAAACTACTTGTAATTAATAGACTATGAAAAATAGCAGGGAATTACACAATCTGCGTGCTATTAACGCGAATGCAAGATGAGGGGGGTTGACAATGACAATAATGAATCATGCATGGTGATGCAATAAATTACTTCAGCTATATCCATCGATCTCTTACTTAACTTCAAGCCCTGTCTGAAACTCTACAAAAACATGGCGAGAACATGATAAAAATGCCCTTTAAGCGGTCTGTAATAATTGATTAGCATTTAGGTACCTCTGCTCCCTCCGCTAACGCTGGAGAGGAGTACAGGGTGGGGGGGCTCCAATTTCAGCCCCTGACGTATTCCCTCCAGGGAGGAAACGGAGCTGTAAACTCAGTTCTGCTCGGCTGCCAGGGTATAGGGCAGTGGAAGAGCCAATCAACGAATCGCGCAGCGCTCTCTTTAAGCCTGACATATCTCCAACAGGAACAAATTGTCCCAACAATCAACATCCGAATCTCCCGTGCGCATCAGGGGTTGAGTGGATATTGCCCGGGCGGATTGTACTGGGTTCTGGAACACAATAACAGTGAAGAATAAATAGACTCTCAGCATCCTTCTCGATTGGGCTGGGGACCCGACATCATGTCAATACTACCTTCGTTTGGGTTTACCCAGGAGCAAGTCGCCTGCGTCTGCGAGGTCCTGCAACAAGGAGGGAACCTGGAGAGGCTCGGTCGTTTTCTCTGGTCTCTCCCAGCGTGTGACCACCTCCACAAGAATGAAAGTGTACTGAAAGCAAAGGCGGTGGTCGCCTTCCACAGAGGGAACTTCAGAGAGCTCTATAAGATCCTGGAGAGCCACCAGTTTTCCCCGCACAACCATCCCAAGCTGCAGCAGCTGTGGCTGAAAGCGCACTACGTGGAGGCGGAAAAATTGCGCGGCCGACCGCTTGGAGCCGTGGGGAAGTATAGGGTCCGCAGGAAATTCCCTCTGCCCCGCACGATCTGGGACGGCGAGGAGACCAGCTATTGCTTTAAGGAGAAGTCCAGGGGTGTTCTTAGAGAGTGGTACACGCATAACCCCTATCCCTCCCCGCGAGAGAAAAGGGAGCTGGCCGAGGCCACGGGACTGACCACTACGCAGGTCAGCAATTGGTTCAAAAACAGACGCCAGAGAGACAGAGCCGCAGAAGCTAAAGAAAGGTATGCTTAGACCAAAAAGTAAAATGTTGCCATATAGGCCTATTAGTTTATAGTAGAATATAATAAACGGAACATCATCACATGCGTAATCTCCCAGTTGGAATTTTAAATTCCCAACTTTCTCATTTATTTCCAGTGACATGCCCTTATGCTGATTTTTAGATGGCCCAAATAATATGTGTGATAACCCTAAACAAAGCCTATGGCCTGCAAACATTTGAAATGGAACCAATGACACCCTATTGACCATCATTATTTCGATAGTGTTCTAAACATTTCTGGCATCTGAAGAAGTTATAGCTATTTAGATAATGTTACATATACCATTGGAGCTACAGGTCACGAGTTTAAGTCGTCAATATATGGAATCAGTATGATAAGATATATTATTCTAATGGAATAATTAAAAGTATGTGACCAAAAGTTTACATTTTGCAATTGAAATGTACAAATAATAAAAACGGATTTAATATTTTCTAAATTGCATTCTCCTAAAGTTTAAACCAATATTGTATTGAATTGTTGTTGTCTTATTATTGAAATGTATGGCTTGTTTTTAGCCTATAAGACTATAGATTCTGTAAACTTGTGTCCAAAAGGCCTTCATCACTAATTTTGACATATCTTCCCTTCTCAGAGAGAACAGCGAAAACAATAATTCTGGCAACAACAAACAGAACCAGCTGTCTCCCCTCGACGGCGGCAAGTCGCTCATGTCCAGCTCGGAAGATGAGTTCTCTCCACCACAAAGCCCTGATCAGAACTCTTTGCTTTTGCTCCAGGGAAATATGAGTCACCCCGGCGTCTCCTCTTACCCTATGACCGGCCTCGGTGGCGCACAGCCGCTGCATGGAATGCACGGACACCCGCACCAACTCCAAGACTCGTTGCTGGGACCTCTAACATCGAGCCTTGTGGATCTAGGCTCCTAAAGGCAAACTGATGCTATCTTTGAAAAGACTGATAACTCGACCAGATTGAATAGGCCTACATATATGAAATTAAACTGTGGTAACTTATAACTAGACTGACTTTTGTCTGTCGTTAAATTTGGTTACAACTATAACGCAATTCCTTTATGCGCTTATCCGATTTAGGAGGTACCCTCCTGCCCGTTAATATACAATCAACCCCATTTTTCGAACTCTTAAGTCAACGAGACACTTAAACTGGACTGCCCTTTTGCTTAATTTATGATATTTTTGTTCGGATTAAATGTATAGCAACTTCCTGCTATGGAAACTAAGAAACAACGTTTTCATTAGAATCATAATAATGAGTTTCCAATAAAACAAAAAAGACGTCACATTTGTTTCATGTCTGTTATTTGTATATCCACTCAATAAAATAAATAGTATTATATATTCATATACTAAATATTAATTCATTCCTCAAAGATATTTAGGGCATGCAAAAAATATGGGCTAAAGTAAACCAAAACATATTGGTCAGGTTTTCCTCCATTTTGTAGCCTTGAGGCCTCTACAGTTACGCATAGCCATGGCAGGAAATCATAAAAAATAAAATATGTTAAACTTTTGTAGAGGGAGTTATTCGAAAAGCAAATGCTGTTACTTAGGCCTCAATGTCACTTGTCACTGCTCACTGACAACATGAGTGAGATAGTGAGGAATTGGTGTGTGTCGCTCTGGATGAACAACTGTCAAAGTTCTCTGTTCAACTCTCCGGACCAAAACTACATATTTCATATTTCGTGGAAATTGTTGCTTTAATTTTCACTCAATGCCGTGAGATTTCAGAGATGCTAAAGGCGTTGAAACCAAACACATGAGCAATCCAGAATAACTAACGTTAGAAAACATCCGGATTGGGAACGTCTAAAATGTGGGCCCAAAATCTAATCGGTAAAAAGGGCCATGACATGAGGTATGCACAACAGAGCAGTTTTGTTGACGACATTTAAAGCCATGTTTTGCCTAAGGCGAAGCCTAGTTCTCGCCCGTGGTCCATGAGCGCTGCGGATCATTACGTCTGTGTTGCAGTGTTTACTTTGCTCTCTCCAAGTGTTTGTTCTGTCGGTTCTGGGCCACGGGAAAGCCACACCATCTGTGAAAGGCGCGCTCACGCGATGATCTTACATGAATCTGTGGCCTATTAAGAAGAACAAATAGATGTATATTTTTGTAATATTTCATTCTTACACAGATATGTTCAACATCATGCACAAATGTTAGAATTACAATACAATTACTATTGAACCCTGGTATAACCCTGGTATCACTCTTGTTATAGGCTAAATGTCCTATAATAATTGTGGAAATGTAATGGTTCATTATAACACCACCATCACCAACAAGAATAACAACAGTAGCTTCATCTGAGTTTTGTTGTTATTAGTTATTAGCATATTACTATATTTGTCTAACAATAATACAAAATAATATACTAATAATAACACTACTAGAATAATATTAAGAATTATTGCTGCAAGGCTGATTTGTATAGGGTATTACTAGGGCCTAAAGTAGCGTGAGTTAGCCTATATGGCAATCGTCAATGGACAATAACATTTATAGCCTACTGCCTGAACCAAATATCTGCTCATATTTTGAAACAGATTTTCTCACTTGCACTAGAAAAGATTCTGGTAACATCCTCCGTCCCCCACCCCCTACCCATTCGGCTTATGTCAGGGTGAATTGTTTTGAACATAGAGCACCAAGGATTTCCTGAGCCTAATCTGAACCAGTTGTTGCTAGCTTTAGAGCCTGATTGTGAAGATTGCAGGTCTATGCCCCTCTATAGCATGAGGAACCCTGGCCCGGGGCAGTCTGCATCCCGGAGGAAGTTGTCATTTGGGACTGTTTCTCAGTTATGACTAACAAATGCATTCTACCGTGGAGTGAATATTTACCACTTACAGCTATGCATTTCATATTGTGAAGTAATGCGGTTGTTCGATTTTGAGTAGTTTTCCTATAATATGTTGAGAAACACTCTTTTTCATGCCACTTCGATATGGAAGGGACTTTTTCGTAGCAGGTTAGGAGATCTTACGCAGCAGGTTAGGAGAAATCATGTAGCAAGGTAGGAGACTGAGGTTAAGGTTAGGAAAAGGATTAGGGTTAGCAAAAATGCTCTCTTAACCTGCTACGAAAATCTATTTTTATCAAAGTGGCATGAAAAGAGTGTGCCCCATAATATGTTATACTAGCCCTAGGTCTACCCTACTACAAAAGGCAACTTGACACTATGCCTCAGGATTGCCTGTATATACATGTATCCTTTAAATCGAAGAAGAAAGAACGTTTGGACCTCATTTGAACTCCAAAAAAAGCAGGAACCCCAGTGTATTTGATTCACCATTGACACATAAACAAGTTTATGTCTTAAATTTTTTTAAGTGACTCAAAAATAGGTTAGCAATATTCTGCACTCTACCTCCCACCCACAAGCAATGTGCAGCAAACCTTTGACTAACAAAATAGATACTTCAGACCAAATTACAAGAAATCTCCCATGTGGCTGCAGGCAGAGAAAAACTATGGTTGAATTGGCTAACAGGACATAACAAAGACACCAAAGCGGACATGCAAGTTAAGTCTAAGGACAATATGTCCGGTAAAGGACGGATACACAGGAGATTACTATGTGTCATACAGGAATGCAGCCATCAATGTCACCTCTACAGGGGGTATAAATAGAATATCAATTCAATCCCTTGCGGAAACTCGGACAAGGCTTTTAATCACGCCTGAATCCCACACTTCCGATTCCAACTGAACACACTGTGCATTTACACTGGACAGTTAACACAGACGCACAGAAAATGTCAGTCTACTCTATCTGGCACACAGAGAATTCCACAAGTGCAGCAGTGCAGCATGTCTAGGAGGAGTAGCCTTGGCCTCAGCCTTAGCCACTGGGCTCCTTCTGCACTAGACCTGGATGGGATGTGGCATCAGGTCTACTGTGAGCTGACTGGTGTCAGTAACAGCAGCTGCTAATGGACAGTAGAGAACTCACAAAGGCATTTTGTTTTTTGTGGATATAACTTGCAGTCCCATTAAATCAATGTCAGGAAAGGCCTTTTCAGGTGTAAATAAACATCAAGAATAGTAAATTAATGTACACAGTCTGCTATAGAGCGTGGGAGAGGGCTCTGGCATGTATTTTTTGGTTAGCACTCAGAGTGAGTAAAACAATCATATAGAATGAGGACAAAAGCCAAAGGTAAGGAACTTGGTCTCGGGCTGGCTTTCTCAGGTCTAGTGCCTGCAGGTATAACCTTACCCCCACATGGGAGCATCATGTGAGACAATCCCAGGTATCCATAACCACAGACTGTATGAGGGGTGTGGGCTTGGGGAGATGGGGGTAGAAGGGGGGTGATGAGGGACAAAAGGATCTTTTCAGGTCTGCCGCAGGGAGGGAGGTGGGGCGGGGGTTGACGGGCTTGTGGGGAGATTTTCTTACCAATGATGCATGGATCTGACAACGCTCCAGCCTGGCCTGGCCTGCCCCAGAGGCAGACTAAGACTGTGTGTGTGTTTGTGTGTTTTTGGTTTTACATTCCTTGTGGGGACCAGACATCTCCACAAAGACAGTAAAGCAAGGACAAAGTGGGGACATTTTGCGGTTCCCCACAAGGAAAAAGTATATTTTAGGCTTAGGAGTTAGGTTTAGGGTTAGGGTTACAATTGCGGGTTAGAGTTAGAATTAGAGTTAGGGATTAGGGGTTAGGGTTAGGAGTTAGGGTTAGGTTTAGCAGTTTGGGGTTAAGGTCAGGGTTAAGGGTAGGGTTAGGGGTTATGGAAAATAGGTATTTTGAATGGGAATCAATTGTTTGGTCCCCACAAGGATAGTAAAACAAACATGTGTGTAAGGGTTAGGGTTAGGGTTAGGGTTAGGGTAAGAGAGAGAGAGTGTGTACTATAATACAGTGCTATAACCTTTGAACAGCTGTTCTCCGTAGTGTTTCTAGGTAAATATTGTGTGTGTGTTGTTCAATGCAAACAGTGAGCGCCATAGAAAGTCTCTTCTCAGAGTGGTCCAGCAGGAAGCCTCTGGTACAACAGGAAGCTCCTAGTAGCGTTGGTGAAAGAAATATTTATCTCTATCTCTCACTATGCTGAGTGATGCATGACCCAGAGTTCAAAGACAAGGAGGAGCACAGACTATGAACCCAAGCTATTATTGTGTAAGATAGCATGTTGTGTGTCAAATGAAATGTGTCAAGTAGAGCAGACAATGAATGGGAATTTTAATATCTTTACAAATAGAAAAGGTGGAGGACAAGATGGAACTCGATTCTGACGCCTTTGAAAAAAGCTTGTAAAGAGAAATATAGCTGGAAGGCCTGGGCTCATGTAACCGACCCTCACAGAGACAAAGCTTGGTTTCACAGAATCAGATATCAGTATTTTGGGACCTTAGTAGGAAAAGCGATACGTAGATATTTTTTTTCAGAATATTGAATTTTGTACACAAGAAAGTGACTTCAGTCTGGGATGTTGGAACTGAATATTTCCACAAGTTGACAGCTCTTGTTATCCTGTGCCAATTCTAGGTTGAGCACACTACTGTGATATGCCTCAGAGAAGGTATACGCACACACATACAAATACATGTACATATACACATGCACCACACATTATTCTAAACTAAACTAAAGAAAAGCATGAAACTAAAAAGCAATAACATTATTCCACAATAAAAAATATTACAAATATTACTATCCTTAGTAAACCACCCATCCCTAGAGAGGCCTGATGGAGCTAATGTTACCTGGCTGCATGCAATGGCCCCGAGGGCGTAAGGGGCACAGGCAGACACAACAGGAGGAAGTGTTATAAGATATGGGATAATGAAATATACCCCACTGTCCCATGGGCCGTCACGCACCTACCCCAGGGGTTCACAAACAGCTTATGTGACCCCCCCAGCCCTAAATCACACCCCTTCCTCCTCCCCAAATTCTGGTGCAAAATGTAGTTAGTGTTTGTTTGGTGACATGAGAGAGACAAGTCCCAGAAATCTAGATTCCATCCAGTTCCCCGCTCCCCTCGCCCCTCATTCCCATATGCCAGCACAGGATAAAATACCCTTGTTGGGTCCTCAAAAAAATATTTCAGGAAATGAAAGTTGGAACACGATCGTCTGTGTGCCAAACGTCTCCCTGAGAAGGAACAAAAGGAGAGAAAAAATCTGCTCAGGCTATTTTAGCTTGCAGATGACAGAGGGAGAGAGGGAATGGGAGGGAGGGAGAGACAGAGAGAGGGAGGGAGAGAGAGAGGGAGGGAGAGAGAGGGAGAGAGGGAATGGGAGGGAGGGAGAGACAGAGAGAAGGAAGGACAGAGACAGAGTGCAAAAACTGAGGAAAAGGTGAAGTGCAAGAGAAAGAAAGATTCAGAGAAAGAGGTGATGAGAAGACATAAGAAAGAATACAAATAAGGAGAGACAGGAAAGAAAATAATATTGTGTGGGAGAGGGAAGGAAAAGGATAGAGAGGGGGATGGAAACCGTTACCAGTACTTTGGACACTGGACCCCTATGCCGCAGATATGCGTGCACTAAGGAATATAAACTTCCCATTCCTGTCCTATATCTCCAGTAAGCCTCTCTTGTGGGAATGCCTTTGTGGCTCGTCATTCATAAGAGGTTCCCTGGTTATGCTCTAGTTAAGTGAGTCCAGAAGAGAGAGAGAGAGAAAATATTATGTTAACCTACTGTGTGTTTCTGTGTGTGTGTGTGTGTGTGTGTGTGATTGTGTACATGCACGAGAGAGAAAGACCTCTTTCAAGAACAGAGATAAATGTATACATTCCCCTCTTACCTCTGACCACTCCCACCTCATCTGTCCTGCTACTCTCCTAATATCTGTGGCAAGCTCCTCTGCACCCTTCCCTGACCTCACAGATGGAACATGGACCTCTCAACCTGTAACAGAAGACGGAATCCTTATGAGCATTTTTAAAGGCAGACAACATTGCTAGATTGCTATTGACAGCATGCCACCGTAGGTAGAGGGATACATATATGATCAGGCATGGCTAGGTATACGGTTGGGAGCATAATACACTTCGCCAATGTAACCAACAGCCCAGCCTCATTGATAGGGACATAAAGGCAGAGGGATGAGAAGGGGTTAAACATTTCCTGGTTGTGATGTCCTGTGCATTCGCTGCATTGTGACAGTGGCCATGGGTAATTACCGCGTTCTCCATGGGTTACCCCCCCCCCTCCACACCACTTACAGCAGCCAGAGGGACTGAAGACCACCCTTACAGAGCATTGGTTTATAGGTCTACCACTAGATGCAGATATTTGTTATGTGCTCAAAAGCTCAAAAGCAGACAATGTCACTCCTTTGGGTATGCACTACAGCATATCTGTGAACATGCATTGGCACAGTGGAGAACAGCAGAAAGGAACTGTTGCTGTCATCATGACCTAGCCAAGCCTAACCATAAATCCAACAGAATGAAAATGTAATTGACCTAGGCTTTGTGTGTGTGTATGTGTGGTTTAACTTTACTGTCCTTTTGGGTTCCAAAATGTCTTCACAGGGATAGGGAAACAAGGTCAATTTGACAAGGAAAAGTCCTGTTTTAGGATTAGGGTTAGGGGTTAGGGGTAGGATTAGGGTTAGTTTTAGGGTTAGGGTTTGAGGTTAAGGTTAGGGTTAAGGGTTAAGATTAGTGTTAGTGTTAAGGGTTAAGGGTTAGGTGTAGGGTTAATGTTAGAGTTAGGGACAATATGATTTTGAATGAAAAAGCAATTGTTTTCCACTTGGATAGTAAAATCAACATGTGTGGTCTAACTTTGTGTGTGTGTGTGTGTGTGTTGTGTGTGTGGTGTGTGTGTGGTGTGTTGTGTGTGTGTGTGTGTGTGTGTGGTGTGTTGTGTGTGTGTGTGTGTGTGTGTTGTGTGTGTGTGTGTGTGTGTGTGTGTGTGTGTGCGTGTGTTCCGTGCGTGCGTGCGTGTGTGTGTGTGCGTGCGTGCTTGCGTGCGTGCGTGCGGCGTGTATGCCAATGGAGAAACAATGAGGGGTAAACAGACACAGCATTACATCCTGCACCACAGCCCAGATGGGTAGATATTAAGGAAACGTACGCACACCTACAGTGTTGTTAGTATGACTCCTAGGCAAGCACGGGCATTGGTCAAGATTTCTAATGGCTGTGTGTCACGTTCCTGCCTGTTTTCTTTTGTCTTGTATTTACTTAGTTGGTCAGGGCGTGAGTTGGGTGGGTTTGTCTACGTGTGATTTTCTATGTTGGGATGTTTGTGTTCGGCCGGGTATGATTCTCAATCAGAGGCAGCTGTCAATCGTTGTCCCTGATTGAGAATCATACTTAGGCAGCCTGGGTTTCACGTGTGTTTTGTGGGTGTTTGTTCCTGTGTCAGTGTTTGTGCCACCGGGACTGTTTCGGTTTTGTCACGTTGGTTGTTTTGTATTTTGAAGTGTTTTGTTGACTTTCATTAAATAATGAACACTAACCACTCTGCGTTTTGGTCCTCTCCTTCTGTCAGCGAGGACAGCCGTTACACTGTGAAACAAATGCTGATGCGCAAACAACAGGTACAGTGTTTACATTTGTTTTACCAACTCCCCAGACAGTAAAGCCACTCCCAAGTTTGAGAAGGATGCTGCTAAATCTATTAGATTAGCCTTAAATGAAAAATAAACATCTCAACATAAATAAAAGAGATTACAAATTAATACACATTGTGTGCGCAGGATTATGTTGTGTTCACCTGACAGTCTCGTTCACATTCCAAAGAAACTTAAGTCCAATAAAATGTGAATGCTCTGTAAACACCCACGTCACTTTTCCTCATCCTCATCCTCATCCGGGTGCATTATTCTACCCTTCACTGAAAGGTGACTACAGTGATCAGGTAAGAAAGAGTTGTCTACGGTATGTGTTAGACACCGCTCTTACTAGAATGTCTAGCTATTGTCCCTGGTCAAATGATTTACCTACTTACAATAACCAGTTCCAATATGTAGTTGAGAGTCAGAGAATTGAGTAGGCCTACATGCATGTCCTGCAGACAGATACATGAATTCATCGATCACACTGCATGTAACTAAGTGGTATTAATGCAACTTTATTCAGTGACTTAAAGCTGGGTACAACTAGCTGACAGAACTGGTGGTTCGCAGTAGCAGCTGTGTGTGATGGGAGTCACTTGTGCACAGGGGGATGACATGTTCAACAGGGATGTTCTGCTGAGGGGGCACCGCCAGTCCCTCACTGTCACTCTCTCTTAAAGGTTTGGCAGGTGTATAACTCTAACTCAAGAGCAGTCTGAGAAAAGCTAAAGGTGCTGAGCTTAAACTTGGTGACAGCTGCAGAAACTAGAGACCAAAGTGTTTAAATATAGAACCCTAACTGGAGCACTTGCACTTCTCAACACATTGATATTCACACCCACTACCATGATACAGTGCACACAGTGATATAGGCTAAACAGTCATACATTACAACTCAATCATTCACTCAATAATAATCATAATCTACTGTAGTGTGCTGCTTAATAGTAAAGCGCCATATTTATTGACATAGAGTACTATCATGCAGTGATGCATGACTTCAGACATCGACCCAATGGCATATGCAAACACACCTGCTTTACCCTATACAGACATGCAGACAGTAATCCACACAGTAATCCACACAAAAGACAGAGACACACAGATGAGGTAGCCCTGACTCGCTCCTTTGTGTTATGTACTTCTCAGGACAATCTGGTAGTCTTGAAACAGTTCCATCTTTCAACATCATGATTTGTGAAGCTAGGTGTTGCTACGAGATCTCATATCATGACATGATGATTATATACGTCACAAGCCCTCAGTAAAGTAAATGGGTTGCAGCCAGGCTTGGTGCAGTTATTTTGGCAAGAGATTTGCAACCAAATACTAACCTTTGTAGTACATACATTTATTTTAAACTGATGTCCAAATACTTATGAAAGGGGGGCTAATCTCAATTAAGAAAACAAGCATAAAACTACATCCAGCTAAAGGTGACATTCTGTACTTTTGCCTCATACTCATAACTAGATTTTAAATTTGAATTGCAGGGCCCATATGAATAAAGCGTCTCAGAGTAGGAATGCTGATCTTATAGTGCATGAATAAGACTACATGGATTAGTCCACCAGTAGGTGAAATAGTCATGCATTTTATAATACAATTATCAATCTTGTACACAAATACTAAATACTATAAGGAACATTTCAAAGATTTGGCGGCAGTCTAGAAGCATGTCAGTCAACCAGGGTGGCCATTTTAATCATACTGCTGCCATTTGGATTTCCTGTGAGAAGAAAATAGGGTAAAATCATTCCAAACCATATCAAAATGACTTTGTAATATTAACTACCCACTAAATAAACCCAACAGATAATGTAGATGATAATTCTGATCATAAAGTACTCTTAAGACCTTCATGGGGCTTGTCTTGAGATAATTTTGACCATAGTCGAGCAGCTACGTTAAAAAAATGGTGCACTTTGTGATAGAGCCACCAAACTTCACACACAGCTACGGCATGTCTAAAGACGTATGTTATTTTTAGCTATATTGCCCTCACAGTTTTTGTCCATTACCCCTTCGGTGGCTATTTCCAATATGGCCCCCAACAAGTGGCATGGGGCCATATTGGACACGATTCACTTGGCCACATTTCCATAGATAATTGGTACATAGAACCCAATGATGACTTAAAATGTTGTATGGGGGTCTGGAAAACACAACAAAATAGCCAAAATATGCCATATATACGTATCCTGTTAAGTAGAACGGTGGTGAAAATGAGTGCCAAATTATTGTTTTAAAATCAACATGTGTGGTCTAACTTTGTGTGTGTGTGTGTGTGTGTGTGCGTGTGTGCGTGCGTGCGTGCGTGCCAATGGAGAAGCAATGAGGGGTAGCCCTCATTGGGCTCTATGTACCAACTATTTATGGAGATATGTGAATCCTGCCCAACATGGCCCTATGGAGCTGGAAGTCATTTTGGAAAACTGGTCATTTAGAGTACAATAGGTTTAATCTGCAATGGCACTATAGCTTGACATCTTTATTTTGAATGTTACTTACTTTGTGTAAAGGCTGAAAGGTCTCATCATAAAACTATTTTGTTAAAATGGGTTACCGTTCGCTCTGCTGGACAAAATGCATTCCTATGGGATTTCACAGAAAGTGAGGTGTGCACGGCAGGATTCCTGCCACATTTCTATAACTTTTAGAGTGTTTACACTAGCCATGAAAACTGTGTTTTCCAGACCCCCTCAAACATTTTAAGCCATCATTGGGCAGTATGTACCAATTATTTATGGAGATATGGCCATGTGAATCGTGCCCAATATGGCCCCATACAGCTGGTTGGCGCCAAGAGGGTAATAGACAAAATAGACAAAATCTGCAATGACAGGCCTCCCGAGTGGTGCAGCGGTTTAAGGCACTGCATCGCAGCGCTTGAGGTGTCACTACAGACCCGGGTTCGATCCCAGGCTGTGACACAGCCGGCTGTGACCGGGAGATCCATGAGGTGGCGCACAATTGGCCCAGCATTGTCCGGGTTAGGGGAGGGTTTGGCCTGCTGGGATTTCCATGTCCCGTCGCGCTCTAGCGACTCCTTGTGGCGGGCCGGGTGCCTGCAAGCTGACTTCGGTTGCCAGCTGGACGGTGTTTCCTCCAACACATTGGTGCGGCTGGCTTCCGGGTTAAGCGAGCAGTGTGTCAAGAAGCAAGTACGGCTTGGCAGGGTTGTGTTTCGGAGGACGCATGGCTCTTTACCTTCGTTTCTCCCCAGTCCGTAGGAGAGTTGAGCGAAGGGAGAAGACTGTAACTACCAATTGGATATCACGAAAAAGGGGTAAAAATAGTTTCAAACTATGATTTTGGGCAACTCTAATCCTTGGGCGCCACAGAGTCTGCTGGTTTTGGTTATTTCCTTCAAATCAGTGACTGGAAAACCATGTGTGTGCACTTTCTGAACAATAAGTGACATGAATGGATCAATAAAGTGTAATGGGGAAAAGAGAACCAGCAGAGACTGCAGCCTTCGAGCGAGGCTGGAGTTGCCCATCCCTGACTGAGTTAGGACATATAACACTGGTCTTTTTCGCCACCATGTGGCAATGTTGAATTACTGCAAGATAAGACATTTTTACTGGACAATGTGAGATGAGGTGGACTACCTAAAACCTGGGGAGCTCATGTGGCCTGTCCCGTACTTAACATACACATACATAGTGTTTAATTCAAGATGAGTGGAGTCGTGTACTCATCAAGATGTGCACAAGTGTGAGCTCAGTGACACACCATGATGACACAGTGATTGACACACCCTTTGTTCTGAAATTCATGCTGACATATTTGTTTGGTTCTTCCAAAAAGCATGTCTTCAAAGACGTTATTCACAGAAAAATTGTGCTAGAAAAACAACCCACTGGGCACACACTGGTTTAATCCACGTTGTCTCCATGTCATTTCAATGAAATTACCTTGAATCAACGTAGAATTTACGTTGAAATTACATCTGTGCCCAGTGGGAACAAATAATAAGTAATACAGAGAATACTGGAGATTAGTTAAGGACACCTACTAATCTCAAACAACAAGGTAACCCTTTATAAAACAGACAGTCAAGAGACATCTCATATCAGTTGTTCTAATCATCCTGGTTCTCTTATATATCATTCATTGAGAACATTCTGTCCTACAGCTTGACCTGCTGGTTTGGGAATATCAAGGTTGCACAGAAGTTGGGCAAGATAGTCAGGACTTGTGGGAAAATCATGGGCAGCAGCAGCAAGAACTGTCATCTCTCTACTTGGGCAGAGCCCTCCATCTCTCTACCTGGGCAGAGCCCTCCATCTCTCTACCTGGGCAGAGCCCTCCATCTCTGCTACGCTGCGGCCAGAGCCCTCCATCTCTCTACCTGGGCAGAGCCCTCCATCTCTCTACCTGGGCAGAGTCCTCCATCTCTCTACCTGGGCAGAGCCCTCCATCTCTCTACTTGGTCAAAGCCCTCCAGAAGGCAAATACAATAGCGGTTGACTCTTCCCATCCACTCCACTCCGAATTCCAGCTCCTTCCCCCTGGACACAGGTACAGACTACCTAAGGTTAAAAAAAAAAGGGCCAAGTACTCTTTTATTCCGAATGCAATTCTGCAATTCAACAAAATGTTGGACTAATTGCACTTAACACTTGCGCTATGAAACTGCACCTACCCTGACTATTTGCTTGAAAATATCCTTTGCTATTTATTTGAAATGTTTATATGTGATATGTTTAATGACCGCTGCAAAATGAATTGACTCTCTGAGGACATTAAAGTTTTCTGAATCTGAATCAGTGACGTCACTGTTAGGCTATTTACTGAAACAAAGCATGTTCTCTTTGATGCATTTTTATAGTCACAGTCTCCATCTAGTGGGTGATAATATTTCACACGAGCCTTTGTTGTTCTACTCTCGTTTCAAAGGATAAATGAATGCGTTCTTTAATGAATCAAGGAATCTAAACTGCATTTTGTGGAGAGTAAGAGAGAATAAACTGGAGCACTTTAAATATATGTAAATGCATTTTTTTGTCAAATTAAGAATAATCAGGGAGACCCCTGATCTTGAACTTTGAACCTTAGCAGATGTAATAAGTAAACGTAAATGTATGTTTGATCTAAATAACAGCATTGTTGCAGGAGGATAACCTGATTGGACGTCAGACCAGCCTTAAGTTATGGATGAGGTCATGTCTGTTATACAGTGCATTCAGAAAGTATTCAGACCCCTTGACTTTTTCCACGTTTTGTTATGTTACAGCCTTATTCTAAAATGGATTCAATTGTTTTCCCCCCTTATCAAACTACACACAATACCCCATAATGACAAAGCAAAAACAGGTTTTTAGAAATATTTGCAAATGTATTAAAAATAAAAAACATTTCCATTTATTCAGACCCTATACTCAGTACCTTATTGAAGCACCTTTGGCAATGATTACAGCCTTGAATCTTCTTGGGTAAGACGCTACAAGCTTGGCACACCTGTATTTGGTGAGTTTTTCCCATTCTTCTTTGCAGATCCTCTCAAGCTCTGCCAGGTTGGATGTGGAGAGTCGCTGCACAGCTATTTTCAGGTCTCTGCAGAGATGTTCGATCGGGTTCAAGTCCGGGCTCTGGCTGGGCCACTCAAGGACATTGACATTTGTCCCCAAGCCAATCCTGTGTTGTCTTGGTTGTGAGCTTAGGGTCGTTGTCCTATTGGAAGGTGAACCTTCGCCCCAGTCTATGGTACTGAGCGCTCTGGAGCAGGTTTTCATCAAGGATCTCTCTATACTTTGCTCTGTTCATCTTTCCCTCAATCCTGACTAGTCTCCCAGTCCCTGCCACTGAAAAACATCCCCACAGAATGATGCTGCCACCACCATGCTTCACTGTAGGGATGGGGTCAGGTTTCCTCCAAACGTGACGCTTGGCATTCAGACCAGAGTTCAATCTTGGTTTCATCAGACCAGAGAATCTTGTTCCTCATGGTCTGAAAGTCTTTTTTTGTGTGTGTACTTTTAGCCCTTTTTCTCCCCAATTTTGTGACATCCAATTGGTAGTTACAGTCTTGTCCCATCGCTGCAACTCCCCTACGGACTAGAGAGAGGCGAAGGTCGAGAGCCATGTGTCCTCCGAAACACGCCCCTGCAAAGCCACACTGCTTCTTGACATACTGCTCGCTTGACCCCTTGACTTTTTCCACATTTTGTTAAGTTACAGCCTTATTTTAAAATAGATTAAATCGTTTCCCCCCTCAATCAATCTACACACAATAACCCATAATGACAACGCAAAAACAGGTTTTTAGAAGTTTTAGCAAATGTATTAAAATATAAAACAGAAATACCTTATTTACATAAATATTCAGACCCTTTGCTATGAGACTCGAAATTGAGCTCAGGTGCATCCTGTTTCCATTGATCATTCTTGACCTGTTTCTACAACTTGATTGGAGTTAATCTGTAGTAAATTCAATTGATTGGTCATGATTTGGAAAGGCACACACGTCTATTGTAGTGATGCACCGATATGACATTTTTGGCCGATACCGATATCCGATATTTTCCTTGCCAAAAAACCCCCGATACCGATAACCGATATTTAACATTTTTGCGGCCTTTTAAGCATTCTAGTACAGTTAAATAGTTAACACATACACGGACGCAGCGGTCTAAGGCACTGCATCTCAGTGCAAGAGGCGTCACTACAGTCCCTGATTCGAATCCAGGCTGTATCTGTCACGTGTCACGTATCTGAGTAGATTTCCACATAGTTTTTAATCAACTGAAACTCACCTAACAAAACAACAAACAACCAAACAAAACGTGACGCTACATGTGTGCACTCAGGCAACTCAATGTAGACAAGATCCCACAACACAAACGAGGAAAATGGCTACCTAAATATGATCCCCAATCAGAGACAATGATAAACAGCTGTCTCTGATTGGGAACCATATCAGGCCAACATAGACATACAAAACCCCTAGACATACAACACCCCTATACATACAAAAACCCTAGACATACAAAAACCCTAGACATACAAAACTAGCGTACCCACCCTAGTCACACCCTGACCTAAACAAAATATATAGAAGAACAGAGATATCTAAGGTCAGGGCGTGACAGTATCACATCCGGCCGTGATTGGGAGTCCCATAGGGCAGCGCACAATTGGCCCAGGGACGTCCGTGTAGGCCGTCATTGTAAATAAGAATTTGTTCTTAACTGACTTGCCTAGTTAAATAAAGGTTACACACACACACATACACCACACTGACCAAAAAGTTATTTTGTTGGCATTTACGTACACTACCGTTCAAAAGTTTGGGGTCACTTAGAAATGTCCTTGTTTTTGAAAGAAAAGCGATTTTTTTCTGTCCATTACAATAACATCAAATTGATCAGAAATACAGTGTAGATATTGTTAATGTTGTAAATGACTATTGTAGCTGGAAACGGATAATTTTTATGGAATATCTACATAGGCGTACAGAGACCGATTATCAGCAACCATCACTCCTGTGTTCCAATGGCACGTTGTGTTAGCTAATCCAAGTTTATCATTTTAAAAGGATAATTGATCATTAGAAAACCCTTTTGCAATTATGTTAGAACAGCTGAAAACTGTTGTTCTGATTAAAGAAGCAATAAAACTGTCCTTCTTTAGACTAGTTGACTATCTGGAGCATCAGCATTTGTGTGTTCGATTACAGGCTCAAAAGGGCCAGAAACAAAGATCTTTCTTCTAAAACTCGTCAATTCTTGTTCTGAAAAATGAAGGCTATTCCATGCGAGACATTGCCAAGAAATTGACGATCTCGTACAACGCTGTTTACTACTCCCTTCACAGAACAGCGCAAACTGGCACTAACCAAAATAGAAAGAGGAGTGGGAGGTTGTGTTTTGCGGCTATTATTTAATGAAGCTGCCAGTTGAGGACTTGTGAGGCATCTGTTTCTCAAACTAGACACTCTAATGTGCTTTTCTTTCATAAATAGGGATATTTCTAAGTGACCCCAAACTTTTGAACAGTAATGTATATCCCCATTACCAGTAAAACATAATCAAAACCTATTTCTTTCACTTACTTCCTGTGCTGTTTTGTTGTTCATTTGTTCAGTCATTTCATTCCCAACCAGGATTTCATCATACATGTCAAGCAGTGAAGTTTCAGCTCTGTCTGTCTGTGGCCTCTCTTCCTCGGTGCGCACTGTCACTGTGTCCGTTTCCATCCTGTCCAGCTCTGTATGTAACATTTCACGTAAACCCTGTTTCTTGTCTGCATCGAAGTAGCGGTCCTTGTACATAGCATCGAGCATGGTGGTGACACAGTAAAAAGAGAATGCCACCGAATTGCTTGTTCACAGCCTGTGTCAGCAGTTTTGTTGAGCAGGCGTTTCAATGCCATAACAGAGGGTATCACGTCTGCTGCAGGTGCAGTTGATGAGCTTATTTCTCGAGTCAGTTGTTTGAATGGAGCTAGCTGGTGTGTTCATGTTTCAAACATGTTCTCAAATGCCATTGAAATGGCAGCAGCGGTATGACAACCAGCACATTCATGTGCGTGAAATACGACTTTCCTCAGAACGAAATCCTCGACGACCCACTATGCTGTCAGACTCAGCATGCTCATGGGGCTGATATCGCTGGTCCAAATGTCAGTAGTGAAGCTAATAGTAGTGACGCTATTACTGTGTATCTCCGGTAGGGCAACATCTGAAAAATAGCGCACTTGGTCGTGTGTAGCGGTGCTCGACCAGTCGGAGAAAGCCAACATCACCCACAACAGAGAACGGTTGATTGTCAAGGGCAATGAATTCCATTATCTTGCCGTTAATGGATTTCGCCTTTGAGTTGTCTCACTGAAATGTTCTTACTCTTTCAAATGACTGCTCGACTTGTTGACTGCTCGATCCACACCGCAGACATTGTGGTCTAGGTTAGGAATGCTGTGTTGCGCGTGTAGCACAAAATATGCGTGGCGTCATTACGCCATGTAACTACGTTATATCGGTAGGCACGTCAGCTTTGACATCGGTTTTGCACATCGGCGTTAAACTAGACATCGGGCCGATGTCGATTTTGGCATTTTTAGCTAATATCGTCCGATTCCGATATATTCACCGATATATCGTGCATCCCTAGTTTATATAAGGTCCCACAGTTGTCAGAGCAAAAACCAAGCCATGAGGTTGAAGGAATTGTCCGTAGAGCTCCGAGACATGATTGTATCAAGGCACAGATCTGGGGAAGGGTACCAAAAAATGTCTGCAGCCAAATTGAGCAATCAAAGGAGAAGGGCCTTGGTCAGGAAGGTGACAGAGAACCTGATGGTCAGGCTCCAGAGGTCCTCTGTGGAGATGGGAGAACCTTCCACAAGGACAATCAGGCCTTTATGGTGGAGTGGCCAGACAGAAGCCACTCCTCAGTAAAATGCACATGACAGCCCGCTTGGAGTTTGCTAAAAGGCACCTAAAGGACTCTCGGCCTGCCTGTTTTTGCTTAGTCATTATGGGGTATTGTGTGAAGATTGATGAGGGGGTAAAACAATTGAATCAGTTTTAGAATAAGGCTGTAACCTGACAAAATGTGGAAAAAGTCAAGGGAGGGGGTGGAGTCTGAATACTTTCCAAATGCACTATATTACCTCCACTGTATTCACATCCTACCATACCTTTGTTAGTACATTATACCTTGAAGCTATTTTATCTCCCCCAGAAACCTGCTCCTTTTACTCTCTGTTCCGGACGTCCTAGACGACCAATTCTCATAGCTTTTAGCCGTACCCTTATCCTACTCCTCCTCTGTTCCTCTGGTGATGTAAAGGTGAATCCAGGCCCTGCAGTGCCTAGCTCCACTCCTATTCCCCAGGACTCTCTTTTGATGACTTCAGTAACCGTAATAGCCTTGGTTTCATGCATGTTAACATTAGAAGCCTCCTCCCTCAGTTTGTTTTATTCACTGCTTTAGCACACTCTGCCAACCCAGATGTCCTAGCCGTGTCTGAATCCTGGCTTAGGAAGACCACCAAAAACTCTGAAATCTCCATCCCTAACTACAAAATTTTCAGACAAGATAGAACGGCCAAAAGGGGCGGTGTTGCAATCTACTGCAGAGATAGCCTGCAGAGTTCTGTCCTACTATCCAGGTCTGTACCTAAACAATTTGAATTTGAAAATCCACCTCTCTAAAAACAAGTCTCTCACCGTTGCCGCCTGCTATAGACCACCCTCTGCCCCCAGCTGTGCTCTGGACACCATATGTGAACTGATTGCCCCCTATCTATCTTCAGAGCTCGTGCTGCTAGGTGACCTAAACTGGGACATGCTTAACAACCCAGCCATCCTACAATCTAAGCTTGATGCCCTCAATCTCACACAAATTATCAATGAACCTACCAGGTACCACCCCAAAGCCGTAAACACGGGCACCCTTATAGATATCATCCTAACCAACTTGCCCTCTAAATACACCTCTGCTGTTTTCAACCAAGATCTCAGCGATCACTGCCTCATTACCTGCATCTGTAATGGGTCAGCGGTCAAARGACCTCCACTCATCACTGTCAAACGCTCCCTGACACACTTCAGCGAGCAGGCCTTTCTAATCGACCTGGCCCGGGTATCCTGGAAGGATATTGACCTCATCCCATCAGTAGAGGATGCCTGGTTGTTATTTTTTTAAATGCCTTCCTCACCATCTTAAATAAGCATGCCCCATTCAAGAAATTTAGAACCAGGAACAGATATAGCCCTTGGTTCTCTTCAGACCTGAATGCCCTTAACCAACACAAAAACATCCTATGGCGTTCTGCATTAGCATCGAATACCCCCCACAGCAACTCGCCCAAGCCTTCCCCATTTCTCCTTCTCCCAAATCCAGTCAGCTGATGTTCTGAAAGAGCTGCAAAATCTGGACCTCTACAAATCAGCCGAGCTAGACGAACTGGACCCTTTCTTTCTAAAATGATCTGCCGAAACTGTTGCAACCCCTATTACTAGCCTGTTCAATCTCTCTTTCGTGTCGTCTGAGATTCCCAAAGATTGGAAAGCAGCTGCGGTCATCCCCCTCTTCAAAGAGGGGGACACTCTTGACCCAAACTGCGACAAACCTATATCTATCCTACCCTGCCTTTCTAAGGTTTTCGAAAGCCAAGTCAACAAACAGATTACCGACCATTTCGAATCCCACCGCACCTTCTCCGCTATACAATCTGGTTTCAGAGCTGGTCATGGGTGCACCTCAGCCACGCTCAAGGACCTAAACGATATCTTAACCGCCATCGATAAGAAACAATACTGTGCAGCCGTATTCATTGACCTGGCCAAGGCTTTCGACTCTGTCAATCACCACATCCTCATCGGCAGACTCGATAGCCTTGGTTTCTCAAATGATTGCCTCGCCTGGTTCACCAACTACTTCTCTGATAGAGTTCAGTGTGTCAAATCGAAGGGCCTGTTGTCCGGGCCTCTGGCAGTCTCTATGGGGGTGCCACAGGGTTCAATTCTTGGGCCGACTCTCTTCTCTGTATACATCAATGATGTCGCTCTTGCTGCTGGGGAGTCTCTGATTCACCTCTACGCAGACGACACCATTCTGTATACTTCTGGCCCTTCTTTGGACACTGTGTTAACAAACCTTAAGACGAGCTTCAATGCCATACAACTCTCCTTCCGTTGCCTCCAACTGCTCTTAAATACAAGTAAAACTAAATGCATGCTCTTCAACCGATCGCTGCCTGCACCTGCCCGCCCGTCCAACATCACTACTCTGGACGGTTCTGACTTAGAATATGTGGACAACTACAAATACCTTGGTGTCTGGTTAGACTATAAACTCTCCTTCCAGACTCAAACATCTCCAATCCAAAGTTAAATCTAGAATTGGCTTCCTATTTCGCAACAAAGCATCCTTCACTCATGCTGCCAAACATACCCTCGTAAAACTGACCATCCTACCGATCCTCGACTTCGGCGATGTCATTTACAAAATAGCCTCCAATACCCTACTCAATAAATTGGATGCAGTCTATCACCGTGCCATCCGTTTTGTCACCAAAGCCCCATATACTACCCACCACTGCGACCTGTACGCTCTCGTTGGCTGGCACTCGCTTCATACTCGTACCCAAACCCACTGGCTCCAGGTCATCTACAAGTCTCTGCTAGGTGAAGTCCTCCCTTATCTCAGCTCGCTGGTCACCATAGCAGCACCCACCTGTAGCACGCGCTCCAGCAGGTATATCTCTCTGGTCACCCCCAAAGCCAATTCCTACTTTGGCCGCCTCTCCTTCCAGTTCTCTGCTGCCAATGACTGGAACGAACTACAAAAATCTCTGAAACTGGAAACACTTATCTCCCTTACTAGCTTTAAGCACCAGCTGTCAGAGCAGCTCACAGATTACTGCACCTGTACATAGCCCATCTATAATTTAGCCCAAACAACTACCTCTTCCCCTACTGTATATATTTATTTATTTAGCTCCTTTCACACCATTATTTCTATTTCTACTTTGCACATTCTTCCACTGCAAATCTACCATTCCAGTGTTTTACTTGCTATATTGTATTTACTTCGCCACCATGGCCTTTTTTTGCCTTTACCTCCCTTATCTCACCACATTTGCTCACATTGTATATAGACTTATTTTTCTACTGTATTATTGACTGTATGTTTGTTTTACTCCATGTGTAACTCTGTGTTGTTGTATGTGTCGAACTGCTTTGCTTTATCTTGGCATGGTCGCAATTGTAAATGAGAACTTGTTCTCAACTTGCCTACCTGGTTAAATAAAGGTGAAATATAAATAAATGTAAGAAAAAACTGTAATACCTATTCTTTACTTAACACAAGAAATACACTTAATGTTTCAAAACAATGTGCAGCATGCTTGGTTTGGAATAAACAGTCATGCATCAACATTTAAAGATTTTTTACAGACTAGAGTCTTTGACTTTGCTGTCGGCAAACTGACCTCAATCACCCAGCGTGTCACACCCTGATCTGTTTCACCTGTCTTTGTGCTTGTCTCCACCCCCCTCCAGGTGTCGCCCATTGTCCCCATTATCCCCAGTGTATTTATACCTATGTTCTCTGTTTGTCTGTTGCCAGTTTGCTTGGTTCTACAAGCCTACCAGCGTTTTTCCCCTTGCTCCTGTCTTTTTCTAGTTCCTGTTTTCTAGTTTTCCTGGTTATGACCATTCTGCCTGCCCTGATCCTGAGCCTGAGGTGAAGAAAGTTTTCGATGCTTCATTGTTCGGGAGAGAGTCTGCCCAGAAGCTAATCCAGATTCGGCAAGACTCCCGCAGTGTGGCAGATAATGCAGTGGATTTCTGCACGTTGGCAGCTGAGAGTACCTGGAACCCAGAAGCGTTGTTCGACATGTTCCAGCAAGGAGTATCGGAGGAAGTAAAGTATGAGCTTGCAGCCTGGGAACTACCGACGGATCTCGACTCGCTCATTGCCTTGACGGAAGCAAAGGAAGGAGAGGAGGTTCAATTTCACTCACCCGCCCAAGGCTTTCACCTCGCCTCCGAGACATCCCGGAAGTCCCTGATGGCTCCGTTGCCGAGAGAACCCGAGGCTACCCGAGTTCCCCCGAGTCCTGAGTTGATGCAACTAGGCTGTCCCCAGCCGAACGGCTATATAGGCTTCACACGAAGAGTTGCCTGCATTGTGGGACTACTGGTCATTTCGAGGCCACCTGTCCACTAAAAGACCAGGCTCACCGGTAGGAGCGAGTACTCTGGTGGGCCATACGGACAACTTTTCCTCTCCCCTTACTCGCACCCCTTTTCATGGCATCTTGCTGTGGGGGAACCAGTTGAAATCTTTCTGGGTACTTATCGACTCTGTGACCAATGAGAGCTTTATGGACGCTACCCTGGCGTCCGAGCTGGGCATCCCACTCAGCCCCTCTCCATTCCCATGGGCGTTAGAGCTCTGGACGGGCGCTCTATAGGCCGGGTCACCCACAATACCACCCCCATTAACCTACTGTACATGTGTCAGGGAACCACAGCGAGATGATCCAATTCACGCTTAGTAAGTCTCCTCAGGTTCCCGTGGTATTAGGATCCTCTTGGCTCCAGCGACACAATCCCCTTATTGACTGGTCTGCTGGTGCCATCATGGGCTGAAGCCCGTTCTGCCACGCTCATTGCCTGAGGTCAGCGCAGCCTGACCCGGGAAGTCTTCCTGGGGGCTCGGAAGTTGCCCCGGACCGCTCCACCATTCCAATGGAGTACCAGGACCTCCGGGAGGTGTTCAGGAAGGACCAGGAGACTTCGCTTCCACCGTACCGGCCCTATGACTGTGGGATCGACCTTCTCCCAGGCCACACTGCTCCGGGGACGGCTGTACTCTCTGTCGGGTCCAGAGACCAAGGCTGTGGAGACCTATATTGTGGACTCCCTAGCTGCAGAGTTTATCTGTCCTTCTGCCTCCCCCGCCGGCATCGACTACCGGGGCCTCAACGACATCACGGTGAAGAACCGCTACCTGCGAATTTCATCGCTGGAATATCTCCGCACCACCAAGCGTCTCAATTCCAGGCAAGCTAGGTGGGTCCTGCTTTTCACCCGGTTCAACTTCTCCCTCTCATACCGACTGGGATCCAAGAATGTAAAGCCGAATGCGCTGTCACGCGCTATAGCCCCGTGGCTACACCCCCGGAACCCGAGACCATCCTTCCCAGCTCGTGCCTGGCACTCAGCTGGGTAATAGGGAAGCAGGTTCCCAGCCGAAGCCTGGGGGGGGGGGGCAAATAACCGGATATTTGTTCCTGACGCTCACCGCTCCTTGGTTCTGGAGTGGGCCCACTCCTCCAAGCTTGCCTGCCACCCGGGCTTCCGTCAGACCCTGGCCTTTGTGCGACAACGCTTTTGGTGGCCTACTATGGTTCCTGACGTCTCCGCGGGTCTCTCGCCCTTTGAGTGTTCCCTGGGTTATCAGCCGGCCAACCGGCGTACACAATGAGGCGTCTCCTGAAGGTTCGACCTCGGGGCAGGGGATTCCAGTGCCTGGTTGACTGGGATCGTTTTAGCCCGGAGGAGAGGTGCTGGGTCCCCAGGCATCATCGCTGATTTCCAACGCCGGTATGCGTCCAGGTAGGATGCCAGGTGGCGCCCCTAGGGGGGGGGGGGGGGGGGTACTGTCCCACCCTGATCTTTCACCTGTCTTTGTGTTTGTCTCCACCCCCCCTCCAGGTATCGCCATCTTCCCCATTATCCCCAGTGTATTTATACCTGTGTTCAATGTTTGTCTGTTGACAGTTTGTTTTGTTCGACAAGCCTACCAGCGTTTTTCCCCTTGCTCCTGTCTTTTTCTTGTTCCTGTTTCCTAGTTTTCCCGTGTTTTGACCATTCTGCCTGCCCTACGGCGTGCTTCGTGCATCCCTTGATAATAGAACACTGTCATTGGTGAAATTTCTATTTTTCTGACCTGCATGTGTTCTTCCCATTATTTCCCTTTCACATATTTTAACCCCTATTAATTTCACAAAACTCTCACCAGCGATTGTCAAAACAATATCCACTTATTTCTAATAATTGTTTGAGGCAAGGAAGTTGACAGAGGATCCAAGTTCACATTAGGCCCTTTGTGTGCACAGAGAATCTTGATGATATGCACATTGATTGATTTCACTACATAGGCACCAGTCAGATAATAGCTCCATATTTCTGAATTGTTTCTTGTAACAAATGTGAGATTGTGAGTGAGGCAAGAGGGACCAGGCAGACACAAACTATTGATCTGTCTGGAGCAATGTAAAAGCACAATCTACAGCATGATGAAAGGGTGGACTTGGAAAACTGAATTCTTTAAGACATACTTCTACAACACTTGAGAAACTGTTCTGTTCTGTACAATTAATTTGGAATGTCTGTTGTTATTGTCTATGTATGTTTCTGTTTATTGTAATATATACATATATATATATATATATGTTTATTGTAAAATATATATATGTTTATTGTTATATATATATATATATATATATATATATACATATATATATATACATACATACATACAGTTCAAAAGTTTAGCTAATTCAAGTTTATCATTTTAAAAGGATAATTGATAATTAGAAAACCCTTTTGCAATTATGTTAGCACAGCTGAAAACTGTTGTTCTGATTAAAGAAGAAATAAATCTGGCCTTCTTTAAATTAGTTGAGTATCTGGAGCATCAGTATTTGTGGGTTCGATTACAGGCTCAAAATGGCAGATGCCTCACAAGTCCTCAAATGGAAGCTTCATTAAATAGTACTCGCAAAACACCAGTCTCAACGTCAAGAGTGAAGAGGCGACTCTGGAATGCTGGCCTTCTAGGCAGAGTTGCATATCTCAGACTGGCCAATAAAAAGAAAAGATTAAGATGGACAATAGAACACAGACACTGGACAGTGCTAGCATGCCGGAGTCGCCTCTTCACTGTTGACGTTGAGACTGGTGTTTTGCGGTTACTATTTAATGAAGCTGCCAGTTGAGTACTTGTGAGGCATCTGTTTCTCAAACTAGACACTCTTATGTACTTGTCCTCTTGCTCAGTTGTGCACCGGGGCCTCCCACTCCTTTTTCTATTCTGGTTAGAGCCAGTTTGCTCTGTTTTGTGAAGGGAGTAGTACACAGCGTTGTACCAGATCTTCAGTTTCTTGACAATTTGTCTCATGGAATAGCATTAATTTCTCAGAACAAGAACAGACTGACGAGTTTCAGAAGAAAGGTCTTTGTTTCTGGCCATTTTGAGCCTGTTATCGAACCCACAAATGCTAATGATCCAGATACTCAACTAGTCTAAAGAAGGCCAGTTTTATTGCTTCTTTAATCAGAACAACAGTTTTCAGCATGTGCTAGCGTAATTGCAAAAGGGTTTTCTAATGATCAATTATCCTTTTAAAATGATAAACTTGGATTAGCTAACACAACGTGCCATTGGAACACAGGAGTGATGGTTGCTGATAATGGGCCTCTGTACGCCTGTGTAGATTTTCCATAAAAAAATCTGCCGTTTCCAGCTACAATAGTAATTTACAACATTAACAATGTCTACACTGTATTTCTGATCAATTTGATGTTGATGTTATTTTAATGGACAGAAAGAAATGTGCTTTTCTTTAAAAACAAGGACATTTCTAAGTGACCCCAAACTTTTAAACGGTAGTGTATATTACAAAACATTTATTCATTTGGAATGAGTTCATGAGAACATAAGCATAGGCTTCCTGACTGTTTCAACCCTTTAAAAAAAACATGAAAAATATTTCACATGGATTTTGTAAATGTACATTTTTCACGTGAACAAATTACTTTACATGACCAAAGGTATGTGGACAACTGCTCGTCAAACATTTAATTCCAAAATCATGGGCATTAATGTGGAGTTGGTCCCCCCTTTGCTGCTACAGGATAACAACCTCCACTCTTCTGGGAAGGCTTTAGATGTTGGAACATTGCTGGGGGGACTTGCTTCCATTTAGCCCCAAGAGCATTAGTGATGTCAGGCACTGATGTTGGGCGATTAGGCCTGGCTCGCAGTCGGCATTCCAATTCATCCCAAAGGTGTTCGATGGGGTTGACGTCAGGGCTCAGTGCAGGCCAGTCAAGTTCTTCCACACCGATCTCGACAAACCATTTCTGTATGGACCTCGCTTTGTGCACAGGGGCATTGCCATGCTGAAACAGGAAAGGGCCTTCCCCAAACTGTTGCCACAAAGTTGGAAGCACAGACTCGTCTAGACTGTCAGTGTGTGCTCTAGAGTTAACATTTCCCTTCACTGGAACTGAGGGGCCTAGCCCAAACCAAGAAAAACAGCACCAGACCATTATTCCTCCTCCACCAAACTTTACAGTTGTCTCTATGCATTCGGTTAGGTAGCGTTCTTCTGGCATCCACCAAACCCAGATTCCTCCATTGGACTGCCAGATGGTGAAACGTGATTCATCACTCCAGAGAACGCGTTTCCACTGCTCCACAGTTCAATGGCAGGAGCTTTACACCACTCCAGCCGATGCTTGGCATTGCGCATGGTGATCTTAGGCTTGTGTACGGCTGCTCGGCCATGGAAACCCATTTCATGAAGCTCCCAACGAACAGTTCTTCTGCTGACGTTGCTTCCAGAGGCAGTTTGGAACTCGGTAGTAAGTGTTGCAACCGAGGACAGATGACATTTACGTGCTACCAGCTTCAGCACTCGGCGGTCCCGTTCTGTGAGCTTGTATGGCCTACCACTTCACGGCTGAGCCGTTGTTGCTCCTAGACATTTCCACTTCACAATAACAGCACTTAGAGTTGTAGCAGCTGTAGCAGGGAGGACATTTGACTAACTGACTCATTGGAAAGGTGGCATCCTATGACGGTGCCAGCTGAAAGTCACTGAGCTCTTCAGGAAGGCCATTCTACTGCCAATGTTTGTCTATGGAGATTGCATGGTTGTGTGCTTGATTTTATACACCTGTCAGCAATGGGTGTGGCTGAAATAGCCGAATCCACAAATTTGAAGGGGTGTCCACATACTTTTGTATGTATATAGTGTATTTGTGAAAACAAAAAAATCCTGTTCTTTTTTTAAATGTAAAGTGTGCTTTTGTAATGCTGGAATTAAAACCTAGGTCTCCCATGGGAGAAGCCAATGTCTTGACCATTAGACCAAGAGAGCCAACACTAGGTTTCTCTTCCAATGTACTGTATATTTATTATACATTTATCTCAATGTCAGAATATTGACCGTTCATTTCAAAATAGGGCTGTCAAACATATAAAATGTTTATTGAGTTAATTGCAGGATTTTGCTCAATTTGAGCTGTAATATATATAAAAACCAGTATAAGAATATTGACATCTTGATTTTGTCCAAAGTAAAGGTCAGCAAAATCAGGTAAATTGATAAAGCACGTTTTCTTGAATCTCAATGTCAACTTGTTTTGACATCGCATTGATGTTTTTAGCTGTATAGATTATGTATGTTGGATGTTTTCAGTGTATTTTGAACTCTTTCAGACAATGTCATTCATCACGATAAAAAAAAATTGTGCACTGAAATTACAAAAAGTTAACTGAGTAAAGCTGACAGTCCTAATTCAAAATCATCTCTTTGTAGAAAAGTGTCTATTTACACTAATTCCAAAAGCAAACACATTCACACATTTTTCAAATACATGAAAATACCTTTTAAGCCTGTATATTAAAAGTAACAAAAACCAATGGACAGCTAATAATAACAGAAGCTAAAAATAGCTAGCTATAGCGTGGTTCACATGTACCCATGTAAATACACTCAATATGAGCCATCGTTTGTAAAAGAAAATAAAACCATTTAAAAGCCAAAACATTTAAATGGGAATAAAAAATGTTACAAAATGCCATCTTGTTCTCATTGACTTGAATACAAAAGTGAGCTAGAATAGTTATCTTGGTTACATTCATGTGAATAGGAAAATCTCATTTGTTTTTCACTCGGACAAAACAATTAAATAATTTTTAATAAAAAATGACCAGAAAACTCAACACAGTTTAGTTAAACATGTTATCTCTAGATTTTGAAAACGTAACAATGCATACAAACCAGAAAAAAGGATTACAAATTTGGAGACATGGAGAGCTAGCTTCTCTGTTTTTTCTCTGGGCTTCTTCCAAAGGCCACGGACACATTAACACCCCGAATGCCTCTTCCTAGTGGTAGCGCTAAGTACACATGTATATCAATGCAATCCCATGGAGGACTACAATAACAATTGAGTGGATGACTCAGAAATTATAAATAATATTTCTTTATAATGGAATTGTTATACTCATATTATACTCTTGAGGCAGAATGTGCTATTCCACATGTGGAAATATTGCTACTGTAACATGTTAACACCACCTTTCACATGTGAGGAGAATAGCACTTTCACCCCCACAAGTTTGTTTTTTAAATGTTTGATTATTTGGGGACTGTTTGACATTATACTGCATTTTTAGGAGATAGTAACATAAGCATTTCGCTGCACCCAGCTATAACATCTGCTAAACTGTGTACACAACAAATACAACTTTGATTTGACATGTGAAAGTTAGATTTTCACATGTGGAGTTTTCTTACATGTGAAACTGCAAATGGGATATTCACATGTTAATGTTTTTCAAATGTGAAAATGTAATTCACATGTGAGGTAAAAACATGTTATTCTCCTCACATGTGAAAGGGTGGTTTTAACATGTGAACTCTAAGTTGAATACATGTGAAAATATGGTTTCATATGGGAAATTTAAGCTTAACATGTGAAAAGAGCCTGTTCACATGTGAAAAATTGATTTTCACATGTAAAACTGCAAATTTCACGTTTCTTTTAAGGGAATGACATGCAAACACTAGGTTTAGGCCTGATTGCTAATAACTCAATTATTTAATCTTGCATTTATATTACGAAGCCTCTGGATAGGCTGTAATAAAGGACCAATGGTTTCTGAAAAATAAGCATTTATGGTATACCTCCATAGTGAATCAAACTGAGACATCGCTTTGTGGTAATGGTGAGAAAAACACTTAGGGTCTACGTCTATATAGGTGGGTATAGGCAAAAAAAACTATCACAAACAATATCTGCAGGACTGCTCATAGCATCATAATACCAAATGTAGGCCTGTCTATAGGTATTGTGTTTTTTAAACTACCATAAGTGGTCTGGTACAAGCCTTTATACCTAGGCCTACTCCTAAAATGTACTGTGTTTTTAATGAACCATTAATGACCAAACATAAATGAAAAACAATACATTTAAAGTGAGAAGTAGGCATTGGTCAGATTTTCATCTGGTCTAGACCGACCTTGATTTGTCCCATACCTAAAAGATAGATAAAAACATTTAACATCACACATTTTCCACCCACAACAACAAAAAAATAGAACAACAAAAAACAGTTCCCATGTTGGCTTTAAAATAATAGAAGCAAGAAGTTCAACATTATCATTATTATTTATTTTTTTAATAATGAAAAATAAAATACAATAAATACAAACAGCTAAATAGTATAAAATACAAACAATCAAATAGTAGTAGCCTACAAACAGCAACAAAAAAGGTTAATAAGTGGCTACAACCCTGCTGTTCCTTAAACCACTTGTTAACTTTTTGTGTGAACTCACGAACACTATAGCCACACGTTTTAACTTTTCTGAAGTTGGTTCAAGTGGTGAACAGCTTTTAAAGAAAATGCAGACTGGGCAAGTGTTATTCTTCACCCTGGAACTCTACAGTTGCCATTCACTGCTCCCTTAGAATGTGACCCTATAGATTATAGAGTAGTCACTTGACTACTTAAGGGTTGTGGAGCAAGTCCACTTAACCATTTAAAAAGCACCTTTACATTTAAAAATGTACAAAAACGTTAAAAAAATTACAAATTGTGTTTCCTGACAATTATACAATGGTGATGATTATTTGTTTTTTGATCAAAAACGTTCAATCCACGCTTGTACAGAGATTGCAATAGTTTGATTGCCATATCTCCTGCTTGTGACCAACTTGAGACATAAACCTTAGCAGCATTAGTGTTAAGGCAGTTTCTTATATGTCTAAAGTTAAATTTCACAGTATTGACCAACTTCTTATCATTATTTTTTTAAAGTCTGTTTAGAGTCCAATAACACACCCAGGTATGTATATTAAGACAGAATATAGATTTGTTTCTGCCTTAATAAAGATGTCAGGAAAAGTTACATGATGTCTCCTTATGGAGAAAGACATACCAACAGTTTAGTTCATATTTAAACTAAGACATGACTGCTGCGATGTGCCATAGCTTCACTGAGTTTAGATGCAACTTCTTCTGCAGTTGTGGCATGTGTATATATAACAGTATCATCTGCATACATTTGTAAATCAACACCATGACACACATGAGGCAGGTCATTTATATATAAACTAAAGAGTAAAGGCTCTAAGATGGATCCCTGTGGGACCCCCATTGTGCAGTTGCCAGACAATAAGACTTTCTGATTGATTCTAACACACTGTATTCTGTCAGATAAACATTGTAGCCTCTCATAAGAGAATTGGCCATAGGCTAATTGTGGCCGACATTAGGCTATCTATCAAACACTCATTCAATGATAAATGAAACCATGATCGAACAGCCTATTGCCTACCATGCAGATAACATTTTAGTAAATGTTTTAGTCTATCACCCATAAATCAATGCTTTAATGATTTAATCTAAATTAAATGTGATGCTTAGGCTACAAAATCATCTTTAATTTGAAATACACAACAATGGTTAAAATTAAAATGTAGGACAACATGTATTTCTATACTCATCCATCAACCAGTGCACATTTCATAATCTGTAGGCCCACTCTTAGAAAAAAAGGGTTATTTGGGGTTCTATATAGAACCTCTTGAGGATTTTTGCCAACAATAGCTAACAAAAGATAAGACAGGCAAGTCAAACTCAGAAATGACCGCTAACTAGCTACCTTTCATTTGTTTTAGCTGTTTTGCATTGACATTTATATCCATATTAACTATCCTACTGCATGAATTCGCCTGGTCAGAAAAATGGCTAGCTCTCGTCCGACACCATTCACTCACTGTGGCAGGGGGAGATCGAATTCCTATTTTGCAACATTGTTGCCGAGGTCAGAGTGGCAAACAGCAAGGTTCATACAAACCTGGGCTGCTGCAAACTAAATGCTAGCTAATAAAATCATCCCACTGGGCAGACGCTGGTTGAATCAATGTTGTTTCCACTTTATCTCAATGAAATTGCCTTGTTGAATTGATGTCTGTGCCCAGTGAGATACACTTACTGTGGTTATATAGCCTATGGAACCTTTTTTTCTGAGTGAGGTGTTGTGTATTTGTTTTTACTCCGGGAGGCCATCCCAGTTGAGAGATAGCATAGTAAAAAAAACACAACATGCTATTTTAAATATGGTAGTGCCTCAGCAGTTTTCCTCTTGTTATGTCAGTCACTGACAGTCAATCAATTAGCCCATGCCAGATAACATTTTATAGATTTTTAGGTAAGTTAATCTAGCCAGCTATCTAAACCTTGTAGTAATCATGGCCCGAATTACTGACTGGGGACCCAGGGCATGGGCCCAGGGGCCCTGGCCTCTAGGGGGCCCCCATTGATTTTGTTAGTCACTCTCATTCAGATATCATATGACCACGGCATAAGTCATGGCAAAATGTGTAGAACTGCAGGCAAAATAGCATTAAAACTGCAACAATTTTACTCCAATTGTTGGCATAATGAGTAGATTGCATTAAATCTGCTTTAAAACTGCGAAATGTTCTCCACGCCCCATAGCAAAATATGTAGAATTGCAGGAAACTTACTTTAAAGCTGGAAAAAGTTATTAGTCTTATGAACATAGAAACTTGGTTGCAGTTTCTATGATACAATGGTAAAGGTTTTAATACATATTTAATACTGGTAATCAGACGGTGTTGTTAGGGGTCAAGTTATATGGCTACCATTTGATTAATTTTTGAAGTGTCATTTTGGATTACTTTTTTAAAAAGATCCTAAAAAACTATTGTTTACCTTATATTTTTCTAAATAAATGATGTATATTTTTTCGGCCCGAGGCCCACCACTTAGATTATATTTTGGCCCACCAAGCACAAAAGTTAGAGCACCCCTGCTATACAAGCCCAAAAATTCCGAGGAAACTCGGAAATGTCCAACTTGCTAAGGCATGCTTCGGTTTGGCTGGCGCCTAGCCGAGTTAACCAAACGCGTGTGCTCGCATACTCACATAAAAGACCTTACCTTCAAAAAACGAAAAAAAGGCAATAGTACTGTTTGTCCATCTTGAGACGCCATACCCAGTATACGCTTCCTCAAAGTAGTAAGAATTAATCTAACATTTTTGCCGACGAGATTTTAGTCGACAATGTTACATCTAACTAAGATCTTTGGTGCAGTATTTCTCAAGTGATAAACATTGCATGAAAACAATGTGTCTATCCTTGAATGAAAACAAACACTTCATTGAAGAACCTGTGCTGTTGGTCAATATCTTACAAAGGGGCGTAGACTTCGGCTTGCCTCGAGCAAAATATTGAGTGTGCACAAACAGCCGAAAAAACATTGCCATAACCAAAACGAACAAAAACGTCACAAAATGTCGTCATAGTATATGCACGAACCGTTCCGAATTGTTTCGGATGGGAAGCATGCGGATGGTGGATACATGAATATGTCCCACTCACCCATTTAACATTGAAATAAATGGTCAGTTCCGGTCTGATGTAGTTCCAGGGTGGTTTTACCATCGGCACCAATGCATTAGCACCTGGGTCTGGTCTGCTTAGATAATCAACCAGAAAAAATAGGTAGGATGTTTCTTCTCCTCTTCTGTCTCTTCTGTCTCTATCCACACGCTAATACAGAGATAAGCAGACTAATAAGCAGACCGATAAGCAGACCGACCGCCTGCCTTCCCGCTTTTGGGACGACTCCCATTGTTAGGGCTGAGACAAGACCATCTCGTCATTATATACAGTATCTTTGGCATGGGTGACAAAGAGAAGATATGCCAATGACCTGAATCCGGAACAAGCATGCAGGCGGCACCTCAGTACTGAGGTGGGTGCATGGGTGGGTGTCCTCCTCCCGGGTGCACTCCCTGTCCATGGTGCTGAAAAATAGTGGCCTCCCTGTCCATGGTGCTGAAACGCGTCTCCCGAATTCTATGAGGCCTACACATCATCATAATTGCCGTTGACTGCCTCTTGCCAGAGGGGTGCGGTGCAAGACGATTAGACAAAAGGTTAGGGTTGGACTATGTCACATACTGTGAACAACTAAGTGAAACCCGTTGCTTCTTTGTTTGATTGTTTCTGCTGGTGTAAACGTATATATTTTTGACCATTATTTAACTAGGCTAGTCAGTGAAGAACAAATTCTTATGTGTACACCGGCCAAACCCGGACGACGCCAGGACAATGGAGCGTCGACCAATGAGACTCCCAATCACGACCGGTTGTGATAAAGCCTGGATTCGAACCAGGGTGTCTGTAGTGACGCCTCTATCGCTGAGATGCAGTGTCTTAGACCGCTGCGCCACTCGGGAGCGAAATAAAAGAAAAGGTGCAGGAAATAGCCGGTCTTCAGGCTGACTTCAGTTTGAAGATATTTTGTGAGACATAAAACAACAGGTTATGCGGAGGATATTAGGCTATGTTCGTTTTATTAGGGCTTGGAGGCATTCCAGAAAAATAGCTTTTAAAAATCGTAATGCATTCTAACACAATGGAACCATTTTAATTTTAAATGATTAGGTTGTGTGATTGTAAATAAGTAGGCTACCATGACAAGCGGCGTCTCTCCACTCCAGTAAGCAGTAGAGTAGGCTACCACCCAATATCACCACCAGAGGTCATCCGTGGCATTCTCTGGGAGCCTACTGTGAAACGCATGCTTTCATGCAATTTTGAATGTAAAATGTTTATAAACGTGAATACATGGTAAATAGACCTTCACTATAGTCATTCTGTGAACTTCATTTATGAAAGAGACAATGTTCCAGTGAAGAAAGTACAGTATTTGACTTCAATAAAACACATGCGACACAAACGCGAACGAACATAACTGACTTACAGACAAGCCATTTTCTAGAGTATAAAATATGTTCAGGATTCTTATTAATTTTGAAAATACGAATATTGATAGCTGAGTGTTTCCAGTGAGTGAATGTTCTGTTCTTGCTGAATGAACGAGCAGAAAAGTTGGTGCGGCCCTGGCCGAAGATATAGCCAACAATAATAGGCCTACCGCACCAATAAAACAAAGATAGTGAAGAATCCAATGTGAAATTGTGAAATTCAAGCTAAGAAGAACAAACCAAGTGATATAAGTTTTGAACGACAGTCATTGCAGAGACGACATCAAGAAAGTGGTCAAATCAAATTAGCACATTGTGGGGAGACGGGACAGAGTGTTTATGGGAAAGGGATGGGGCAGTGTGGGGTCCTCCTTGAGAGCTTTGCTAATTAAGGAGGAGGACAAGCTCTTAAATGCACTTATGTTTCTAAGTAATTTAATGACCTCATCCGCTTTAGGGAAAACAGGAAAAACTCAGGCAAGAGGTGAATGGTCTACTCTATGGCAAGTTGGGCTATTAAGTCTGTTTTACGAAAAGGGCCTACTTCAGCTGATAATAATAATAAAATAATAATAACAGTAGGCCTACTCATTATAATAATAATAATAAATATATTTGAATATGTTTTTCAAAGGACCATACCTAGGCTATAGCAGAGCCTATAACCTGTTAAATAAAAAATACGCCTAAAACCAGGGGATTTAATATAAAAATCAAGAGGCAGAGTGGAGTAAAATATGTCAGAGATTAAACCAATCAAAATACAAATTGTAGAGACTACTATCACCGTTGGAAGAAATATGCATAAAATAACGCTGTGATAAACTAACATTGATTAGTGATAATTAAGAAACAGTTCAAGACAAGCGTGTAGAAATACAGACTAATGTGGTAAATAGCCAGATAATATCATGTAACTGCTGCAGGAGAAATAGCCCACATAGACATAGCCTACTGTTAGTGCTGACACGAGCTCGCACCACGTTGTGTATCACTGCTGAACTGCTATGACAGATTCGATCATAAAGACTCAACAGCATAGAGGGATTGGAGTTCAAGAGAAAGAGAACCTTCTTTCAAATTATGGTTGACACAAGTATTGAAATTGGGGTCCCATCTGCTTTCATTTTTATATATAGATTACAAACGACACAAAAATCCAGAAGATACCATGTTACCAATATATAAAAGTGTTCGTCATGTTTATTGGAGCACAATTAACGTGTTATGACTGTTGCAAACGTACAAGTCAGAAAACAGTCAATAAATTGGTAATTAGGCTAAATCCTTTTAATCGCCCTACTCGCGAATTCATATTGCAGCAGCTGCCACAGAACACACACACGCTAAACAAAAATTCTGACTTCCGTACCCAGGCTGGCAGACTATACAGCCCAGCCTCACATTCAATTCGCGCATATATGTACAAAATGTATTTCAGCAGATTTCGTGCGTTTTTGTGCATTTTTGGGGTGGTTCAATTCGTTTGAAAATACACGAATTTCTGTGCTACTTAATTCGTGCGAAAATACACGAATTTCTGTGCTACTTAATTCGTGCGAAAAGACACGAATTTAACCAGTAGGCGATACACAAGCCGTTGCAACAACCATAGACGCGATCGCCTGTATTTATTTATTTTACGTTATGAATATATAGATATTTTGTCTTTTTTTAACCATTTAACCATAAGAGGTTATATATATATTGTCTTTATTTAATCCCTATTAAAACATTGTGGTTTTATGCCTATATGTACTGTTTTCGATTTTTCTGAACAGACTTTTCAGGATAGAATGAATGTAAGCAATGCATGATGGTTAATGGTGTGTTATTCGGTTGTAGTTCCATGTATTTCTTAAAAAATAAACGTGTAAACCATTTTTATTGAACAGAATGTAACTGAAAATACAATGGCAGCCTTGCCATTGTCCATCAATAACAACAACAACAAAAAAAATCGTATAACATTTGGGGAAACGTATGCAGTCATTGTAGTCTTACATTTTGTTGGCCAACCAAAATTACCAAAACGTTAACCCGTAATAAGGCTAGGGTGGCTGAGTGTAAATACATGGCTCTGAGTGTAAGCACCTTTTCACTYGAAARGTTCTTGTGTTCAAATTACCGTCAGTGCGAAATAGCTAGAAAGCTTTCGTATTTCCACTTGGCTGCACCTACGGTTACGATAACGATAAATCAAGTGCAATACCTGCGTCGACCTGTGTCGAGCAGCAAAACACCGGAAAGCTTCTAGCCTACCGGAAAGTTACAAGAAGAACAAGAATAGTTACCTCATCCGGTCATGTGACACTCTGGATGCCCCCTAAAAGCAATTTCAACCGTTTTGAAAAATGACGCCTGGTAACCCCAAAAAAATACCAGGTGCATGAAAAGTTTGGACTTAGAATATTTTTTGAAAACCTCCATAAATCACTCAGGCCATTGACTCGAGAAGAAAAAACATAAAATATTTTCCAGGAGAAAAAACAGAATATTTTTTGAAAACCTCCATAAATCACTCAGGCCAGCACCCATTGATTTGGGGCGGTAGTATAGCGCTCCCAGAGCGGCTATGGAAGTCTGGATCCCCCCTAAAAGCATTTAAGGCTCTGTGTGTCTTTAAGCACCATAC
>NC_036843.1:12547534-12589775 GCF_002910315.2 Salvelinus sp. IW2-2015 | reverse complement strand
GCGCTCAATGTCCCCGCTCTCTTCCAGGGTCTCGCAAACCCCCGCAACCTGCTGGGGGCTAAAATTRAAGATAGGCAGCTGAAACATGGAGGCTTCTCGTTTCCTCTTCGTCTCTCTCTCTATCACACGCTCCCCTCTCGCGCTTATCCTTCTCTCCCTCTCTCAGACAAAAAGGCAATCCTAAAGTGAACAGATCAACCGTTAAAAACACTGAGGAACTATGCCCTCTGACTGGCTACTGCAGCGATCGGCTGGTGAACTTCGTAGGTTGAAAGTACAAGAGGTATAAAAACTAAAACCGAGATACATTTTGAACAGGGAAAAGACAGTCAGCCCCTTGCTGATTTTCTATTGGACTTGGCAGATTGGTTTCGTGGTTGCCATGGATGACCGTCAGTAACTGTCAAGTTTACCAATCACGCGGAAAGGGCCACTAAGGGATTTCAGCACCTCCCAGTGCTCGACAGCGCCTTAGAATGTAAACATTTTGACCTTAGCTTTTTGTCTTCAAACCTTGAATTGGATTCCATGTTTTCCTACATCCTCTACTTTGTAAGTCATAGCTGTGAAGAAGAAAAGCGACGAGCCAAATAAAACGCAATACATTTAACAAACGCTTACCTCTCATTGGAAAATAACATCCAAGCAGCAGGCATGACAGATATTATCATAAAGCATACCGTTTTTAAAAATCTGAAAATAAAGAATAAAAACAACAGGGAACGAATGTTCTGAGACTACAATAGCAATGCATCCTCTTGAATGGTGCTGTGGCTAATGCAGACTGAAAATCTAGCCCATTCATCCACGCTCTAGAATTGTTCGACTCATTTGGTAATCAAAAATATGGCTTTATTATGCGATGTTCAGTCTAGGTTTTTATGCAAAAAGAATTGGACTGATTCACTTCAAATTCGGTCCTACTGATAACTACATTGATCGACATATCATAGTCAACATATCATAGTCTTTATTTGATAGGCTGTCACATTTTATTCACATCTGTATCGTCTAATAAAATCCCTGCTGCTACATTGGTTTCTTATTTACACTGTGCACACTACCCATCAACGAGACGTGATTTACTAAACACTGCAGGAAAAAAACGGAATGTGTTTGCGTATTAAACTATCGTGTCACTGCCGGTCTACTCGGGTTTAGTGTCAGATACACTACGTTTTGTGCACGGGATAATTTAGTAAATAAGAAGGCGGATAGATAGCGCAGATGGTTTTAAGTGTCGGGTCAGATTATTTCGTGGCTGGCTACAGTGGTAAAACTCATTCTGACGGAAAACACACGCACACACAAGAGATGAGAGAGAGAGAGGAAGAGGAGAAGAGAGGAGAGAAGGAGAGAAGAGGAGGAGAGCGAGAAAGAGCAGAGAGAGGAGAGAGAGAGAGAGGAGAGAGAGAGAGAGAGAGAGAGAGAGAGAGAAGGAGAGGAGAAGAGAGAGAGGAGAGAGGAAGAGAGAGGAGAGAGAGAGGGAGAGAAGAGGGAGAGAGAGAGAGAGGAGAGAGAGGAGAGAGAGAAGAGAGAGAAGGAAGAGAGAGAGAGAGAGAGAGAGAGAGAGAGAGAGAGAGAGAGAGAGAGAGAGAGATCCCTTCGGGCTCTTTTTGCATGAATTATGGGAGGCTCATTCTGCGCGAGAAGCTGTTCATTCTCATACTGCGTGCCATAGCTTCTCCATCATTCACAGACATACCTCCAAAATGTGTTTTTTTTTTGCTGAATTTTGCAGAATGGACATAGTTTAAATATATTTCGTATTTTCAAACATCTATACATGTTTTATCCTAGTATCGTAATAATAATCAAACACAGAAATTGGTTTGAATAAAGAAAACATTAGCAAATTTGTCATCAAGGTGATAGTAAGTAGGCATTTAGCCTATACTATCAGTGTGCTGTTGCAAAGTAACCAGATAGACATACTCTAGGCTATATGAGAGCAGTAGATGGATTAAGACGATTAAAGGGGTCACTATTCATGAACCCACATAGGTTTAGCACCTCACTTCTAAATTGGAAATATAGTAACTATAAGATTCACTCTCAAGACTGGTTGGTACTAGAGGTTCCACGGGTCTCCTCAGAGTTAGTCAAAACTGCTTTCAGTCACTATGCCCCTCAGTCCTGGAATGACCTACCTTTCACTCTAAAACTTGATTCCTTGGCCCCTAAATGTGAATTTAGGTCGCTAATTTAAAAAAAAACGTGACCAATGAAAACTGCACCTGTTTTGATTGACTGAATATATTCGTTTCTACTGCCCTTTTCAATGTAATGTAATTTACTTGTAGTGATCATGCTTAAATGTGTTGCTCACATTGCTTGAACTATTTTTCTCAGGGCACCATTGGAAATGAGACCATGGTATCAATGGGTTCCTTTCGTTAAATACAGGTTCATTATACAAATAAAAAAAATAGTTTAATTATCGGTGAATAACCCTAACTATAGGGCCTCCAGATAGGGCACAGCCGATGGAAAACAGTAGGCCTAATGAAGATGAGTGACAGGGTGCTGGTTTGAAATATTTAGATGCCTTTAAATATTTCATCCTGTAGGCCTATCCTAACCTACATTTACAAGGACACTTGAGTGCATGAATAAAAGATGGTGACATTTTGGATATCATAAACGGAGGTCTGTCAATAAACAATTACGCAGACAATGGAACAGCGCGCATACTTAGGCCTACCGGTAGCCTAAGCCAAGCTTACAGTAAGCCTGCCTATATGGCGGTGTAAATGTTGATTTCATATGGAAACATAGTAATTAACAACATGCTGTTACTCTTTTACTTAGCTTAGACATAACCTATATATCAAGTGATAAGACTGCATTCACGTTTTTAGAAATTAAAATCAAAAACATACATTTCTTGAGGGGCTAATAGACACATAGGCTAGGCTAAAACCAAAATACTGTAACTAATTGAAATAAAACAATCAATTTACCACGTATATGGTTCTGTTTAAGTCTATGGGTAAGGTTTTGTCAAGTATAAGCTTATATGCTTACTACCACATTTTCGTATAATGTTTAATGTGCGCATTTTACATGACTTTAATAGGTATAGGTCTTTAATTGGTTAACAAAGGCAAAATATGAAATAATACATATTTTTCGATGATTGACACAAAAATAATCAGTTAAGCTACATTGCCAATCAAAGTATGGAATACTTATTAATTGTATAAAATACAGTTTGAGGTAGAGCTACAGTGAACATATTACAATTGCATACACAACTTGCCAAAAGAGAGTATCCTGACACTGATATCCCCGGATGGACATTCACCAACTCAACCACACACAGACAGTGGATTTCATACAACGACTTCGGTTCTGTCTATTGCTTTGTTCGTCATAGACCACACAACCCCATCCACAACCAAACTCGACACTGTCTATGAGCATGATTAGACAAACCAGGTCTGGTATTGAAGCTGGCACATTTTCATTGTCAGATGGGATACCGTCCATTCTATTTGTCTAAAAATTCCAATGTACTACTTAACAAAAATCACACACACACACACACACACACACACACACACACACACACACACACACACACACACACACACACACACACACACACACACACACACACACACACACACACACACACGGAATCATGTAGTTACCAAAATAGTGTTAAACAAATCAAAATATATTTTATATTTGAGATTCTTCAAAGTAGCCACCCTTTGCCTTGATGACAGGTTTGCACACTCTTGGTATTCTATCAACCAGCTTAACCTGGAATGCTTTTCCAACAGTCTTGATGAAATAGCCCTTACACAGCCTAGAGGTGTGTTGGGTCATTGCACTTGAATAAACATTCAAAGTTCTTGAAATTTTCCAGATTAACTGACCTTCATGTCTTAAAGTAATGATGGACTGTCATTTCTCTTTGCTTATTTGAGCTGTTCTTGCCATAATATGGACTTGGTCTTTTACCAAAGCTGTGTTCGAATACTCATACTAACTGCACTAACCGTACTATTTGTGAAGTAAATTGAGTATGTAGTATGTTTATTGGTCATAGTATGGATATGGTTAGTATGCCAAAAGTTCCCGGATGTCGTACTAAATTCGTCAAAATACGAAGTATACAAGCAGTGGACACTATTTCCCTGCTTTTAGGGCCCATAATGCAATTCTTCTGAAAATGGGCGTGGCTTCACAACATTTTCAGATTTGAAGAAAATGGCAGAAAATATGCAGCAGAAGTCCAACGACAGCAGATACAAATTCATTGCTTTAACTAATTATGATAAATGTTAAGAAAATGTTAAGCAATGTAATAAAGTAATGACTTTTCAAAAAAGTTACGTTACACGTTATGTTAGCTGACAATTTGCTAGCTATGCTATCCATACGAAACGCATAGCATTACAGCAGTATGTACCGGTATGTTATCTACTGTTCGTTACCTAACGTTAGTTGGTTACTATTACATCGAACTTGCCAGGCAGTATATTAAGTATAATCTAACTAACTACTAAAAGTTTATTGACTTGATTATTCACGTCCTTCTTAGCTAAGTGGCATAGTCAATGTGCGTTCTCAAAGGACATTGTTCATTCTGTCTATCTACTCTGATTTCAGAGATCTCTCCTCTGAGTGTGGCAGAGCGCAAAATAACTGTTGAATTTATGAACGCTCAACACGTGTAAGTAAACGTTGGCAAAAAAAAAGCGTAATTAAATTGTTGCCAGCAGCACAGAAACAGTCACCAACGCTCTGGTTAACATGAAAACAGCCTAATCAGCTCTGCTAGGGCGAGTAAAATGGTCAGAGTGAGGTGTTCTGTCATTTGTGTCTGGAAGTAGCTAGTAAGCTAGCCAACGTTAGCCAGTTAGCTTGGGTGCTTGACTGCCGTTGTGAGGTCAGAACGCTCAGATCAACCATACTCCTCAGCAAGAGAGTCCAATGTGTGCGCCGAGATCGAAACGCTCTGAATTCACGAACGGACAATCTGACAATGCTCTGGATTTATGAAAGCCCAGAGCGCACTCTGAGGACACAATTTACAAACACACCCGAAATCGTAAAATGTCTAGCTAGTCATTTGTTATGCTAACAAGCTAGGAAGAGATTTTATAGCAACAGCATCAACTTCCGGGAAACAGGCGAAACGTTAGTACACTCAACTGAAAGGATACCATTCGTTTACACTAAAATGAACTAATAGTATATACTATGCAGAATGTACTCATTAAGTATGGAGCATACAGTATGTTAGTATGGGTATTCGAACTCAGATAAAATAGGGCTCTCTTCTGTATACCACCCCTAACTTGTCACAACACAACTGATTGGCTCAAATGCATTAAGAAGGAAAGACATTCCACAAATTAACAAGGCACACCTGTTAATTGATATGCATTCCAGGTGACTACCTCATGAAGTTGGTTGAGAGAATGACAAGAGTGTGCAAAGCTGTCATCAAGGCAAATGGTGGCTACTTTGAAGAATCTCAAATACATGTTATTTTGATTTGTTTAATAAACCAAACAACAGAAACACAGGTGAAACTAATTAGACAAAACAAACAGACAAACGAAAAAGGGATCGGTGGCGGCTAGTAGGACGGTGACGACGACCGCCGAGCACCGCCCGAACAGGCAGGGGAGCCAACTTCGGCGGAAGTCGTGACAGATGTAGAATAGTGCAATAATACATCTAAAAATAGAGGTGGTCAACAAATAACACTGACCATGACAAATGAGATTATTCTAAACCTGTTTGACTGTATTAAAGCATACTGTTTTGTCAAATGCTATTTATTCAAACAATACTGCTCTTAATTTCTAATATACAGTACCAATCGAAAGATTTGGACACACCTACTCATTCCATGGTTTTTCTTTATTTTTATTTTTACTTTACTATAATAGTGAAGACATCAAAACTATGAAATAACACATATGGAATCATGTAGTAACCAAAAAAGGGTTTAACTTCTTGACGCTAGGGGTCAGATTTTTTTTATTTTAAATAACGTTCCGAAGGTAAACGGACTATTTCTCAGGTCCAGATCGTAGAATATGCATAGAATTTACAGATTAGGATATAAAACACTCCTAAGTTTCCAAAACTGTCAAAATATTGTCTGTGAGTTTAACAAAACTGATTTTGCAGGCGAAAACCTGAGGAAATCTAACCCAGAAGTGATTTATTTTTTATTTTTTTATCTGTGTTTCATTGCCCGTCTTTCTTCCATTTAAAGGGGTATCAACCAGATTCCTTTTCCAGTGGCTTCCTCAGGCTGTGACCAGGCTTTAGACATAGTTTCAGGCTTTTATTTTGAAAAATGAGCGAGATTTTTCTAAACAAGTTAGGTGTCCTTTGATTAGTTCCTGCGCGCGAGAGGGGTAGCTCTCCATTTTCTTTCTCTCTTTTATTGAATAGGTTACTGTCCGGTTTAAATATTATCGGTTATGTATGTTAAAAACAACCTGAGGATTGATTATAAAAAACATTTGACATGTTTCTACGAACATTACGGATACTTGGAATTTTCGTCGAACGGAACGAGGCTGTGGTTTTCTGAACATAACGCGCAACCCAAATGGCGTTTTTTTGTTATAAAAGTAATATTTATCGAACAAAATGAACATTTATTGTGTAACTGGGAGTCTCGTGAGTGCAAACATCCGAAGATTAACAAAGGTAAGCGATTAATTTTATTGCTTTTCTGACTTTCGTGACCATGCTAATTTGGGGCTAGCTGTTCTAGCATTGATTGATACACTCACAAAAGCTTGGATTGCTTTCGCTGTAAAGCATATTTTCATATCTGCATATCTGACACGATAGGTGGATTAACAACAAGCTAAGCTGTGTTTTGGTATATTTCACTTGTGATTGCATGATTATGAATATTTTTAGTAATATTTGGCGCCCTGCAATTCAGCGGTTGTTTAGGAAAATGATCCCGCTAAAGGGATCCGTAGCGCAGAGAGGTTAAACCTCTTGACACTACAGGGGGTGCTGTTTCAACTTGGACATTTATCGTTCCCAAATTAAACTGCCTCGTACTCAATTCTTGCTCGTACAATATGCATATTATTATTACTATTGGATAGAAAACAATCTCTAGTTTCTAAAACCGTTTGAATTATGTCTGTGGGTGAACCAGAACTCTTTCTGCAGCGAAATCCATGACAGGAACTGCGAAGGTCTGAAAACGAGGCTCTGTTCTCAGATCAGTTTAAAGCTCTGTATGTATCCTATGGGTCGARATGAACTGCACCCGCCTTCCCCTGGATGTCAGTAACCAATGAGAAGTGGAATGGAGTTTCTACGTAGTTCTCAGAGCTTATAAAAGGCCAAGGAACAAAGGGAGCTCTCTTTTCGACGTTCYTCATTGCGCAAAGCAAGACCTCAGGATGGCATTTTGAAACGCTCAGTTATCGYCCTTAGKTATATCCGTCTGTAATTTAATTCGATATAGGTGTTAGAAACATCATAACGAAGTTATTTTAAACCGAGTTATATCAGTTTATGCGAGTATATTGCTATTTTCGGAATTTCCTTAGTATTACGTTTTGGGGATTTGGGCATGTTGTGGCCACATAGCTATTGTTAGCTGCTAATTCCGAAGTTGAAGACGACGTTTTACAACCAAGCAACGATTCTTTTGGACAAAGGACACCTTGCCCAAGATTCTGATGGAAGCTCGTCCAAAAGTAAGAGCTATTTATGATGTTATTCCGTATTTATGTGGAAAAATGTAAACGGATTTGTCCGCCATTATTGCGGCACTAGTCTGGCTGTAACGCACACTGTATGTCTAGTAACGTTAATTTTAAAAATCTAACTCAGCGGTTGCATTAATAACTAATGGATCTTTCATTTGCTGTCCAACCTGTATTTTTTAGTCAATCTAATCGATAAATAATCGTAAACTTAGGTGCCTTTCCAAGATGGCGCCGGCCAGAATGCATGACCTGTTGCCACTGATCACATTGTATAACCACGATTTGTGCTGCTAAATATGCACATTTTCGAACAAAACCTATATGCATTGTGTAATATGATGTTACAGGACTGTCATCTGACGAAGTATATCAAGGTTAGTCAAAAATTATATATCTTTTGCTGTATTGTTACGATCGCTAACCTGTGCTGCTGGTAAATTGCTTGTGTTTCTGGCTATTGTGCTAAGCTAATATAATGCTATATTGTGTTTTCGCTGTAAAACACTTAAAAAATCTGACATATTGGCTGGATTCACAAGATGTTGGGCTTTCATTTGCTGTACGCTGTGTATTTTTCAGAAATGTTTTAAGATGAGTAATTAGGTATTTGACGTTGGTCTATACAATAAATATGTTATCAGACTGTCATCTTATGAAGTTGTTTCTTGGTTAGTGGCTATTTATATCTTTATTTGGTCGAATTAGTGATGGCTACTGATGGAGTAAAAAACTGGTGGAGTAAAAAAAGTGGTGTCTTTTGCTAACGTGGTTAGCTAATAGATTTACATATTGTGTCTTCCCTGTAAAACATTTTAAAAATCAGAAATGATGGCTGGATTCACAAGATGTGTATCTTTCATCTGGTGTCTTGGACTTGTGATTTAATGATATTTAGATGCTAGTATTTACTTGTGACGCTATGCTAAGCTATGCTAGTCAGCTTTTTTACTGTGGGGGGTGCTCCCGGATCCGGGTTTGGGAGGAATTAGAGGTTAATGAGCTTTCCTATTTTTAGTAGTTGGAACCGCCCTTGTTTTGTGCGGGATTGTCTTTATGTTACGTGTGTCCGTTTTAGGTAGAGGTGGATTTATTTTTTTCTATTTTACTTGGCACCCTGTGTTTTTGGGTTGTCACGTTGCTGTCTGCGAACCTGTATGTTTGGGCTTATCATTCTTGTGTGCATAAGTAAAAAGCACTTTTCCCCAGTGGAACTCTCTGCGTCTGATTCCTTCACCCACCTAGTCCCGCGTGACAGAATCCCACACCAAACGAAATGGAATCAGCAGGAGCAGCCGCACCTCCTCTCCCATCGATGGAGGAAAGGGTCCTCCACCATACCAGTGTTCTCCACAGGATTGGTTCTGCTATGGATCTTATGATGGAGAGGATGAATCGATGGGAGAGGAGTGGCCTTCCCACCTCATCTCCAGCACCCCCTCCTCCAGCACCTCCTGTTCCTGCTACCGCATCCGGCTCCGGGGCTCTTCGGCTGGCACTCCCACGGGAGTATGATGGAACGGCGGCAGGGTGTCAAGGTTTCCTCCTACAACTGGAACTTTACCTGGCGACCATTCGCCCTACCCCCTCCGGAGAGGAGAGTGTGAGCGCCCTCGTCTCCTGTCTGACTGGATGAGCCCTAGAGTGGGCAAACGCGGCGAGGGATCATTACCCCGAGTTCACCCGCCGATTCCGAGCTGTATTTGACCACCCACCAGAGGGTCGTGCGGCGGGTGAACGGCTGATCCACCTGGGTCAGGAGATGAGGAGCGCGCAGGAATTTGCCCTGGAGTTCAGGACCTTGGCCGCAGGAGCAGGGTGGAACGACAGGGCCTTGATAGACCATTTCCGATGCAGCCTCAGGGAGGACGTCCGCAGGGAGCTAGCGTGTCGGGACCACCCTCACGCTGGATGAGCTCATCGACATGGCCATCCATCTCGACAACCTGCTGGCTGCCCGCGGGCGTTCGGAACAGGTCCTGTCGTTTCCACCTCCCAGCCCTCCTGCTCCTATCCCTATGGAGTTAGGAGGGGCGGCTTCGAGGGGGACCGGAGGAGGAGTGTGGTTGGCGAGGACACACGTCCGACCGGTGCTGGAGGACCTCGTCTGGGAGTCGGGAGGGCAGGCGGAGCACTACTCGATCACCCCAGGTGAGTCAGCACCAGACTCACCCAGAGCTTCCTGTCGGTCATATGTATGTGTTAACCTCTTTCCCTGGTTTTTCTCCCTCTCTACAGCATAAGGCGCTAGTCGATTCAGGCGCAGCTGGGAATTCCATGGATCGGGGGCTCGCGTTAAGGCTAGGGATTCCCCTTGTGTCGTTAGACCTACCTTTCCCCGTGCACTCCTTAGATAGCCGACCATCAGGGTTAGGAGTGGTCAGGGAGGCCACGGTGCCGCTGGACATGGTAACGCAGGGGAGTCATAAGGAGCAGATTAATCTGTTCCTTATTGATTCACCTGCGTTTCCAGTGGTGTTGGGAATTCCCTGGCTAGCTCAGCACAACCCGGTGATTTCCTGGCGACAGGGGGCTCTTAAGGGGTGGTCAGAGGAGTGTTCAGGCAGGTGTATAGGAGTTGCCGTTGGTGCGACTACGGTGGAGAGTCCAGACCAGGTTTCCACCGTGCGCATTCCCTCTGAATATGCCGATTTGGCTATCGCCTTCAGTAAAAAGAAGGCGACCCAATTACCACCCCATCGTCGAGGGGACTGTGCGATAGACCTCCTGGAGAACGCTGCACTTCCTAGGAGTCACGTGTATCCATTGTCCCAGGAGGAGACAGTAGCTATGGAGACATATGTTGCTGAATCGCTGGGACAGGGGTACATTCGGCCCTCCGCATCACCCGTCTCCTCGAGCTTCTTTTTTGTGAAGAAGAAGGAGGGAGGTCTGCGTCCGTGCATTGATTATCGAGGTCTAAATTCCATCACAGTGGGGTTTAGTTACCCACTACCTCTCATCGCTACGGCGGTGGAATAATTTCACGGGGCGCGCTTCTTCACAAAACTGGACCTGAGGAGTGCGTATAATCTGGTGCGTATCCGGGGAGGAGATGAGTGGAAAACCGCATTTAGTACTACATCTGGCCATTATGAGTACCMCGTCATGCCATATGGGTTYAAAAATGCTCCAGCCGTCTTCCAATCCTTTGTAGATGAGATTCTCCGAGACCTGCTCGGGCAGGGAGTGGTAGTGTACATCGATGACATCTTGATCTATTCTGCCACCCGCGCGGCGCATGTGTCTCTGGTGCGTAAGGTTCTTGGGCGACTGCTGGAGAATGACCTGTATTGCAAGGTGGAGAAATGTGTGTTCTTCAAACAGGCCGTTTCCTTCCTGGGTTATCGTATTTCCACCTCCGGGGTGGTGATGGAGGGTGACCGCGTTACAGCCGTGCGTAATTGGCCTACTCCGACCACGGTGAAAGAGGTGCAGCGGTTTTTAGGGTTTGCCAATTACTACCGGAGGTTTATCCGGGGTTTTGGTGAGGTGGCTGCTCCCATTACCTCACTGCTGAAGGGAGGACCGGTGCGCTTGCGTTGGTCAGCAGAGGCGGGCAGAGCTTTCAGTCGTCTGAAGGAGCTGTTCACAAATGCGCCCGTGTTGGCGCATCCAGACCCCTCTTTAGCGTTCATAGTGGAGGTGGACACGTCCGAGGCGGGGGTCGGGGCCGTGCTGTCCCAGCGCTAGTGCGTGCCACCGAAGCACCGCCCTTGTGCCTTCTTTTCGAGGAAACTCGGTCCGGCGGAGCGGAACTATGACATGGGGGACCGGGACTTGTTAGCTGTAGTCAAGGCTCTGAAGGTGTGGAGACATTGGCTTGAGGGGGCGAAACACCCTTTTTTCATCTGGACTGACCAGCGTAATCTCGAGTATATCCGGGCAGCGAGGAGACTAAATCCGCATCAAGCTAGATGGGCCATGTTTTTCACCCGGTTTCGGTTCACCATTTCGTACCGGCCAGGCTCCCAAAACACCAAAGCCGATGCGCTGTCCCGCCTCTATGATACCGAGGAGCGGTCCGTTGAGCCAACTCCCATCATTCCACCTTCATGTCGCGTGGCACCGGTAGTATGGGAGGTGGACGCGGAGATAGAGAGGGCCTCACGGTTGGAGCCACCCCCCCCTAACTGTCCAGCGGGGACTCAGTACGTGTCGAGGGGGGTCCGGGATAAGCTAATCCGTTGGGCTCATACTCTCCCCTCCTCGGGTCATCCTGGCATCGAGAGGACAGTGCGGAGTCTTAGAGGGAGATACTGGTGGCCCACGTTGGCTAAGGACGTGAGATTTTATGTCTCCTCCTGCTCGGTGTGCGCTCAGAGCAAGGCTCCTCGGCACTTGCCTAGAGGGAAGTTACAGCCCCTCCCCGTTCCACAACGGCCGTGGACACACTTATCGGTGGACTTTCTTACCGACCTTCCCCCGTGTCAGGGAAGTACTACTATCCTGGTCGTTGTTGATCGGTTTTCTACGTCCTGCCATCTCATCCCGTTGCCCGGTCTCCCTACGGCCCTGCAGACTGCGGAGGCCTTGTTTACCCATGTCTTCCGGCACTATGGGGTGCCTGAGGACATCGTTTCTGATCGGGGCCCCCAATTCACGTCCAGAGTTTGGAGGGCGTTTATGGAGAGACTGGGGGTCTCGGTCAGCTTGACCTCGGGTTTTCACCCCGTGAGTAATGGGCAGGTGGAGCGCGTAAACCAGGATGTGGGCAGGTTTCTGCGGTCATATTGCCGGGACCGGCCTGGTGAGTGGGCGAGGTATGTTCCTTGGGCTGAGCTCGCTCAGAACTCCCTCCGCCACTCCTCAACGAACATGTCCCCTTTTGAGTGTGTGTTGGGTTACCAGCCGGTCCTGGCCCCATGGCATCAGAGCCAGACCGAGGCTCCTGCGGTAGAGGAATGGGTACAGCGCTCCAAGGACACCTGGAAAGCCGTCCAGGAATCGCTAAGACTAGCGGGAGAACGGCAGAAGAGGAGCGCTGACCAGCACCGCAGTGAGGCCCCCGTGTTCGCACCGGSYGACCGYGTCTGGCTCTCGACCCGAAACCTGCCCCTCCGCCTGCCCTGTCGGAAGCTGGGGCCGCAGTGTGTYGMGCCGTTTAAAGTCCTGAGGAGAATAAACYAGGTYTGTTACAGGTTACAACTTCCTAGGTATTACCGTATTAACCCCTCGTTTCATGTGTCTCTCCTCAGGCCGGTGGTGGCTGGTCCCCTGCAGGAAGGTGAGGTGCCGGAGGTCCCTCCGCCCCCTCTGGACATCGAGGGGTCCCCGGCGTACACAGTACGTGGCATTCTGGACTCGAGACGACGGGTGAGGGGCCTACAGTACCTCGTGGACTGGGAGGGGTACGGTCCGGAGGAGAGATGCTGGATTCCGGTGGGGGACATTTTGGATCCTTCTCTCCTGAGAGATTTCCACCGCCTCCACCCGGATCGCCCGGCGCCTCGCCCTCCGGGTCATCCTCGAGGCCGGTGGCGGCGCGTTGCGGGAGCCGCACGTCAGGGGGGGGGGTACTGTCACGACTTCCGCCGAAGTTGGCTCCCCTGCCTGTTCGGGCGGTGCTCGGCGGTCGTCGCACCGTCCTAATAACCGCCACCAATCCCTTTTCCGTTTGTCTGTTTGTTTTGTCTAATTAATTAATGAGCTTTCCTATTTTTAGTAGTTGGAACCGCCCTTGTTTTGTGCGGGATTGTCTTTATGTTACGTGTGTGCGTTTTAGGTAGAGGTGGATTTATTTTTTTCTATTTTACTTGGCACCCTGTGTTTTTGGGTTGTCACGTTGCTGTCTGCGCCCTGTATGTTTGGGCTTATCATTCTTGTGTGCATAAGTAAAAAGCACTTTTCCCCAGTGGAACTCTCTGCGTCTGATTCCTTCACCCACCTAGTCCCGCGTGACAACATCGAGGGGGGGTCTAATCCTGAATGCTGATTGGTTAAAACCGCATTCCAAACGGTGTCTATTCCACAAGATACAACCGGCTAAATCTATGATGTTATAATACATATTTACTCTGTTCCATCTGACTGTGCAATACAATTCAAAATCCATATGTCTGCAGCTTGCCTTCCCTTATGGCTTACCAAATTATTGAATTAATGACTTAAGGCCAGGCACCACAGGCTGAAATTACATTTTTGAAACAATTTTGAGATGTTTTGGTATTTTGGTCCTTTAATATGAGTACTTTCAAAAAGTAAACATAAAAATGTAAAAAACATAATGTAAATGTATATTTTCTTTAGTTCATAATACTACAATCATCAACTTTTCATGAATTTAACCACTTTTAAATGGACATACATCCGTAATTTCAAAGCTCACTACATTGAATCACACATAATTTTAAAGCCAATTTCATAAAGAATGTTACAAACTGGACTATATGTAGTAACTTACTTTGAAGAAATGGTTCTCGGGTCATAATAGGCGTTTGGTGATTGGCAGGCAAAAAATTACATGTAGGCCTACTTGTCTTTAATAACTGCATGCCATTCCCGAAAGTCAGATTCCTCCCACACGCCAACAACATTTTCTCAGTTTCAGAAGCATCTACATTTACCAAAGTTTGTGTGGTTATCCATAGATACATTCTCCAGACTTACTCAGAAGGAATTGTTAATATGTTGTCAAAGTTTTATTCTAGATAACATTTTATTGGACAAATGTGCCAAAAAAAGCATTTTTAGATAACGAAAGTATGAGGACACCTGCTCGTGGAACATCTCATTCCAAAATCATGGTCATTAATACGGAGTTGGTTCCCCCTTTGCTGTTATAACAGCCTCTACTCTTCTGGGATGGCTTTCCACTAGATGTTGGAACATTACTGTGGGAACTTGCTTCCATTCAGCCACAAGAGCATTAGTGAGGTTGGGCACTGATTAGGCCTGGCTCGCAGTCAGCATCAGTGAGGCCATTCTACTGCCAATTTTTGTTTATGGAGATTGCATGGCTGTGTGCTCGATTTATACACCTATCAGCAACGGGTGTGGCTGAAATAGCCGAAGGGGTGTCCACATACATTTGTATATATAGTGGATGTGTCTTTAGTATTTTACAGATAGAAAGATGAAAAAAGTATTTATCCAAAATCAGGTCCTGGAGTCTCTTAACAAACTAAAACCATAATATTTAGGCCAACTTCATCCAGTGTTGAGAAAAATGGATTTGCGGTATGTGCAAATACCACCTAATTTGCATGTTTTATACAATATTTCCGTAAAAAAATGTATAGGCTACAAAAAAAGTATTATATTTGTGTCTAGAGCTGATGGTAACATATCCATTCTATCAGGTACACAGGCACTATGCTAGATAACATTCTCTAGTGACACTGTGTCAGACACTGTATCAGACATGTAAAGCCTGGATTAAAATATATATCTGTATAACAACGTGTTGCTTTTCTCATAAGCTTTGCCATGATCAGTTGAGATGAATGAATATTTGTTTTCAATCAAAATGTATTCTTTCTTTTTGACTGCAGCACAGACTATAGTGCTATTTGTAAAAGTGGTGATATACTAGTACTGTACCATTCCATTGTGCTCATTCTCAACAACAAATGGAGAGTAGAGAGAGACACAAAGAGAAGAATAGACAGCCTTGAATGCCCTGATAGATATGCGGCAGGTAGCCCAGCGGTTAAGAGTGTTGGGCCAGTAACCGAAAAGTCGCTGGTTTGAATGCCCGAGCTCACTAGGTGAAAAATCTGTCAATGTGACCTTGAGCAAGGCACTTAACCCTAAATGCTCCTGTAAGTCGCTATGGATAAGAGTGTCTGCTAAATGACTAAAATGTAAATACACTGCTCAAAAAAATAAAGGGAACACTAAAATAACACATCCTAGATCTGAATGAATGAAATATTCTTATTAAATACTTTTTTCTTTACATAGTTGAATGTGCTGACAACAAAATCACACAAAAATTATCAATGGAAATTCAAAATTTATCAACCCATGGAGGTCTGGATTTGGAGTCACACTCAAAATTAAAGTGGAAAACCACACTACAGGCTGATCCAACTTTTGATGTAATGTCCTTAAAACAAGTCAAAATGAGGCTCAGTAGTGTGTGTGGCCTCCACTGCCTGTATGACCTCCCTACAACGCCTGGGCATGCTCCTGATGAGGTGGCGGATGGTCTCCTGAGGATCTCCTCCCAGACCTGGACTAAAGCATCCGCCAACTCCTGGACAGTCTGTGGTGCAACGTGGCGTTGGTGGATGGAGCGAGACATGATGTCCCAGATGTGCTCAATTGGATTCAGGTCTGGGGAATGGGCGGGCCAGTCCATAGCATCAATGCCTTCCTCTTGCAGGAACTGCTGACACACTCCAGCCACATGAGGTCTAGCATTGTCTTGCATTAGGAGGAACCCAGGGCCAACCGCACCAGCATATGGTCTCACAAGGGGTCTGAGGATCTCATCTCGGTACCTAATGGCAGTCAGGCTACCGCTGGCGAGCCCATGGAGGCTGTGCGGCCCCCCAAAGAAATGCCACCCCCACACCATGACTGACCCACCGCCAAACCGGTCATGCTGGAGGATGTTGCAGGCAGCAGAACGTTCTCCACGGCGTCTCCAGACTGTCACGTCTGTCACATGTGCTCAGTGTGAACCTGCTTTTCATCTGTGAAGAGCACAGGGCGCCAGTGGCGAATTGCCAATCTTGGTGTTCTCTGGCAAAATGCCAAACGTCCTGCACGGTGTTGGGCTGTAAGCACAACCCCCAACTGTGGACGTCGGGCCCTCATACCACCCTCATGGAGTCTGTTTCTGACCGTTTGAGCAGACACATGCACATTTGTGGCCTGCTGGAGGTCATTTTGCAGGGCTCTGGCAGTGCTCCTCCTGCTCCTCCTTGCACAAAGGCGGAGGTAGCGGTCCTGCTGCTGGGTTGTTGCCCTCCTACGGCCTCCTCCACGTCTCCTGATGTACTGGCCTGCTCCTGGTAGCGCCTCCATGCTCTGGACACTACGCTGACAGACACAGCAAACCTTCTTGCCACAGCTCGCATTGATGTGCATCTGGATGAGCTGCACTACCTGAGCCACTTGTGTGGGTTGTAGACTCCGTCTCATGCTACCACTAGAGTGAAAGCACCGCCAGCATTCAAAAGTGACCAAAAACATCGCCAGGAAGCATAGGAACTGAGAAGTGGTCTGTGGTCACCACCTGCAGAACCACTCCTTTATTGGGGGTGTCTTGCTAATTGCCTATAATTTCCACCTGTTGTCTATTCCATTTGCACAACAGCATGTGAAATTTATTGTCAATCAGTGTTGCTTCCTAAGTGGACAGTTTGATTTCACAGAAGTGTGATTGACTTGGAGTTACATTGTGTTGTTTAAGTGTTTTTTTGAGCAGTGTATATGGATTTCAACGATAACTATCCAGTAGATATGTCTATATACTAGACAGACACAAAGGTGGGAATAAAAGGTATATTACTAAATGAGACCACTGAAGATTGAGACACCAGAGAGGGGGTGATAGTGCAACAATCACACAAACAACTACTGTTCATTTATTTCTCAATTTGCCATAAAAGATGAGTACATTTACTTTGAGTCATCAGCATGGAGCTAGCTGGGTCGTAGATTCCCCAGGGCAGATAGGACGGAACATGGAAGGAGAGTCGAACATACACAGTAGCATGTAAACAGTCTGGAAGTGACCCAGATTCCCTCGGATCAGTCGAGCAGACGAGACGGTACAACACTCATCCTGCCACTGTTTCATTCTGAATCACCTTCATCGTTCCCTCCCACTACTAAGCATACACCACACTATTATTACTCCCTCATAGAATCACATGCAAAATACACACACCTGCTTACAATCACACACACTGTACAGTAAGTTAACATTCACTCACACTAACCTAAATACACACACACACACACGCTTGAACATTTTAATAATTCTGTTGAGTCTATAACCCTGAAGCAACCATGTCATACCCTTTGACCTGTCTCTAAACCTCCTGAACCCTGTAAATCCTGCATTCCAAAGCAACCAAACAACATCAACACATACTGTATCTGCCTGGCATGCATACAGGGGAGCACATACCCATGCTATCTGTTCCTAGAGCTGCCTAAGGCATGGAGTTAGTCACCCTGGCTTGCCAAACTCTAAGGAAGCCATCAAATACTACTGTCTAATAATTGTTCACAGGGCGATTTGTGTCAGTATTGTGTTCAGTTCATTCTGCTTGACAGACTGTTTTACTCTAGTTTCATAAGGCTCAGCTGCCACAGGATTAACTTTCCAATTAAGATATCATGTCAACAACACTGGCCATAACCCTATTTTGCCCTGGATGTATTTAAGTCTGCTACAGAGAACTCTAAAATAAGTCATTTCATCCATACATTGCTTAATCACTACACAGACAGAAGGGTTAAGCCAAAGCTGGAGGCCTCGCAGAGCTGTGTTTTCAGTCCCATTTGTCCTCGAGGGAGCACTGGCTCTCGATGCTGCGTTTAATCTGTGGATTTGAGGTAACAGAGAAGACTTCTTATCCAGTGACCCATTGGCCTCCAGTGTGTGTAATCCACCGACTCCCAGTCAGAGAGCCCTGCTGACACGAATAGAGGAGGGCCAGGGCTAGTGCAGCTGCCCGCCAGTGTGGGGACATACCCACATGACTTGCTGCCTGACACAGATACTGCACACAACACTTTGTCTCAACAGACACACAGTACACAGCATATAGGCATCACAACAGAGGTGTAATAAGAAACACGATAAAACATACAATATTTTTTATCTTCATGCCGTTTTACAATCCTCTTTTACAATACTCTTAATGTATGCTACATTTAATTGGAATTAGGCTACATTGTGTTACTAGTGAGAAGATAACTGTTACATATATGCAAATCATATCAAATCCAATTTTATTTGTCAATTGCTTCGTAAACTAATGGTGAAATGCTTACTTACGGGCCCTTCCCAACAATGCAGAGAAAAAGGAAATAGAAAATGAATTAAAAAGTAAAACACATAAAAATAAAATCATTAACAAATACACAATAGGTAACGATAAGTTGGCTATATACACGGGGTACCAGTAACGAGTCGATGTGCAGGGGTACAAGGTAATTGAGGTAGATATGTACATATAACTAGGAATAAAGTGACAGATAATAAACAGTAGCAGCAGCGTATGTGATGAGTAAAAAAAGTTAGTGCAAAAAGGATCGATGCAGATAGTTAAATTGTGTGTAACCAAATAGCTACACGGACTAACTATTTAGCCGTGGTACAGCTTGGGGGTAGAAGACGTTCTGGGTCCTGTTGGTTCCAGACTTGCTGCATCGACATCGCCTGGTATAGAGGTCCTGGATGGCAGGGAGCTTGACCTCAGTGATGTACTGGGCTGTACGCACTACCCTCTGTAGCGCCTTGTGGTTGGATGCCAAGCAGTTGCCATACCAAGCGGTGATGCAGCCAGTCAAGATGCTCTCAATGGTGCAGCTGTAGATATTTTTTAGGATCAGAGGGCCCATGCAAAATCTTCACAGCCTCCTCAGGGGCAAGAGGCATTGTTGTGCCCTCTTCATGACTGTGTGTGTGTGAACCATGATAAATCCTTAATTATGTGGACACCGTGGAACTTGAAGCTCTCAACCCGCTCCACTACAGCTCCGTCGATGTGAATGGGGGCGTTCTCGGCCCTCCATCTACTATTGTCCACGATCAGCTCCTTTGTTTTGCTGACGATGAGGGAGAGGTTGTTGTTCTGGCAACACACTGCCAGGTCTCTGACCTCCTCCCTATAGGCTGTCTCATCGTTGTTGGTAATTAGGTCTACCGCCGTTGTGTCGTCAGAAAACTTAGTTATGGTGTTGGAGTCGTGTGTGTGGGTGAACAGTATGCAAATTGGAGTGGATCGAGGGTGTCTGGGATGATGCTGTTGATGTGAGCCATGACCAGCCATTCAAAGCATTTCATGCCTACAGATGTTAGTGCTACGAGGCGATTGCCATTTAGAGAGGTCACCTTGGCGTTCTTGGGCACAGGGACTATGGTGGTCTGCTTGAAAAATGTAGGTATTACAGACTTGGTCAGGGAGAGGTTGAAAATGTCAGTAAAGACACTTGCCAGCTGGTCAGAGCATGATCTGAGTACTTGCCCAGGTAATCCGTCTGGCCCTACGGCCTCGTGAATGTTAACCTGTTTAAAGGCCTCACACAGCCTGGTGTGTTGGGTCAAATGATAGTCCCACTAAGCTCAAACCAGATGGGACGGCGTATCGCTGCAGAATGCTGTGGTAGCCATGCTGGTTAAGTGTGCCTTGAATTCTAAATAAATCACAGACAGAGTCACAAGCAAAGCACCCCCACACCATCACACCTCCTCCATGCTTCATGGTGGGAACCACACATGCGGAGATCATCCGTTCACCTACTCTACGTCTCACAAAGACACAACAATTGCTACCAAAAATCTAAAATTTGGTCTCGTCAGACCAAAATGACAGATTTCCACCGGTCTAATGTCCATTGCTCGTGTTTCTTGGCCCAAGCAAGTCTCTTCTTCTCATTGGTGTCCTTTAAATCAAATCAAACTTTATTTGTCAAATGCACCGAATACAACAAGTGTAGACCTTACCGTGAAACGCTTACTTACAAGCCCTTAGACAACAGCGCAGTTCAGGAAGAGTTAAGAAACTATTTAACAAATAAACTAAAAGTAAAAAATATTAAATAATAAAAAAATAACACAATAACATAACAAGGCTATATACAGGGGGTACTGGTACCGAGTCAGTGTGTGGGGGTACAGGTTAGTTGAGGTAATTGTACATGTAGGTAGGGTGAAGTGACTATGCATAGATAATAAACAGCGAGTAGCAGCAGTGTACAAAACAAATGGGGGGGGGGGGTTCAATGTAAGTGGCCATTTGATTAGATGTTCAACAGTCTTATGGCTTGGGGGTAGAAGCTGTTAAGGAGCCTTTTGGTCTTAGACTTGGCGCTCCGGTACCGCTTGCCGGGAGGTAGCAGAGAAAACAGTTTATGACTTGGGTGACTGGAGTCTCTGACAATTTTATGGGCCTTCCTCTGACATCGCCTATTATATACGTCCTGGATGGCAGGAAACTTGGCCCCAGTGATGTGCTGGGCCATACGCACTACCCTCTGTAGCGCCTTACTGTCAGATGCAAAGCAGTTGCCATACCAGGCGGTGATGCAACCGGTCAGGATGCTCTCAATGGTGCAGCTGTAGAACCTTTTGAGGATCTGGGGACCCGTGCCAAATCTTTCAGTCTCCTGAGGGGGAAAAGGTTTTGTCGTGCCCTCATCACGACTGTCTTGGTTTGTTTGGACCATGATAGTTCGTTGGTGATGTGGACACCAAGGAACTCGAAAGTCTTGACCCGCTCCACTACAGCCCTGTTGATGTTAATGGGGGCCTGTTCGGCCCGCCTTTTCCTGTAGTCCATGATCAGCTCCTTTGTCTTGCTCACATAGAGGGCGAGGTTATTGTCCTGGCACCACACTGCCAGGTCTCTGACCTCCTCCCTATAGGCTGTCTCATCGTTGTCGGTGATCAGGCATACCATTGTTGTGTCGTCAGCAAACTTGATGGTGTTGGACTCGTGTTTGGTCACGCAGTCGTGGGTGAACAGGGAGTACAGGAGGGGAATATGTACACACCCCTGAGTGGCCCCAGTCTTGAGGATCAGCGTGGCAGATGTGTTGTTGCCTACCCTTACCACCTGGGGGTGGCCCATCAGGAAGGCCAGGATCCAGTTGCAGAGGGAGGTGTTTAGTTCCAGGGTCTTTAGTTTAGTGATGAATTTGTGGGCACTATGGTGTTGAACGCTGACCTGTAGTCAATGAACAGCATTCTCACATAGGTGTTCCTTTTGTCCAGGTGGGAAAGGGCAGTGTGGAGTGCGATTGAGATTGCGTCATCAGTGGATCTGTTGGGGAGGTATGCGAATTGGAGTGGGTCTAGGGTATCTGGGAGGATGCTGTTGATGTGTGCCATGACCAGCCTTTCATAGCATTTCATGGCTACCGACGTGAGTGCTATGGGGCGGTAATCATTTAGGCAGGTTACCTTTGCTTCCTTGGGCACAGGGAATATGGTGGTCTACCTGAAACATGTAGGTATTACAGACTCAGTCAGGGAGAGGTTGAAAATGTCAGTGAAGACTCTTGCCTGTTGGTCCGCGCATGCTTTGAGTACACATTCTGGTAATCCATCTGGCCCTGTGGCTTTGAGAATGTAGACCTGTTTAAAGGTCTTGCTCACATCGGCAACCGAGAGCGTTATCATGCAATCAATGCAAATTAATTACTTAAAAATCATACAATGTGATTTTCTGGATTTTTGTTTTAGATTCCGTCTCTCACAGTTGAAGTGTACCTATGATAAAGATTACAGACCTCTACATGCTTTGGAAGTAGGAAAACCTGCAAAATCGGCAGTGTATCAAATACTTCTTCTCCCCACTGTATGTGCCCTCTGTTCCCCACTGTCGGTTATTGTTACCATGTCCGTTGGTCCTGTGAGTACCTGTGCTGTTGTATCGGCTTCCATGCTACGTGTTATTGTGCACTTGTTTTACGGGTCTTGTCCCGTGTATTATTTAGAGGTTTACACCTTGCTATTTTGTTTGTGTGGAGTAAATAAAAAACCCTATTACATATTCCTGCGCCTATCTCCAATCATTAGACAATGTGACAGATTGGCTCAAACGCAGAAAGAAATTCCATAAATTTACTTTTAACAAGGCACACCTGTTAATTGAAATCGATTCCAGGTGACTACCTCATGAAGCTGGTTGAGAGAATACCAAGTGTGTGCAAAGCTGTCATCAAGGCAAAGGGTGGCTAATTTGAAGAATCTCAAACATAAAATACATTTTGATTTAACACTTTTCTGGTTACTACATGATTCCATGTGTTATTTCATAGTTTTGATATCTTTACTATTATTCTACAATGTAGAAAATAGTAAAAATAAATAAAAACCCTGGAATGAGTAAGTGTGTCCAAACTTTTGATTGGTACTGTATATCATGTGCTGTTCCACAATCTGTGCTCTGAAATAGCATCTTCATACAAGTTCATTGTCACGGCTGTTCAAGGAAGAGGACCAAGGTGCAGCGTGGTGAGCGTACATTTTCCTTTATTTAATAAAAATGATGCCGAACAAAACAATAAACACTACAAAAACAAACCATGAAGCTAAAGGCTATGTGCCATAAACAAAGTCAACTTCCCACCAAGACAGGTGGAAAAAAGGGCGTATGGGCAGTCTGGTACGTTGAGCTGCCACAGGGCTCACCAGGCTGTGGAGACATACGGGAGGATTAGTTCTAGGCGCAGGCACAGGCCTCACCAGGCTGGAGAGACATACAGGAGGCCCTGTCCTAGGCAGAGGCACCGGATACACTGGGCCGTGGAGGCGCACTGGAGGTCTCGAGCTAGGAGCCTGCACAACCCGTCCTGGCTGGATGGTTACTTTCACCATGCAGATGCGGGGCGCAGGCACAGGACGCACTGGGCTGTGCAGACGCACCGGAGACACAGTGCGCAGAGCCGGCGCAGGATATCTCGGGCCGTAGAGACGTACTGGCGGCCAGATGCGCTGAGCCGGCATCCTCCGACCTGGCTGGATGCCCACTCTAGCCCGGCCGAGTCGGGGAGCTGGAACGTAGCGCACCGGGCTGTGCACACGCACTGGAGACACCGTGCGCTCCACCGCATAACACGGTGCCTGACCAGTACGACGCTCGCCACGGTAAGCACGGGGAGTTGGCTCAGGTCTCCAACCTGACTCAGCCACACTCCCCATGCTGCCTCTCGGGCTTCCTTGCTAGCCGAGTCCTTTCGTAACGCTGCCGTTCTGCTCTTGCTGCCTCCAGTTCCTCCCGTGGACGGCGATACTCCCCAGCCTGCCTCCAGGGTCCCTTACCGTCCAGGATCTCCTCCCAAGTCCATGAATCCTGGACACGCTGCTCCTCCTTACCACGCTGCTTGGTCCATTGTTGGTGGTGGGAAGTTCTGTCACGGCTGTTGAAAGAGGAGGACCAAGGTGCAGCGTGGTGAGCATACATTTTCCTTTTATTCATAAAAATGACGCCGAACAAAACAATAAACACTACAAAAACAAACTGTGAAGCTAAAGGCTATGTGCCCTAAACAAAGTCAACTTCCCACAAAGACAGGTGGAAAAAAGGGCTACCTAAGTATGGTTCTCAATCAGAGACAACGATAGACAGCTGTCTCTGAGAACCACACCCGGCCAAACACAAAGAAATAGAAAACATAGAAATAAAGAAACTAGAATGCCCACCCTAGTCACACCCTAGCCTAACCAAAATAGAGAATAAAAGCCTCTATGGCCAGGGCGTGACATTCCTGGAGTACAGCTGTTGTTTCGTACAACAGAATGGAGAGGTCTTATCAAAGGCTTCCTAGAATCTACCTCTCAGGTCATGTAGTAAATGAGAAAATTAGATATGGCTAATTGCAAACAAATATGCCTGAGCAGACCTCTGCCTTTATCTGTATAGTATCTGGGGAATCTTGATGAGGAAGATTCCCATGAGGAAGCCATGAGGAATCTTCTCTAACATCTCGTTCCAAAATCATTGGCATTAATATAGAGTTGGTCCCCACTTTGCTGCTACAACAGCCTCCACTCTTCTGGGAACTCTTTCCACTAGATGGAACATTGCTGTTGGTACTTGTTTCCATTCAGCCTCAAGAGCATTAGGAATTTAATTCAGTCTGGTATTTTTTGTAACCACAATGACAGCAGAGGGTACAAACACATATACGACCAAAATAATAATCTTGTATGTATTTTCCATTACTTTCATGAAAACCTCTATCCATCCATGCAGTAACTGTCCAATCCATTTTCGTGTCCAGTCCATTAGTAAAAAGGTTGGATGGATAGAGGTTTAATTGAAACTAAGGAAAAATGTATGAGATAAGTATGCTGGTCCTGTGAGTGTGAGTGTGTGTGTAAATAAGTGAATATAGGCTACAAGATATATATGGGTTCGTTGTCACTATTAGGTAGGCCTATAACACCCTGCCCTATATATGGTTGCTATATGTATGCTAGCCACAAGCCATCTATTTTCCGTCTATGTGGAAATGCTCATATTCAAATGCTCACTCCGAAATTATGATGAATATGCATAACCATTGTGTAATACACTGAGTGTAAAAAACATTAGGAACACCTGCTCTTTCCATGACAGACTGAATAGGTGAATCCAGGTGAAAGCTATGATCCCTTATTGATGTCACTTGTTAACTCCACTTCAATCAGTGCAACTCAATATTAGGAAGGTGTTCATAATGTTTTGTACACTCAGTTTAAGTCGCGGGCATACTGTATAAGCAGGAATAATTTAACACAAATCCTTGAAATATGTCTGAAATAAGAGTGAATAGAAAAATGAATCCGGAGAATATATAAAATGAAAATATCTGTGATTGTTAAACAGACTATTTATTGTATAGTGTTACTGTCACGATCGTCGTAATGAGGCAGAGTGGACCAAGGCGCAGCGTGATAGAAAGACATCTTCTTTATTATGAAGACGAAACAAACGAACAAAAACAACAAACAGACGACCGTGAAGCTATTCAAACAAATAGCGCTGACACTAAACACTACACATAGACAATTACCCACAACCTGACTAATGCCTATGGCTGCCTTAAATATGGCTCCCAATCAGAGACAACAATAGACAGCTGTCTCTGATTGAGAACCAAACCAGGCAACCATAGACTTTCCTAAACACCTACACTGAACACAACCCCATACACTCTACAAAACCCCCTATCCAATACAAACACCATAGACTAGACAAAAAACACATACACCCCCCATGTCACACCCTGAACTAACTAAAATAATAAAGAAAACAAAGATAACTAAGGCCAGGGCGTGACAGTTACAGTACACTGTGGCATTGACAGTGTAGATAATGGTAGGTATAGGAGAACAAATAGCTACTGTAGTATGCTTCATAACAACTACCTTGGACAAATGTCAAAAACGCAGTTGAAGGCTAGCAACCTGGCTGTTCAGCAAGGAATTATCAAGAGCAAGACTTTTTTTCTGATAAATCTGTTGCATGTCAAAATAACTGATCTTCTTAACATTCTTTCATTGTACACTTTCCACTTTGCTAAATGTACGCTAATGACATTTGACAGAAACAATATGTTTATTTCCCATGAAAAAATGTTGGAACACTTTTGAAGAACATCAAAACAAAATTACAAAATGTAGTGTCAATCAAAGCATTTCAGGTTGCTAAAATACAGTGAACATTGTGATGACATGGCAATTATCATCAGATAGCCTTATAAAATGAGTTTAGCTTTTGCAAAAAGTTATTCACCATCACTGAATGTTCAGATTTATCCTCTCTCAGTCAGAGGAGAGATGGTCACCCGCAGAACATTCGTGGCTGAGGAAGCATCCCTCCTGTCCTATCCATGTCAAAGGGTCTTGACGTCACCCAAAGATGATAGGAGTCAAAATTCATCATGGCACGAGTCTAGGCAAGGGACCCAAATTATGCATGAGTCAGGGCACAGGTCTCTGCACTGCAGTGTTGCTGCCTTCCCCTCACATTTTCTGCGCGTCTCAATCACTCTCACATGCATACTAAAAGACTCTCCATGTCTGTCGGTCTGTCAATAAACATTTCCCTTTGCTATAGCCTTTGCCATCACGGATTACAAAGGGAAACCCAGCCTCGAGCTGCCCAGTGACACATGCCTACCAGACGAGCTAAATGCCTTCTATGACCTCTTCGAGGCAAGCAACACTGATCCATGCATGAGAGCACCAGCTGCTCTGGACGTGTGTGATCTCACTCTCCGTAGCCAATGTGAGTAAGACCTTTAAACAGGTTAACATTCAGAAGACTGCGGGGCCAAAAGGATTACCAGGACGCGTAATCAGAGCATGCGCTGACCAGCTGCCCAAAAACACCAAGGTAATCTTTCTAAGCGGGTCAAGAGCTTTAAGATCATCGGTGTCCACACCACTAAGGAATTAACATGGACCACACACACCAACACAGTAGTAAAGAAGGCACGACAACGCCTCTTCCCCATCAGGAGTCTGAAAAGATTTGGCATGGGCCCTCAGATCCTCAAAAAGTTCTACAGCTGTACCATTTAGAGCATCTTGACTGGCTGCATCGCTGCTTGGTATGGCAACTGCTTGGCGCTACAGAGGGTAGTGCGTATGGCCCAGTACATCAATGGGGCTGAGCTCCCTGCCATCCAGGACATCTATACCAGGCGGTGTCTGAGGAAAGTCTTAAAAATTGTCAAAGACTCCAGCCAACTAAGTCATGGACTGTTCTCTCTACTATCGCATGGTACCGATGCACCAAGCCTGGAACCAACAGGACCCTGAACAGCTTCTTCTCCCAAGCCATTGACTGCTAAATAGTTAACCAGAAACCCAGATCCCCTTTTTCCACTAACTCTTTTGACTCATCACATACGCTGCTGCTACTGCTTATAATCTATCCTGCTGCCTAGTCACTTTACCCCTACCTAAATGCACATACACTACATTACCAAAAGTATGTGGACACCTGTTCGTCAAACATCTCATTCCAAAATCATGGGCATTAATATGGAGTTGGCCCCCCATTTGCTGCTACAACAGCCTCCACTCTTCTTTCCACTAGATGTTGGAACATTGCTGCAGGGACTTGCTTCCATTCAGCCACAAGAGCATTAGTGAGGTCGAGCACTGATGTTGGGCGATTAGGCCTGGCTCGCAGTCGGTGTTCCAATTCACCCCAAAGGTGTTCGATGGGGTTGAGATCAGGGCTTTGTGCAGGCTAGTAAAGTTGTTCCACACCGATCTCCACAAACCATTTCTGTATGGACCTCGCTTTGTGTAGAGGGGCATTGTCAAACTATTTCCACAAAGTTGGAAGCACAGAATTGTCTAGAATCATTGTATGCTGTAGTTTTAAGATTTCCCTTCACTGGAACTAAGGGGCCTATCGCGAACCATGAAAAACAGCCCCAGACCATTATTCCTCCTCCACCAAACTTTACAGTTGTCTTTATGCATCGGGAAGGTAGCGTTCTTCTCGCATCAACCAACCCAAATTCATCCATTGGACTGCCAGATGGTGAAGCGTGATTCATCACTCCAGAGAACATGACATTTTCATCCCTAACTAAAACATTTCCCGCCACGGTAAAACTGCCAAAGGGGGCGATCTACTGCAGAGATAGCCTGCAGAGTTCTGTCTGACTATCCAGGTCTGTACCCAAACAATTCAAGCTTCTACTTCTAAAAATCCACCTTTCCAGAAACAAGTCTCTCACCGTTGCCGCTTGCTATAGACCACCCTCTGCCCCCAGCTGTCCCCTGGACACCATGTGAATTGATTGCCCCCCATCTATCTTCTGAGCTCGTGCTGCTAGGTGACCTAAACTGGGACATGCTTAACACCCCGGCCATACTACAATCTAAGCTTGATGCCCTCAATCTCACACAAATTATCAATGAACCTACCAGGTACAACCCCAAATCCGTAAACACGGGCACCCTCATAGATATCATCCTAACTAACTCACCCTTCAAATACACCTCTGCTGTTTTCAACGAAGATCTCAGCGACCACTGCCTCATTGCCTGCATTCGTAATGGGTCTGGGGTCAAACAACCACCCCTCATCACTGTCAAACGCTCCCTAAAACACTTCAGCGAACAGGCCTTTCTAATTGACCTGGCCGGGGTATCCTGGAATGACATTGACCTCATCCCGTCAGTAGAGGATGCCTGGTTATTCTTTAAAAGTGCCTTCCTCACCATCTTAAATAAGCATGCCCCATTCAAAAACATGTAGAACTAGGAATAGATATAGCCCTTGGTTCACTCCAGACCTGTCTGCCCTTGACCAGCACAAAAACATCCTGTGGCATTCTGCATTATCATCGAATAGACCCCGTGATATGCAACGTTTTAGGGAAGTTAGGAACCAATATACACAGGCACTTAGGAAAGCTAAGGCTAGCTTTTTCAAGCAGAAATTTGCATCCTGTAGCACAAACTCAAAAAAGTTCTGGGACACTGTAAAGTCCATGGAGAATAAGAGCACCTCCTCCCAGCTGCCCACAATAAATCCACAATAATTGAGAATTCCAATAAGCATTTTTTTACGGCTGGCCATGCTTTCCACCTGGCTACCCCTACCCCGGTCAACAGGCCTGCGCTCCCCACAGCAACTCGCCCAAACCTCCCCCACTTCTTCTTCACCCAAATCCAGATAGCTGATGTTCTGAAAGAGCTGCAAAATCTGGACCCCTACAAATCAGCCGGGCTAGACAATCTGGACCCTTTCTTTCTAAAATTATCTGCTGAAATTATTGCAACCCCTATTACTAGCCTGTTCAACCTCTCTTTTGTATCGTCTGAGATTCCCATAGATTGGAAAGCTGCCGTGGTCATCCCCCTCTTCAAAGAGACACTCTAGACCCAAACTGCTACAGACCTATATCTATTCTACCGTGCCTTTCTAAGGTCTTCGAAAGCCAAGTTAACAAATAGATTAACAACCATTTCGAATCTCACCGTACCTTCTCCGCTATGCAATCTGGTTTCAGAGCTGGTCATGGGTGCACCTCAGCCACACTCAAGGAACTAAACGATATCATAACCACCATCAATAAGAGACATTACTGTGCAGCCGTATTCATCGACCTGGCTAAGGCTTTCGACTCTGTAAATCACAACATTCTTATCGGCAGACTCAACAGCCTTAGTTTCTCAAATGATTGCCTCGCTTGGTTCACCAACTACTTCTCCGATAGAGTTCAGTATGTCAAATTGGAGGGCCTGTTGTCCGGACCTCTGGCAGTCTCTATGGGGGTGCCACAGGATTCAATTCTCGGGCCGACTCTCTTCTCTGTATACATCAATGATGTCGCTCTTGCTAGTGATTCTTTGATCCACCTCTACGCAGACGACACCATTCTGTATACCTCTGGCCCTTCTTTGGACACTGTGTTAGCTAACCTCCAGACGAGCTTCAATGCCATACAACTCTCCTTCCGTGACCTCCAACTGCTCTTCAATGCAAGTAAAACTAAATGCATGCTCTTCAACCGATCGCTGCCCGCACCTGCCCGCCCGTCCAGCATCACTACTCTGGACGGTTCTGACTTAGAATATGTGGACAACTGCAAATATCTAGGTGTCTGGTTAGACTATAAACTCTCCTTCCAAACTCACATCAAACATCTCCAATCAAAAATTAAATCGGCTTCCTATTTCGCAACAAAGCATCCTTCACTCGTAAAACTGACCATCCTACCGATCCTCGACTTCGGCGATGTCATTTACAAAATAGCCTCCAACACTCTACTCATCAAATTGGATGCAGTCTATCACCGCGCCATCCGTTTTGTCACCAAAGCCCCATATACTACCCACCACTGTGACCTGTATGATCTCGTTGGCTGGCCCTTGCTTCATACTCGTCGCCAAACCCACTGGCTCCAGGTCATCTACAAGTCTCTGCTATGTAAAGCCCCGCCTTATCTCAGCTCACTGGTCACCATAGCATCACCCACCCGTAGCACGCGCTCCAGCAGGTATATCTCACTGGTCACCCCCAAAGCTAATTCGTCCTTTGGCCGCCTCTCCTTCCAGTTCTTTGCTGCCAATGACTGGAACGAACTGCAAAAATCTCTGAAGCTGGAGACTCATGTCTCCCTCACTAGCTTTAAGCACCAGCTGTCACAGCAGCTCACAGATCACTGCACCAGTACATAGCTCATCTGTAAATAGCCCATCCAATCTACCTCATCCCCAGACTGTAAATAATTTATTTATCTTGCTCCTTTGCACCCCAGTATCTCAACTTGCACAATCATCTTCTGCACATCCTACCATTCCAGTGTTTAATTGCTATATTGTAATTACTTTGCCACCATTGCCTATTTATTGCCTTACCTCTCTTATCCTACCTCATTTGCACATGCTGTATATAGATTTTTCTACTGTATTATTGATTGTATGTTTATTCCACGTGTAACTGTGTTGTTGTATGTGTCGAACTGCTTTGCTTTATCCTGCCCAGGTCGCAGTTGCAAATGAGAACTTGTTCTCAACTAGCCTACCTGGTTAAATAAAGGTGAAATAAATAAAAATAAAAAACACGTTTCCACTGCTCCAGAGTCCAATGGCGGCGAGCTTTACACCACTCCGGCCGACGCTTGGCATTGCGCATGGCGATCTTAGGCTTGTGTGCGGCTGCTCGGCCATGGAAACCCATTTCATGAAGTTCCTAACGAACAGTTCTTGTGCTGACGTTGCTTCCAGAGACAGTTTGGAACTTGGTAGAAAATGTTGCACCGAGAACAGACTATTTTTACATACTATACGCTTCAGCACTCAGCGGTCTCGTTCTGTGAGCTTGTGTAGCCTACCACTTAGCGGCTGAGCCATTATTTCTCCTGGATGTTTCCACTTCACAATAACAGCACTTATAGCTGACCGGAGCAGCTCTAGCAGGGCAGAAATTTGACAAACATTCTGACGGTGCCTTGTTGAAAGTCACTGAGCTCTTCAGTAAGGCCATTCTACTGCCAATGTTTGTCAATGGACATTGCATGGCTGTGTGCTCGATTTTACACACCTGTCAGCAACGGGTGTGGCTGAAATTGCCGAATCCACTAATTTGAAGGGGTGTCCATATACTTTTGTATATATAGTTTATCTACCTCAATTACCTCATACACGGCACATCTATTTTTCTCTCTGGATTGTTAGGAAAGGCCCGTAACTAAGCATTTCACTGTTTGTCTACATCTGTTGTTTATGAAACATGTGAAAAATAACATTTGATTTCATTTACTCTTTTATTGTCTGCAGATCCCAGCTTTTCAGCAACAACGACCTCTAGACACCCAAACTGGGGATAACTCCTAGATACTAGAAATAGTGATATTTTCTTATGGTTAGATTTCTATATGCATGAATTTGTATATCTTGATACATGGTGTTGTGTGATTCATGGCAGGCCCCTGGTAGCACAATGACTTCACCCTGAGCTCAGAGTTATAGTACACTACACTTTGGTCTGTCGACTCCGTCCCCACTTCTTCCATGACTTAAGAGGCTCCCTTAATTAGTTCATTCTCTATAAAAATAGCACTGTTCTGCTTCCTATTTAGGAGTAAGTATTTTAATAGACTCGGCCGTAGTACAGTCAGGCACCTGACGTGGCCTTCTGTTGCGGGAATGGGTATTTGGGCTTTGCATAGTAAGTCCAGGAGCAACGTCACCAGACAACAAAATCAGTGTAACATATGTCACCATGTGTAGCTTACAGACACCAATCTGTTACTTAACAGTAAAGCATGATGATCATGTCTTGGAATAGGTGTCTGGAACATGTTGTACATTCCTGGACATCACTAGTCAAGTATTACAGGGAAAGGCCATCAACCATCAAATACATATTTCCTCTGGTACTGTTCTTTTCAAACTACAACATAACGCAAAGCAAACTTTTGGAGCACTAAAAAAAGCATTCCCACACTATTAGAAAAACAGTGCAGTTATTGTACTGTATTGTTCCCTGGGCTACAAAAATATCAAAATACACATAATGTACTTTGAGGTACACATATGAACTCATATGGTACTGTTGGGTACCTTTTAGGGTACATGTGAGGATAATCTAAAATAATAGTACATTTTTGTACCCAATATTTTGAATATAATAAGGTACAATCATCACACACTCTCAAAAAAGGGGTACAGAAAAGGTACATTTCTGTTTCCAAGGGTACAAACTTATTTTGTGTACCCTCAAGGGTACTCATCTGTCCCTTTGCTTAGCAGAATAGCTACAAATTGACAATGTATTGAAGAGGCATGGCTTAGTGGAGGCATGGCTTTCAGTTAGATATTTTTGGGCACTCATGAGTGGAAGCGTTGTGCCAGTTTAAATGGTCTATGGTTATGTTAATTAAGCAATAAAGCCCAATGGGGTGTGGTATATGGCCAACATAACAGCCCTTAGCTGGCAATATTGGCAATATACCACAAACACCTGAGGTGCCTTAAGTACAATTCAGTACCTTTTTTTCTGAGAGTGCAGTGTGGTAACCAAATAGAAGGGAGTGTTTAAGCTTGCAATCACCAATGTATGCATTTCATAAGCATACCGTTTATGGGAATGAATAAAGGATGCACTTTTGTGTAATATGTATGGCAGCACATAACCCAGATTTCAATCTGAGTGATGTTACATGGATAACTGTCAGCTGTGCAATAGATTAGAACATCCAAAGAGGGACTTGTGCCCAGATTACAAGGTTAGCATTACTGCTGTGTGTTTTTCCTCTTCAGGAGACCAGGGGCCAGGGATCTACTGGATTTCCACAGTCTTAATGTCTGTCAACTGTGCTTTATTGATGGCTTATGTCAAATGCCATTCTGCCAGAGTTCATTAGGCTGAGAGGCTCTGCTAGGTCGACGGAAGGCAGGGGAAGGCAGAGCTGGTGCGATGCCTGATCACTGTCTGTGCAAACCCTGCTGTACCAGTACCAGGGGGTTGATGTGGTGATGAGTTTGACAGGGCTTTGCTGACAGGTCTGTGTGTGTGTATGTGCCTGTGTAACTACTTGAGTCACACTGTGTCACAGAGCAGGTCCCCTGCTTGATGCCATGACTCCGATCACAACTGACAGGCTGAGAGTCATCTCACTTTCACCCCTCACACATATTCAAATATTTATCTCTGTAGAGCCTCTCCAGTGCAGTGCCTCACGTCAGCAGTCCTGCAATGGGAAGACAAGGCATTGCAGAGGCATCTGACTGAGACTTTGAGTGGGTGAGTCAAACGACTTCTCATTGATCCTCTCGGTCTGTCGAACATGCCAAAATACATGCAGCATCCAAAATTACTTTCATAACCCCGACTCATAGCCTAACTAGGAAACACTAGGTGCATAACTACAGTACGGGCCGTCCCTTCAGCATCACCTTGACATTACATCACCATGTTTACACAATGTTGTGGTCACTAAAAAGAATCCCTCATTACACTAACAGACTCAAACACACTGTTTCTTGTATTATTGCTGAGGACTGTTAACTGACATCTTAAGGAGTTTTTCTAATGTGCTGATAAAAAATTTATGTTTGGAGGGCAAGCAGAGGGGTGCACTGGGAGGTCCTGCCAGAGCATATGAAATCATTTTAATTAATATACATTCTCAGGACTAGGGTCAATATAAATTTGCAAACTGTCAGATGCCAAAGTCAGCAGTTGCCCAGATAACTCTACAAAAGGGGGCATAAAGATAATGGCAAATGCATGATAAAAGTCCTTGTACATGGGTGCATATGTTCAAACTGTAACTGAATCACATGGGGTCTACATTGTAGGGCTGAATACTTTTCATCTAAATTGCAGTCAATTCAAAACAAATCCTTGATTAAATGAACCTGCTAAATTATTTCATGAATTTAATGGAATATAAATCAAATGTATCCCAACTCGGTTTCCTTTATCCAATGTACAAGCATAATACTACCATACAATTTCATATAAATTCAACTAACAATATACCACAGTTTTTTTGTCAACAGTATTAGTCACATTTATTTTTTCCTTTTGAGTGTAAATGAATATAGTTAATACCATTAAAAATGGCCCTTCCCACTGGCTTGGAGATGATAGAAGACGCACAGGCATCTAAGTTCAATGGAAGCCTTGCCAAATAGTTTGGCACACCGCTCTACATTACTGTAGCCCACAACAGAGACAGACACACACACAGAGAAGCAAAATCCTTGGCAGTGATAATGCCTTCATAGCTTAGAGAATCTCATCCTGGTACATCCTAAAGTCCTTTAGCGGTATGCAGAGTGGCCAAGGAGATGTGGCTACTAATCCAATCAGCTAACAGACAAGCCCATATGCTTTGAATCAGGCATTGAATTGAGCCAATCAATATCAAGCCAATGTATTTATGAAGCCCTTTTTACATCAGCAGAGTCCACAAAGCACTGTACAGAAACCCAGCCTAAAACCCCAAACAGCAAGCAATGCAGATGTAGAATCCCTGCTCTCCTATCCAACAGTTCCCTGCATTGCCAAGATTCTGAAAAAACACTGATTGAATATGCAGCTACAATATGCTACTACACACCATACACCATGCGCACGCACGCACGCACACACACACGGGCACCCACAGATCAGTCCTGCTACAGTAGCACACCCATAGTACTGTTACAGCTAACGATTAATATAAATTGAGAATTTCTCCAAGGTGGAAATTTGTCCTATAGTTTTACAACAATGAACATAAAGTGTTCAGTGAGTGTCCTGTGAACTTATCCCTGTGTTTTGGTTTATGGGCTGAAATATCATCTAACCTTGATATCGCTGTTTAGAATAATTTCTCCCTCCACATCTATTTCCTGGTTCTAATGACGCCAGCACTGGGCCTTTAATTATTCCTGTTGTGATGCGAAAATGCAAATCACTCACAATTCAGTATGTCCTCTCTCAGAAAACATATTAAGTTGCACACAGTTTACACCACACCCACACACCAATCTCCCCCTTTTTGTCCGTAAGCCTTTTGCTTTCATACAGAAATTATGATCCATTGGAACTCAAGTAGAAAAACTAATGTGCAATATTGAGTGTTTTCTCATTCTCTACAGTATGCAATTAGCTCGATGTGGAATAACTTTTCTTTAGGAGAACAAAATGAACTTTTCTTCTGACCAACAATCCTTCAAGGGGAAAAATAGAAATGTATTCTATGAAGTAGTCAAACGAGGACATTGATGAGAGTCATTGAGCCTGGGCAAGAAAGAAAAGACAGAGAGAGAGTAAAATACTCAATTCAGTAATAGTTGTTGGGACAAGGAGGAAAAATACAATAGTATACTATGGTATAAATACTAATAGGTAGGACTGGAGTCCGAACAGATAGTTCAGAGCTTCTGCTCTTTTCTATAACCTATAGGGAACACAACCTATGGTCTATACTTGGTATGTAGGTTACTTACTCATTGGTGGCACAAATTGAGATATGGGGGAGGGGAATGGGTAGGGTATATGCAAATTAAATACTGTAGTATTACTATAGTAAAAAAACAGTATGTCACACGCTGATCTGTTTCACCCCCTTCCTGGTGTCGCCCATCTTCCCCTGTGTATTTATACCCGTGTTATCTGTTTGTCTGCCAGTTCGTTTTGTTCATTCCTACCTACCACCGTTTTTCCCCTTGCTCCTGTCCTGTCTAGTGTCTGTTTTCTAGTTTTCCGGGTTTTGACCTTTTCTGCCTGCCCTGACCCTGTCTGCCGTTCTGTACCTTTTCCCCGCTACTCTGGATTACCGACCTCTGCCTGACCTGACTCTGAGCCTGCCTGCCGTCCTGTACCTTTGACTGCACGTGTTCGAATTAATAAACTTTTGTTACTTCGACATTGTCTGGACCTGGGTCTTACCTTCAAGCGTGTTACTGTAGTGGTTTTGCAGACACTGTAGGGTTTTGGTGAACATTACTGTAGTATTTACTGCAGTGTTTATTGTGGATAATATTGTAGTATTTTCTATATTATTAGAAAGTGTGCTACAAAATGATATAGTAAGTACTACACATGATCAAGAGATACTACAGTGTGGAATATAGTATTTTACAGTATACTAAAACATTCTATAGTAAGTACTACACATGATTGAATGATACTACAGTGTGGAGTTGTAACGGGTGTCGTCGTCGGAAAAGGTTAATTCTCGGCGCAGGCATAGGACTCACCATGCTGGGGAGACATGCAGGAGGCCTTGTCCTTGGCCGAGGCACCGGATACACTGGGCCGTGGAGGCGCACTGGCGGTCTCGAGCGCATATCTGGCTCGACGCAGATCTGGCCCGTTCTGGCTGGATGCCAGCTTCCACCCGGCAAATGCGGGACACTGGCACCGAGCACACCGGCCTGTGGATGCTCGGCCGAGACACCGTGCGCATCACCCCATAGCACGGGGCCTGACCCGTCACATGCTCGCCCCGGTAAGAACGGGGAGTGGGCTCAGGTCTCCAACCTGACTCCGCCACACTCCCCGTGTGCCTCCCCCCAAGTTTTGGGGGGGCTGCCTCTCGGGTTTCCTTGCCAGCCGTGTTCCCTCGTACCGCTGGTTCCCTTCTCCTGCTGCCTCCGCTCTCCTGGCTGCCTCCACCTGTTCCCATGGGAGGCGATCCCTTCCAGCCAGGATCTCCTCCATGTGTAGGATCCCTTCCCGTCCAGAATGTCCTCCCATGTCCATTCCTCCAGAAAACGCTGCTTGGTCTTTTTGTGGTGGGATCTTCTGTAACGGTTGTCGTCGGAAGGAAGAGACCAAGGCGCAGCGTTCTTAGAGTTCCACATAATTTAATCACGAAGTGAAACTAAAACAGGACAACACAATAAAGAATACAATGACCGAACAGCTTCGATGTGCAAACTCCCTGCACACAAACAAAGAACAAGATCCCACACAGAAAGAGGGAAAAGGGCAGCCTAAGTATGATCCCCAATCAGAGACAAAGATAGACAGCTGCCTCTGATTGGGAACCACACTCGGCCAGAAACAAAGAAATACAAAACCTAGAAATACAGAACATAGAATGCCCACCCAAATCCCACCCTGACCAAAACAAAATAGAGACATAAAAAGGATCTCTAAGGTCAGGGCGTGACAGGAGTATAGAGTGCTACAGTATACTTTAGTTTACTACAGTTTACTATACAGTTCTATAGAAATTACTATAGTATTCTATAGTAAACTGTAGTATTTTTAATTAGGGGTGGTATGTTCCTTTTGAGAAAGCCTTTACTGTTTTAATTTACACAGAACGAACGTGAGTTTCAAACCCCCCCACATATACAGTACATACCTGTATCCCTGTGCCCATTGACTTTCTTTAGACTAATTTGTTTAACAATGAGACAGTATTAAGACCGATGAGGTCAGTAAAGATCTACGGCAGATGCCTGAGTTACACTATATATACAAAAGTATGTGGCTATTTCAGCAACACCCATTGCTGACAGGTGTATACATTCGAGCACACAGCCATGCAATCTCCATAGACAAACATTGGCAGTAGAATGGCCTTACTGAAGAGATCAGTGACTTTCAACGTGGCACCGTGATAGGATGCCACCTTTCGAACAAGTCAGTTTATCAAATTTCTGCCCTGCTACAGCTGCCACCGGTCAACTGTAAGTGCTGTTATTGTGAAGTGGAAACCTCTAGGAGCAACAACTGCTCAGCTGCGAAATGGTAGGCCACACAAGCTCACAGAACGGGACCGCAGAGTGCTGAAGCACGTAGCACATAAAAATCGTCTGTCCTCGGGTTGCAACACTCACTACCGAGTTCCAAACTGCCTCTGGAAGCAACGTCAGCACAAGAACTGTTCGTCAGGAGCTTCATAAAATGGGTTTCCATGGCCGAGCAGCCTCACACAAGCCGAAGATCACCATGCACAAGCCAAGCATCGGCTGGAGTGTTGTAAAGCTCACCGCCATTGGACTCTGGAGCAGTGGAAACGCGTTCTCTAGAGTGATGAATCACGCTTCACCATCTGGCAGTCCGACGGACGAATCTGGGTTTGAAGGATGGCAGGAGAACACTACCTAACCGAATGCATAGTGACAACTGTAAAGTTTAGTGGAGGAGGAATAATGGTCTGGTGCTGTTTTCATGGTTTGGGCTAGGCCCCTTAGTTCCAGTGAAGGGAAATATTAACGCTTCAGCATACAATGACATTCTAGATGATTCTGTGCTTCCAACTTTGGGCAACAGTTTGGGGAAGGCCCTTTCCTGTTTCAGCATGACAATTCCCCCGTGCACAAAGCTAGGACAGTACAGAAATTGTTTGTCGAAATCGGTTTGGAAGAACTTGACTGGCCTGCACAGAGCCCTGACCTCAACCCCATCGAACACCTTTGGGATGTTCTTCTGGTAATACTTCTGGTAATGTAGTGTATGTTCACTCTAAGCCCATAAGTGTCTCATATCAAGATGAATGGATCTTGATATGATATCAAAGGAGACTTACACTATCCGTGTCTGTCTCACTGCACAATGCAAAGGGAGAGGTCAGACCAATCTGTCACTATGTCACATTGTTAAATCATTTAACAATGTGACATAAAGACAATCTACCTAGAGACAGTTTGGTCTGATCGCTCCCTTTGCATTGTGCAGTGAATCAGAAGGGTTACTGTCAGGTGAGTTGCCTAACTTTAGTTCCAGAGAAATTGTGTGCCAGATGAGATCATTGTATTTCATTTTTATCTTGTTGTGTCTTTGTAAGTAACTGAGAGCCCAGGAGTTTCTCTCATCTCCATTTTCTATACCTTGAATGCTTTTAGAAACATTGCCTATCATGGCCTTGCGCTTAATACTCAGCTTTCAAGTAAGCAGGGGAATTTTTCTATGGGCACAGCCTAGGTGTGCCTTGATAGTCTAAGCAGCCTCCGGCATCACAAAGGAATAGAAGATCCTTTCGATGTGAAGAGGAGGGCAGAGCGAGGTGGGGAAGCATATCCACAATGGGTTTCCCTTCTTGGTGTATTCGGCTGAGACTTTCAAGCTGAGCTTCAAATAAATGCAACACTAAGGGGTAATACACAACATCGGCATTGCCCTGAATTTCTGTACCATGCACGATGCCTTGGGTGAGTACGTGATGTTCAAAGACGGATTATAATTTTTTTTACAAATTCTGAATGTTTTGATACATTTTTGACAAATAAGAGACCTGGGTAAATTCTGTACAAGCACTAGAATTCCACGATGACACAGACATTCACATAATTCTGCAAAACTAAAAAATGCACCTAATAAACAGCGTAACCCCTTCACTGTGGCCCAGTCCTCCTTGGCACATCATACTGAAGCTAAACTATTAAGATGCTCCCTGTCTCAGTGGGTGCTGTCAACATTTTAAAGATACTTGGACCCACCCTTAATATTCATACAGTTAGGGGCCAGATGACTTCTCTAGCCCTAGGTCACCCCACCCCACCACACAGACACAAACACACACACACACTCTTCCTTGGGTGAAATATCAAAAGAGCAAGCTGCAGATGCTACTACAGACTTCAACGTTTTCAATTAACAGTCTGTTGTACACATGCTGTTTCAATCTGCAGAAGCTTGTGTCAATGATGGCTACAGTGTATTGGAGTTGTCTCAGGAGTCTATCTGCCATGTTGACTGTACTCATATGCCTCTCAAGCTCACACTCATCCCTCCCTCCATCTCCCTCTCCATCCCTGACCTTAGACTGTCCCCTGAGCAGTAGAGGTGCCATGCTTGACATGCTGTAATGGGAGGGGTGACAAGGTGAGTGATCAGACTGAGTCAGGTAGTGCTGGAGCCAGGCAAATAGAGGATGGAAGAGCAAGAGATTCTGCACAGGACATTTGAATTATTATGCAGAATAAAGAAACAGGCTCTTAGTGTACCTAGGTTTGTTAAAATGGCTGACCAAAATGGGGGAAAGAACACAGTTTAAAATCAAATTTTATTTGTCACATGCGCCGAATACAACAGGTGTAGACTTTACAGCGAAATGTTAACTTACAAGCCCTTAACCAACAATGCTTCAAGATGTTTTAAGAAAAAAAAAGTGTTAAGTAAATTTAAAAAGTGTAGTAAAATAACAATAGCGAGGCTATATACAGGTGGAACAGAGTCAATGTGTGGGTGCATCGGTTAGTCAAGGTAATTGAGGTAATATGTACATGTAGGTAGAGTTAAAGTGACTATGCATAGATAATAAACAGAGAGTAGCAGCAATGTAAAAGAGGGGTCTGGGTAGCCCTTTGATTAGCTGTTCAGGAGTCTTATGGCTTGGGGGTAGAAGCTGTTAAGAAGCCTTTTGGACCTAGACTTGCCGCTCCGGTACCGCTTGCCGTGCGGTAGCAGAGAGAACAGTCTATGACTAGGGTGGCTGGAGTCTTTGACAATTTTTAGGGCATTCCTCAGACAACGCCTGGTATAGAGGTCATGGATGGCAGGAAGCTTGGCCCCAGTGATGTACTGGGCCGTACGCACTACCCTCTGTAGTGCCTTGAGGTCGGACGCCGAACAGTTGCCATACCAGGCAGTGATGCAACCAGTCAGGATGCTCTCAATGGTGCAGCTGTAGAACCTTTTGAGGATCTCAGGACCCATGCCAAATGTTTTCAGTCTCCTGAGGGGGAATAGGCTTTGTCGTTCCCTCTTCGCGACTTTCTTAGTGTGTTTGGACCATGATAGTTTGCTGGTGATGTGGACACCAAGGCACTTGAAGCTCTCAACCTGCTCCACTGCAGCCCCGTCGATGAGAATGGGGGTATGCTCAGTCCTCCTTTTCCTGTAGTCCACAATCATCTCCTTTGTCTTGATCACCCTGAGGGAGAGGTTTGTTGTCCTGGCACCACATGGCCAGGTCTCTGACCTCATCCCTATAAGATGTATCATCGTTGTTGGTGATCAGGCCTACCACTGTTTTGTCATCGACAAACTTGGTGATGGTGTTGGAGTTGTGCCTGACCATGCAGTCATGAGTGAACAGGGAGTACAGGAGGAGACTGAGCAACACACCCCTGAGGGACCCATGTGTTGAGGATCAGCGTGGCGGATGTGTTGTTACCTACCCTTACTACCGGAGGGCAGCTCGTCAGGAAGTCCAGGATCCAGTTGCAGAGGGAGGTGTTTAGTCCCAGGGTCCTTAGCTTAGTGATGAGCTTTGAGGGCACTATGGTGTTGAACGCTGAGCTGTAATCAATGAATAGCATTTTCACATAGGTGTTCCTTTTGTCCAGGTGGGACAGGTGGCAGTGTTGAGTGCAATAGAGATTGCATCATCTGTGGATCTTTTGGGGCGGTATGCAAATTGGAGTGGGTCTAGGATTTTTGGGATAATGGTGTTGATGTGAGCCATGACCAGCCTTTCAAAGCACTTCATGGCTACAGACGTGAGTGGTACAGGTCGGTAGTCATTACGGGTAGATTACCTTAGTGTTCTTGGAGGTCTGCTTGAAACATGTCGGTTTTACAGACTCAGTCAGGGACAGGTTGAAAATGTCAGTGAAGACACTTGCCAGTTGGTCAGTGCAAGCTCGGAGTACACGTCCTGCTAATCCTTCTGAAATCAAATCAAATCAAATTTTATTTGTCACATAAACATGGTTAGCAGATGTTAATGCGAGTGTAGCGAAATGCTTGTGCTTCTAGTTCCGACAATGCAGTAATAACCAACAAGTAATCTAACCTAACAATTCCACAACTACAGATTACCTGGGGTAAATGTAAGGAAACACATAAAAAACAAAATACTGCATATTTTCCTAGAAACGCGAAGCGAGGCGGCCATCTCGGTCGGCGCGGAAGTAGTGCTGCAGCCTTATGAATGTTGACCTGTTTTAAGGTCTTACTCACATCGGCTAC
>NC_036843.1:12512220-12546035 GCF_002910315.2 Salvelinus sp. IW2-2015 | reverse complement strand
TACTATTATATCACACAAGTGTAAAGGGATAAAGAATATGTACATAAAAATATATGAATGAGTGATGGTACAGAACGGCATAGGCAAGATCAGTAGATGGTATAGAGTACAGTATATACATATGAGATGGGTAATGTAGGGTATGTAAACATAAAGTGGCATAGTTTAAAGTGGCTAGTGATACATGTATTATAAAGATGGCAAGATGCAGTAGATGATATAGAGTACAGTATATACATATACATATGAGATGAGTAATGTCGGGTATGTAAACATTATATTAAGTGGCATTGTTTAAAGTGGCTAGTGGTACATTTTTTACATAATTTCCATCAATTCCCATTATTAAAGTGGCTGGAGAGTCAGTGTTGGCAGCGGCCACTAAATGTTAGTGGTGGCTGTTTAACAGTCTGATGGCCTTGAGATAGAAGCTGTTTTTCAGTCTCTCGGTCCCTGCTTTGATGCACCTGTACTGACCTCGCCTTCTGGATGATAGCGGGGTGAACAGGCAGTGGCTCGGGTGGTTGTTGTCCTTGATGATCTTTATGGCCTTCCTGTGACATCGGTTGGTGTAGGTGTCCTGGAGGGCAGGTAGTTTGCCCCGGTGTGCGTTGTGCAGACCTCACTACGCTCTGGAGAGCTTACGGTTGTGGGCGGAGCAGTTGCCGTACCAGGCGGTGATACAGCCCGACAGGATGCTCTCGATTGTGCATCTGTAGAAGTTTGTGAGTGCTTTTGGTGACAAGCCGAATTTCTTCAGTCTCCTGAGGTTGAAGAGCGCTGCTGCGCCTTCTTCACAACGCTGTCTGTGTGGGTGGACCAATTCAGTTTGTCCGTGTGTGTACACCGAGGAACTTAAAACTTTCCGCCTTCTCCACTACTGTCCCGTCGATGTGGATAGGGGGGTGCTTCCTCTGCTGTTTCCTGAAGTCCACAATCATCTCCTTTGTTTTGTTGACGTTGAGTGTGAGGTTATTTTCCTGACACCACACTCCGAGGGCCCTCACCTCCTTCCTGTAGGCCGTCTCGTCGTTGTTGGTAATCAAGCCTACCACTGTAGTGTCGTCCGCAACTTGATGATTGAGTTGGAGGCGTGAGTACAGGAGAGGAGTACAGGACAGGGCTCAGAACGCACCCTTGTGGGGCCCCGGTGTTGAGGATCAGCGGGGTGGAGATGTTGTTACCTACCCTCACCACCTGGGGGCGGCCCGTCAGGAAGTCCAGGACCCAGTTGCACAGGGCGGGGTCGAGACCCAGGGTCTCGAGCTTGATGACGAGTTTGGAGGGTACTATGGTGTTAAATGCTGAGCTGTAGTCGATGACAAGCATTCTCACATAGGTATTCTCTTTGTCCAGATGGGTTAGGGCAGTGTGCAGTGTGGTTGGATTGCGTCGTCTGTGGACCTATTGGGTCGGTAAGCAAATTGGAGTGGGTCTAGGGTGTCAGGTAGGGTGGGGTGATATGGTCTTGACTAGTCTCTCAAAGCACTTCATGATGACGGAAGTGAGTGTACGGGGCGGTAGTCGTTTAGCTCAGTTACCTTAGCTTTCTTGGGAACAGGAACAATGGTGGCCCTCTTGAAGCATGTGGGAACAGCAGACTGGGATAAGGATTGATTGAATATGTCCTTAAACACACCAGCCAGCTGGTCTGCACATGCTCTGAGGACGGGCTGGGAATGCCGTCTGGGCCTGCAGCCTTGCGAGGGTTAACACGTTTAAATGTTTTACTCACCTCGGCTGCAGTGAAGGAGAGCCCGCAGGTTAAGGGGGAGAGCGTGATCACACAGTCGTCCGGAACAGCTGATGCTCTCATGCATGCTTCAGTGTTACTTGCCTCGAAGCGAGCATAGAAGTAATTTAGCTCGTCTGCTAAGCTTGTGTCACTGGGCAGCTCGTGGCTGTGCTTCCCTTTGTAGTCTGGAATAGTTTGCAAGCCCTGTCACATCCGACGAGCCTCAGAGCCGGTGTAGTACGATTCAATCTTAGTCCTGCATCGACGCTTTGCCTGTTTGAAGGTTCGTCGGAGGGCATAGCGGGATTTCGAATAACCTTCTGAGTTAGAGTCCCGCTCCTTGAAAGCGGCATCTCTACCCTTTAGCTCAGTGCTGATGTTGCCTGTAATCCATGGTTTCTGGTTGTGGAATGTACGTACGGTCACTGTGGGGACAACGTCATCGATGCACTTATTGATGAAGCCAGTGACTGATGTGTTGTACTCCACAATGCAATCCCGGAACATATTCCAGTCTGTGCCAGGAAAACAGTCCTGTAGCTTAGCATCTGCTTCATCTGACCACTTTCTTATTGACCGAGTCACTGGTGCTTCCGAGCCACTGGTGCTTCCTGCTTTAGTTTTTGCTTGTAAGCAGAAATCAGGAGGGTAGAATTATGGTCAGATTTGCCAAATAGAGGGCAAGGGAGAGCTTTGTACGAGTCTCTGTGTGTGGAGTAAAGGTGGTCTAGAGTTTTTTCCCTCTGGTTGCACATTTAATATGCTGGTAGAAATTAGGTAAAACAGATTTGAGTTTCCCTGCATTAAAGTCCCCGGCCACTAGGAGAGCCGCCTCTGGATGAGCGTTTTCCTGTTTGCTTATGGCCTTATACAGCTCATTGAGTGCGGTCTTAGTGCCAGCTTCGGTTTGTGGTTGTATATAGACAACTAAGAAAAATACAGATGAAAACTCTCTTGGTAAATAGTGTGGTCTACAGCTTATGATAAGATACTCTACCTCAGGCGAGCAAAACCTTGAGACTTCCTTAGATTTCGTGCACCAATTGTTGTTTACAAATATACATAGACCGCCACCCCTTGTCTTACCAGAGGCCGCTGTTCTATCCTGCCGAAAAAGCTTAAAACCCGCCAGCTGTATGTTATTCATGTCGTCGTCCAGCCACGACTCGGTGAAACATAAGATATTACACTATTTTATTGTCCCGTTGGTAGGATATACGTGATTGTAGTTCGTCTATTTTATTATCGATTGATTGTGCGTTGGCTAATAGGACCGATGGTAAAGGTAGATTACCCTCTCGGCGATGGATCCTTACAAGGCTTTACAAGGCGAGGCGACGTGGACCGTCGTCCACGATACCTCCGTCTCTTTCTCCTGCGAATGACGGGGATGTGGGCCTTGTCGGGCGTCTGAAGTAAATCCTTCCCGTCCGTCTAGTTGAAGAAAAAGTATTCCTCCAGTACGGGATGAGTAATCGCTGTCCTGATATCTAGAAGCTCTTTTCGGTAATAAGACATTATGTACAAAATAAGTTACAAACAGCGCGAAAAAACATACTCAATAGCACAATTGGTTGCGGGATCGTAAAACGGCAGCCTTCTCCTGCGCCAGTTTGTGCATATCTTTATTCTACTGTTAGTAGGAATAGGTAGTAAAGGTATACTTTATACAAGACATAATGTCACTGCTGTGCAGATTAATTCAATGAAATGTCCTTGGTAACAAAAATGACTGTCTATAATTCATAGATCTTAGCAGAATTTAAATATTATAGTGGAAGATAAAACTAACCATACAGAGCACCACACTGTATTATATTATTTTTAATATAATATACTTTGAAATTCAGAGACGGGTCCAATGTATCTTACCGTTTGTTCCCTTTGATATTGATGCTGTATTTGTATGATAAGGAGCAGATAGAGCCTCGATATTCCCTGGTAGCAGCCCTGCTATGGAAGAGAGTGGGGACAAAGGGAAATTCAGCCTGTTTTTATGTGTCACTTACCAGCTTCTAGAAAATACCATATTTCTGCTGATGTTGCAAAGTGTCTCTATGAAGCTAATACTTAATGCCAGATTCTATACTCACCTCTACATAGTTAAAAAGATGATGACTGGGTTCTTAAGTAGTGGTCGGTAAACAGTACGTCTCCTGCCTGTTTTAGCCACTCTCTCTTTACCTTCATTATCAACACTTCATCAATGAGGAGGGACAGACAAGTAAATTGGTGGGAGGAGGGAAGGAATAAAACAAAATAAAAAGGAAAACAGAAAGAAGTGCCAAGCAATGAGAACTGGCATGCTGCAGTTGTCTGTCAGTCACCTAGCAACAAGTTGTCCCCATCACTTATCCCCCCCCATCTCCCGCTGTGCTCTCTAATTCAACAAATCTGCTCAGAATGTATGGCTGCTCTCCTGACAAAACACATTCTGTGCTGGGGGCTAAGGACGTGGGCCTCTGCTGAACACGCCACTCAGCTGCCCATTGACCACCGGGGCCTCTCTCTGCACACACTAAGGAGCTGGGGACAAAGCCCCTGAAAGAAGGCCAGCTCCACAGAAAAAACATTTGTTTGTAATTGTGTTTGACTGCGTAATGAAAATGATGTTCTTTTTTAATTTGGGCTTGTTAAGGCCACACTATTTTCCTCTGGTCACCTGATTATTTTAAAGAAGCCCCCCCCCCCCCCCACCCTGTAGGGGCTCTTTACTATAACCCCTCTTGTGTTTCAAGTATTCAGTGAGAACAACATAAATATGAACACTTGGTTCATTACAGGATGGGAGACAGGATGCCGGAATTTGGGTTTTCAGATAGGAAAAGGGTGTGCACACAAACACTCACTCACACAGCTCTGTCATGCGGTTCTAAAACCTGCAGTGAGTTGGGAGGTATTGAGGAGGTAGCATTCCTTGTGCTACTTCAGATAAACAGGCCATTAGGGGAAGCATCGGGCGAACACCAGAACACTGCCTCAATGGACACATTCACAACCACTGGTGATTTGCAGATGTTAGCCTCTAATTTCCTGTTTCATTAACTGGACTTTTCCTCATTCCACATCCACTTGGTTTTCTTCCATTTCTCCTTCACTTTAACGAATGGAAAAGTGAATGTACAGGTGAATGTACAAGGGAGAAAAAGTAAAAAACAAAGAGAAAACCCTCACATTGAAAGACCCCTTAGTTTGATTGTTATTTGAAAGGGTAATTAAGCTTGAGAGAATTTTGTTCCTAATCAAAAAAAAAACCTTCTGCTCTCTCCAAGGGGTCAGCATGTTTTTCTCCAATGTACAGCCACACATTGTTGTCACGACTGATGACATGTTACATGAAACTTGTGGCCATCAAAGAGCAAAGGTTGGTGTATTCCTCAAGGTTTCTCCTCACACCTCATATAGATTGCTATTGAATTACATAATTGCTTTGGATGTTGTCCCATCTCTCGCCTTCATTGTGCAACAATGAGTGAGCATGAGGCTTTTCAAAGAGACGGAGGGAAAGCAGACATTATTTCTGGTTCAGACATTGATATGCAGTTTTTTTATGTATATCTCTGAGCCACTGGCTTACGTAACCCTGCTCCATGTATGTTGCTTTTCATACACATGTAGCTGTTTTCTTTGATAGTGTCCACATCTTTGCTTACGTAAACTAATGTCAGACTAGCAAACTTATTCAGTTTTCCCAGTTAGAAAAAAAAAAAAATCTACTTTATGGTTCTCTACAGCCACACACAACTGCACAAACTGAAGAGGACACTTCTTTCAGGACATCTCTTACATTGTTATTACTGATGTATTTACTTATAAGTGTCTCTCTCATGAGCACAATCGCAGTGGGATTTCAGACAAATACTATACCTGAGAACTTTTAGTGCATTTCCCTAATCTCTGTAACACTATAGTTAATGTAGGGTTCAACGGGTGTATGAAGTAAGGATTAATAGTCTGTGAGGTCAGATGTGAGTGGTCTCAGTCTTAGGGGCTTGGTCACACTTGACTTGCTTGAGGGCTTGCGGTGACAACCCTCACGGAATTAACGAGTTCCACCACATTGACCAGAGCCTGTTTTATTTGTTTTTAAAAGTGGAAACAAGCAGAAGTGTGGGTCTGTGGGTGTTTTTGGAACTCTCTTTCACCATCAAGACTCCAACTCTGACACCAATTAAAGAGATTATGTTTTAAACTGAGAGGAAAGCTATAGCCCTGTCTGTTACCACGGTGATTGCTTTTGACAAGGTCATGGGGTGCCATGCAACAGTGCATGACCTTAATAGAAATTTACTTTGCTGCACAAATGCCAATTTAACTAATATTCCTCTCTGCATTTAGCAATTTCCAATACCCAATTACGGTTGGCAAATATCTGGACGAAGGGACACACCTGCACATATGATAGACAAAGGGACACAACTGAAAAGGGTGATCCGTTTTCAACTGTTGCCCACAAAACAATATGATATTAGCCATATTGTGATGAAAAAAAAATCAGAAGTGAAAAAATATGGTCAAAAAATGTTTCATGCTGTTTGTGAACATGCCAGTTTATGAAAAAGGTTGGAATAGGTTAGATGTCTTGCTATTCCTTCTTGTCATAAATAAAACATGTGCAGAAGCCTTTTTAAGTGCTCTGAAAAATCCTGTTATATTTTGAATTTATATACATTTCTTAAACCTAGAATCATTAATTGAAACAATAACAAAGTGTTCACGGTTCCGGTAAAAAGCTGAGGGAACACTGCATCGCAGCGCTAGCTGTGCCACCAGAGTCTCTGGGTTCGCGCCCAGGCTCTGTCGCAGCCGGCCGCGACCGGGAGGTCCGTGGGGCGACGCACAATTGGCCTAGCGTCGTCTGGGTTAGGGAGGGTTTGGCCGGTAGGGATATCCTTGTCTCATCGCGCACCAACGACTCCTGTGGCGGGCCGGGCGCAGTGCGAGCTAACCAAGGTCGCCAGGTGCACGGTGTTTCCTCCGACACATTGGTGCGGCTGGCTTCCGGGTTGGATGCACGCTGTGTTAAGAAGCAGTCGCTTGGTTGGGTTGTGTTTTGGAGGACGCATGGCTTTCGACCTTCGTCTCTCCCGAGCCCGTACGGGAGTTGTAGCGATGAGACAAGATAGTAATTACTAACACAATTGGATACCACGAAAATTGGGGAGACAAAGGGGGTAAAATTTCAACAACAACAAAAAGAAAAGCTGAGGGATGGCCCGGCAAAATGTTTAATTCATGATATATAGACTGATTCTTGAAGAATATAACTTATAAATGGCTCATGAGCCTAGTTCAATTGTCTAACCCCATCAGAACCCAAAATATAAGCTTTATAAGGTACGTCTTTGTTTGTAAACAATGTAGGCTAATGGTAGCCTAAACAAACTCTATATGGCCATAAAAACATAGTTAAAACTATACTGAACAAAATCATAAACACAACATGTAAAGTGTTTGTCCCATGTTTCATGAGCTGAAAATGTCACGCTGGTTTAAAGGATTTTGAAGATAGGCGCATGTCACGCCCTGACCTTAGAGATCCTTTTTATGTCTCTATTTTGGTTGGTCAGGGCGTGAGTTTGGGTGGGCATTCTATGTCTGGTGTTCTATGTTGTTCTATGTTTTGTATTTCTATGTGTTTGGCCTGGTATGGTTCCCAATCAGAGGCAGCTGTCTATCGTTGTCTCTGATTGAGAACCATACCTAGGTATCCTGTTCCCACCTGTGTTTGTGGGTAGTTGTTTTCTGTTTTGTGTGTATACCTTGCAGAACTGTTCGTTTGTCGTTTTGTTGGTTTTTGTTCAAGTGTTTTGTATTTATTAAAAGTAATATGGACACTTACCATGCTGCACCTTGGTCCTCTTCTCCTTCTCCCAACGACGTTCGTTACAGAGCAGGAATACACAATAGAGGTTTTTAATACACCCAAAACAAACACGTATACAAATACACTGGGCTGTACCCAAACAAAAAAGCGAGGGTAAACCTTGTTGACCGACACGGGACGATACCCGTAATAAACAATATACAATATACAATGTATATATAAAGCACGCAGCATAACAGCTGAACCAACGCATAGGTACTCACACCACCAATGGACATGGGAACAATAATCGAGAAGACAATGGAAACCAAAGGGCACATATATACAAATACTAATCAGTGAGAATAGGGGACAGGTGTGCGTGATGAATGTTCCGGAGGGATCCGTGACAGAAATAAAAGATCCCAGACATTTTCCATATGCACAAAAAGCTTATTTCTCTCAAATCCCTGTTAGTGAGCATTTGTCCTTTGCCAAGATAATCCATCCATCTGACAGGTGTGGCATATCAAGAAGCTGATTAAACAGCCTGATCATTACACAGCTGCACCTTGTGCTGGGGACAGTAAAAGACCACTCTAAAATGTGCAGTTTTGTCACAGACGTCTCAAGTTTTGAGGGAGCGTGCAATTGGCATGCTGACTGCAGGAATATCCACCAGAGCTGTTGCCAGAGAATGGAATATTAATTTCTCTACCATGAACCGTCTCCAATGCCATTTTAGAGAAGTTGGCAGTATGTCCAACTGGCCTCACAACCGCAAACCACATGTAACCATGCCAGCCCAGGACCTCCACATCCTGTTTCTTCACCTGTGGGATCATCTGAGACCAGCCCTCTGGACAGCTGATGAAACTGAGGAGTATTTCTGTCTGTAAAGCCCTTTTGTGGGGAAAAACAAATTCTGATTGGCTGGGCCTTGCTCCCCAGTGGGTGGGCCAGTCTCCCAAATGGGTGGGCCTATGCCCTTCCAGGCCCACCCATGGCTGCGCCCCTGCCCAGTTATGTGAAAGCCATAGATTAGGGCCTAATGAATTAATTTAAATTGACTGATTTCCTTATATGAACTGTAACTCAGGAAAATCGTAAAAATTGTTGCATGTTGCGTTTATATTTTTGTTTAGTATATAATTGTGATATCATGGATGGTCAGTCCTTGCACCCATAGCTCTGTCTATGAATTTGAAAATGGTTACATTTCTACAGCCCCAACCCCTCAGCTGTTTACAGAAACAGTGTAGATTGCCCCTTTAATGACTCCGAACACGCATTCTCAGAGGAAAATAATAATTGATCTTATGCCAAACAGACAACCTTCAGACAGTCCAACTGGTTTTAATCGGATATAGGAGTTTTGTGCAAGATGGGTTCTTTACAGGTTTTAATTAACCACGTCATGTCTTCCCACAGGTAGCCTATTCAATTATCACAAGTTTAGTGAAATATACATGTTGTGGACATAGGCCTACATGCCATGTTTGTTGGGAATGTGATTTACTGCTTGTAGGCTACATACATGAGTATATTTTGTTATTTTGAATGTTTGCGATGTCTAGTTCAACATATAGAGGGCCGGAGGATATCGATTCATGGTCATCTCGTCTCACAATGGTGTGTGAGTGCAAACCAGAGCGGCTCATCTCTTTTCAGTTCAAGTTTAAGCTAAGTTATTTGGCAATGTTTTACTTTACAATAATACACGAACAGTGGCGATTTTAGCATGTAAATCTTGGTAGGGGGGAAAAAAGTGGGATGCATGCCAGAAAAGCCACTACACAACACTAAACAATACATTAATTGCACTATAACGGTGACAAATAGTGCCCACAAACTGTTAGGGCCTACATAAAGCTGTCCCAACAGCAGTCCCAACATCTTACCACTGCTACACCTAACTATCAGCGGAATCTTGTCTGGCAGCGAAACAGTTCACTCAGCCTCATTTACTGCCTTTAAAAAAAACATAGCTGATATGAATGACTTGCTTAAACAAATGTGGTTTCTTCTGACAATTGAGATGTACAAACTATGGCATAATGGGACAACAAGTGGATAAGAGGCCATCTGTAATTTGATATTAAGACATTAATGAGCCAGCTAGGACGGACGTAGTCAATATAACGATTTGTTAAGCACTTTTGAAATGTACAGCAATAGATTTCAGAACATAGGTCGTTCTTACAGTGTTTTCCCTGTACACCAAGTCAGAACCATAGGATAAATAATGGGGGCATATAAGCAGACAATGAAAGCTCTTACAATATTCGATGATTACATTTCTCAAAAACAGGTTATAGGCTACAATATCACCACCAAGTCAGAACAGTAGGCGAAATTAAGAGGTGAAAATAGACCAAATTATTAGGGTGAGACACATGGGCTACTAACAGCTTACTACACAACATACACTTCATCTTACTTTCTTAGCTACATTATACATATCTCCCTGGCATATTACATCATTTATGCAGCGGCATACAATACATTTTTGGACTCACCTTGTTGTGCTGTGTTCACTTGAACAGGAAGGTGGTGCGGTGGTCCTTTTGGGCAAATTTTGTCATCAAACTTTGTCATCAAAGCCTGACATTCTCTGGATTTATAGTGCTGTCAAGACAACTGGGAACTCTGGGAAAAAAAGGCTGAATCATGACGACGTCGGTGATCTTCAGGTCGTAGCTCTAGAAAGAGTCCCGAGTTCCGAATTGACAATTCCGAGTTGGATGAAAGTTCAAAACCTATTTTCCCAGTCGTAGCTCATTTTTCCAGAGTTCCCAATTGTCTTGAACTCACTAAAGTCAGATTTTGCAGTTCCAAGTTAACAGTTGTTTTGAGCATGGCACAAATCATGCTTCATTGACAGCATGGCCAATGTTGAATGTTTATCATTTTAAACTAGGAAAAGAGACCCTTAATCTTAGACTTGGGATCATACAGCAACTCCACTGAATAGCAGGCTAATGATTGCTTTGCAATGCTTGCAGTTATAGCCACTGATTCCTTCCAAACCAGTCATTGTTGAATTTGCGATTTCCAACTTGTTGTGTAATGTTTATGTCTAAAGGCCGATGAGCACCGATCTCTTCATATGACAAGGATTACGAAGGATTTGCCAGTAAATTGTTGACTTGATTCATGATGATGACTGCTTGATAAGATTTTGAAAGTATGATGTCCAATCAAAGATCATATTTCGTTAATCTAGCTGAACAAAGTTACATATAAATCGAATAGACATACATTTTGGACAGACGTTTATTAAGACGAAATTAATTAATTAACCTGTAACCAGTTGCCTACAATTTCAAAGTGAGCATATAGACCGAAGGCTCCAATAATTTCTCGCTGGCCCATGGAAGGAAGATTTAACAGCAGCCTATCCCGGGGGTCAGCCTAAAATATACACAGTTAACAGTGTTTGCCTGATACTTTGACGTTAAGGTTGATCATGACCTTTATTTCGAGTGTATGATTTATCTTACATTTTATACGAAAGTTAAAGCTGGCTTCCTCTATCATGGGAGTTCTCTTTCTGTCTGTTTTCACGTCAATTGGTGGTTGCAATGGGCGCCGTAAATCAAGCACTACGGAGTGTATTAATGAGTTGGACCACCCAAGACACCATTTTATCCCCAGTTTCTTGATGGACAATGTAAGGATACTCGAGTCTTGCACGCTCTGAAAACCATTCATGAACATTCACAAGAGCAATGGTCTCCTACTGTCACATTTCCAGTACAGGCCTGTGGTGGGGTGCAGGCCTACAACTGTATTTCACAAAGCTGAAGTATTTTGGATACAAAATTAAACTAATTTGTTTATTATACATGCCATATGTTTGTCCAAATCATGAACGGTGTGCAATTGCATTGAACGACAATGCAAGAGGGATGGGCCTAGTGGCTGTGCAATAAACTGTTTTGTAGATTTTTTAAATATTTTAAATCGTGGGGAAATGTGAATGCCATTGCCATACCATGCAATATTTGAATACGTGATATTTTACAAAAACACCAAATGTCCTTGGTGCATAATTGGGCTCATTTCAAACGAGGGAACACGTTGTTTAAACTTATACAACTCTAAATACAATTGGTTAACCGTTTCAGAAGAAAGCCTTTGGTCCGTCTGCTGTCAGCTTCTCTTTTGTTTTGTTAATATGATTATTATTTTTATTTTTTAAATCGGCCAAAAATATCCTAATAAAGGCCTAATAAAAAAAGATATAATACATATCTATAAAAGGCCGAAACGTTTTATTGCTAAAACAATTTTACATTACATTTTTAGTCAGACGCTCGTATCCAGAGCTATTGAAAGCTATTTATCCTCTTCAACCCCAATGCGTATCTCCTGGTGTTTCTTCAGAGTGCTGAGTTGTGAGAATGCTTTCTCACAGACATTGGAACGTTGGGGCAGTTTCTCTCCGGTGTGTTATCATTTGATTCTTTAGAGCGCAAAATAAAGCATTTAAAGTTTATTTTATTTCATGGTATAAAGTAGGCGACAAATCACGTTGTACCATGAAACATCTCAATATCTCCAAGACCTCATTCCAAAATCTCATTAAGTTGTTATTACTATTCCAAGAAACGCAAGACCATAGTTAAAACATTGAGACGGCCCACTGAAACGTCAGGCAGTCAGTAATTAATTAACCTACCATTACTCCAGAATATGCCTATGATTTACAAAGCGTAATAGATGATTTTTTAAAAGTATTATATATTTGAACTTTTTATGAACTCTTTGAATAGCAAAATTAAATAATATATCAATCAGTCACTCACCAAAAATCACATTCAACTAGTCCTACGTTCTCGGTATTTTGTCTTTTAAAGTGCACTTCATTGATTAATAACTTAGTTCAAAAAAGTTATTTCCCCAAAATGTTTTACTTTAAAAACCTGCCAGAGGTTCTTATCGGAAAATAAAGAATTAAACCTATTTTGCACACCAATGTGGAGCGCAGGCTTTTACCACCGCCCAAATTGAAAATTGTCTTCCATTATAACAGTTCACAAAGACAGACCAGTGAACTATAAAACACAAAGGCTATAATCTTGTTAAAAGGTTTTTCCTCCAGGATACAAAATACTACATTTGCAAAATACACTCATCAATATGAAGGGAAAGTATTATTAATTGAAATGTTAACCTTGATGAGCAGGCTTTGAACTTTCAACCAAGTTTGGCATTCATCATTCATAGTGAACCCAAATTAAACATCACATTTACACAAGACTGATGATTCGAAAGACTGATGATTAGTTTTTAAATATCTTTAAAAAACATTGTTTTGTCATGTCAATGGGTAATATGTATGTCCCTGAAAATTTGTTCAGGAATCCCCACTGCTCTAACTCACCCGTTTCATCCTTCTCACCTGTCTACAATAACTCTCACTTGTTCAGGTTAGCATTCAAGATGTAGGATTTCTGCCTCCTCTCTCCTTCCTTCTTTCCCTCACACACTGTCTATTTACTCAGCCAGGCTGTCCAAGCCATTCCTAAAGTGGAGAGCGGAGGAGTCCGCATTGGGGAAGCTAAATGCCCATCTTAAGAGACTTTTGTTCTCTGACACTGTGGCTTTTTAACCCACATCCTCGTGCTGAAAGATGTCGTCTTCCCACACCTGGCCCTGAAATGTGTTCTCTCCAAACACTGTAGCTCTCTAAACACTGTAGGCCTGTGTGTGTGTGTCACCTAATCACTGTTTGGGTTTGTGTGTATGGTACGTCATTGCACTGGGAAATGTAGAACAAAAGACTACTGTGATAGGAAAATGGTCACACACCTGGTAAATAAATATCACAAATAGGACAACCATGAAAAAGTGTTAGGTAGATATTCCTACTGGATTCCAGTCTATCCTTTCTTACCCACGTCATCATATTTTTCAGCTTGGTCTCATATACTAGACGTAACATAGTAAATGTAAATCCGGCTACTCAAATTAGTAAGAAATGTTATTTTGGTATGGTTAAACAAAACAGATGGTTACTTAAAGCAAAAACGAATGTAGGGTGGTTGGTCGGGGTGGACATAACCCAAGCGTCTAGCAATCCAAAGGTTGTGAGTGTGAATCTCATCACTGACAACTTTTTCATTTTTGCTAATTAGGAACTATTCAACTACTTACTACGTTTTAGCTACATTGCAGCTACTTAGCATGATTGCTAACCCTTCACCTAACTTTAGCTAACTCTTCCCCTAACACTTTAATTTAACTCCTAAACATAACCTTAACCCTAACCCCTAGCCTAGCTAACGTTAGCCACCTAGCTAGAATTCGCAACATAACATACATTTTCATAACATATCATACCAAATGGAGTGTCTCAGATTTACGTTAAGAATACTTTTTTTATTTTACCTTTATTTAACCAGGTAGGCTAGTTGAGACCAAGTTCTCATTTGCAACTGCGAGCGACCTGGCCAAGATAAAGCAAAGCAGTTCGACACATACAACAACACAGAGTTACACATGGAATAAACAAACATACAATCAATAATACAGTAGAAAAGTCTATATACAGCATGTGCAAATGAGGTAGGATAAGGGAGGCAAGGCAATAAATAGGCCATGGTGGCGAAGTAATTACAATATAGCAATTAAAAACTAGAATGGTAGAATGTGCAGAAGATGAATGTGCAAGTAGAGATACTGGGGTGCAAAGGAGCAAGATAAATAAATAAATACAGTATGGGGATGAGGTAGATTGGATGGGCTATGTACAGGTGCAGTGATCTGTGAGCTGCTCTGACAGCTGGTGCTTAAAGCTAGTGAGGGAGGTAAGTGTTTCCAGTTTGAGATTTTTGTAGTTCGTTCCAGTCATTGGCAGCAGAGAACTGGAAGGAGAGGCGGCCAAAGGAATTGGTTTTGGGGGTGACCAGAGAGATACCTGCTGGAGCGCGTGCTACGGGTGGGTGATGCTATGGTGACCAGTGAGCTGAGATAAGGTGGGGCTTTACCTAGCAGAGACTTGTAGATGACCTGGAGCCAGTGGATTTGGCGACGAGTATGAAGCGAGGGCCAGCCAACGAGAGCATACAGGTCGCAGTGGTGGGTAGTATATGGGGCTTTGGTGACAAGACGGATGGCACTGTGATAGACTGCATCCAATTTGTTGAGTAGAGTGTTGGAGGCTATTTTGCAAATGACATTGCCGAAGTCGAGGATCGGTAGGATGGTCAGTTTTACAAGGGTATGTTTGGCCGCATGAGTGAAGGATGCTTTGTTGCGAAATAGGAAGCTGATTCTAGATTTAATTCTGGATTGGAGATGTTTAATGTGAGTCTGGAAGGAGATTTTATAGTCTAACCAGACACCTAAGTATTTGTAGTTGTCCACATATTCTAAGTCAGAACCGTCCAGAGTAGTGATGCTAGACGGGTGGGCAGGTGCGGGCAGCGATCGGTTGAAGAGCATGCATTTAGTTTTACTTGCATTGAAGAGCAGTTGGAGGTCACGGAAGGAGAGTTGTATGGCATTGAAGCTCGTCTGGAGGTTAGCTAACACAGTGTCCAAAGAAGGGCCAGAGGTATACAGAATGGTGTTGTCTGCGTAGAGGTGGATCAAAGAATCACTAGCAAGAGCGACATCATTGATGTATACAGAGAAGAGAGTCGGCCCGAGAATTGAACCCTGTGGCACCCCCATAGAGACTGCCAGAGGTCCGAACAACAGGCCCTCCGATTTTACACACTGAACTCTATCAGAGAAGTAGTTGGTGAACCAGGCGAGGCAATCATTTGAGAAACCAAGGCTGTTGAGTCTGCCAATAAGAATGTTGTGATTGACAGAGTCGAAAGCCTTAGCCAGGTCGATGAATACGGCTGCACAGTAATGTCTCTTATCAATGGCGGTTATGATATTGTTTAGTTCCTTGAGCGTAGCTGAGGTGCACCCATGACCAGCTCTGAAACCAGATTGCATAGTGGAGAAGGTACAGTGGGATTCGAAATGGTCGGTAATCTGTTTGTTAACTTGGCTTTCGAAGACCTTAGAAAGGCAGGGTAGAATAGATATAGGTCTGTAGCAGTTTGGGTCTAGAGTGTATCCCCCTTTGAAGAGGGGGATGACCGCGGCAGCTATCCAATCTATGGGAATCTCAGATGATACAAAAGAGAGGTTGAACAGGCTAGTAATAGGGGTTGCAATAATTTCAGCAGATAATTTTAGAAAGAAAGGGTCCAGATTGTCTAGCCCGGCTGATTTGTAGGGGTCCAGATTTTGCAGCTCTTTCAGAACATCAGCTATCTGGATTTGGGTGAAGAAGAAGTGGGGGAGGCTTGGGCGAGTTGCTGTGGGGTGTGGAGGGCTGTTGATCGGGGTAAGGGTAGCCAGGTGGAAAGCATGGCCAGCCGTAGAAAAATGCTTATTGAAATTCTCAATTATTGTGGATTTATCAGTGGTGACAGTGTTTCCTAGCCTCAGTGCAGTAGGCAGCTGGGAGGTGCTCTTATTCTCCATTGACTTTACAGTGTCCCAGAACTTTTTTGAGTTTGTGCTACAGGATGCAAATTTCTGCTTGAAAAAGCTAGCCTTAGCTCTCCTAACTGCCTGTGTATATTTGTTCCTAACTTCCCTGAAAAGTTGCATATCACGGGCGCTATTCGATGCTAATGCAGAACGGCACAGGATGTTTTTGTGCTGGTCAAGGGCAGTCAGGTCTGGAGTGAACCAAGGGCTATATCTGTTCCTGGTTCTACATTTTTTGAATGAGGCATACTTATTTAAGATGGTGAGGAAGGCACTTTTAAAGAATAACCAGGCATCCTCTACTGACGGGATGAGGTCAAAATCCTTCCAGGATATCCGGGCCAGGTCGATTAGAAAGGCCTGCTCGCTGAAGTGTTTTAGGGGGCTTTTGACAGTGATGAGGGGTGGTCGTTTGACCGCAGACCCATTACGGATGCAGGCAATGAGGCAGTGATCGCTGAGATCTTGGTTGAAAACAACAGAGGTGTATTTGAGGAAAAGTTGGTTAGGATGATATCTATGAGGGTGCCGAGTTTACGGATTTGGGGTTGCTCTGAGACCAGGTTATATTTCTTTATACAGTATTCATACATACTGCAAATGACTTGTAACAACCAATCATTGGTCCAATATAGTGTACATTAGGTGTTTGTGTGTGTAGCCTGCCCTTCACAATGAGGACCCTTGACCCCTCGGTGAAAGGGTGAAAAGTTACCTTTTCTCAGCCCAGATACTTACCCACCACGAATACCAATGACTGTTAGCATGCCATGGGTGTCACACAGACCAATCAACCAACCAACCACACACAAACCAACCACACACATACCAACCATTCAACCAACCACACAAGAAGGGATTTGGAGAAAGCGTTTTCTGCTCACATCAAATAAAATGTTATTGGTCACATGCTTCGTAACCAACAGGTGTAGACTGTGAACTTACTGGCCCTTCCCAACAATGCAGAGAGAAAGAAAATAGAAAAATAATAGAAAAGAAATAACACGTAATAATAAAAGGAATAGTAACAATAAATACAAAATGACCGAGTCGATGTGCAAGGGTGCAAGATAATTGAGGTAGATATGTACGCTATATATACAAAAGTATGTGGACACCCCTTCCAATTAGTGGATTCGGCTATTTCAACCAACACCCGTTGCTGACAGGTGTATAAAATTGAGCACACAACCATGCAATCTCCATCGACAAACATTGAATGGCCTTCAGTGACTTTCAACGTGGCACCATCATAGGATGCCACCTTTCAGTTTGTCAAATTTCTCCCCTGCTAGAGCTGCCCCGGGCAACTGTAAGTGCTGTTATTGTGAAGTGGAAACTTATAGGAGCAACAAGCAGGCCACACAAGTTCACAGTACGGGATCACCGAGTGTTGAAGCGCATAGCGTGTAAAAATTGTCTGACCTCGGGCTGCAACACTCACTCCAAACTGCCTCTGGAAGCAACGTCAGCACAAGAACAGTTAGTCAGGAGCTTCATGAAAGGGGTTTCCACAGCCGAGCAGCCGAGCAGCCGCACCCAAGCCTAAGATCACCATGCTCAATGCCAAGTGTCGGCCGGAGTGGTGTAAAGCTCGCCGCCATTGGATTCTGGAGCAGCGTAAACGTGTTCTCTGGAGTGATGAGTTACGCTTCACTATCTGGCAGGCTGACGGACGAATCTGGCTTTTGCAGATGGCAGGAGAACACTACCTGCCCGAATGCATAGTGCTAAAAGTAAAGTCTGGTGGAGGAGGAGTAATGGTCTGGGGCTGTTTTTCATGATTCGGGCTTGGCCTCTTAGTTGCAGTGAAGGGAAATCTTAACGCTTCAGCATACAATGACATTCTAGACGATTCTGTGCTTCCAACTTTGTGGCAATAGTTTAGGGAAGGCCTTTTCCTGTTTCAGTATGACAAAGCCACCGTGCATAAAGCGAGGTCCATACAGAAATGGTTTGTGGAGATCGGTTTGGAAGAACTTGACTTGCGTGCACAGAGCCCTGACCTCAACCCCATCGAACACCTTTGAGATGAATTGGAACGCCGACTGCGAGCCAGGTCTAATCGCCCAACATCCGTGCCCGACCTCACTAATGCTCATGTGGCTGAATGGAAGCAAAGGCTGAATGCAGATAGTTAAATGGTTAACCAAATAGCTACCAGAATTAACTATTTGGAAGTCTTATTGCTTGGGGGTAGAAGCTGTTCAGGGTCCCGTTAGTTCCAAACTTGGTGCATCGGTACCGCTTGCCGTGCGGTAGCAGAGAGAACAGTCTATTTTTTATTTTTAGGGCCTTCCTCTGACACCGCCTGGTATAGAGGTCCTGGATGGCAGGGAGCTCACCCCTAATGATGTACTGGGCCATACGCACCACTCTCTGTAATGCCTTGCGGTCTGATGCCAAGCAGTTGCCATACCAAGCGGTGATGGAGACAGTCAAGAGGCACCAAATGGTGCAACTGTATAACCATTTGAGTATCTGATGGCCCATGCCAAATATTTTCAGCCTCTTCATGCCTGTGTTGGTGTGATGTTGACACAGAGGAACTTGAAGCTCTCGACCCGCTCCACTACAGCCTTGTTGATGTGAATGGGTGCGAACTCGGCCCTCCGTTTCTTGGAGTCCACTCTCTGTGAGGATCAACACTGGAGATGAGAAGCAGGTATAGGTAGTGAACATTTAATTAACAACAGACATGAAACAGAACAGGAACAGCATCTGGACAGGGGGAAAAAAACGACATCATTGCTGACACAAGGAACAAACTGAGGAGCATACAAATATAGAAGGGGTAATCAACAAAGTAATGGAGTCCAGGTGAGTCCAATATTGTGAGGCTGCATGTAATGACGGTGACAGGTGTGCGTAATGAAGGGCAGCCTGGCACCCTCGAGCGCCAGAGAGGGAGAGCGGGAGCAGGCATGACAGTACCCCCCCCTCTAGGGGCGCCACCCGGCATCCCACCTGGGTGAGCCTGACGGACAAGCCGAGGCATGGGCGTGGGCGCTGGACAAGCTGGCTGAGGCGTGGAAGCCAGACGAGCCGGCAAAGGCGTGGGAGCCTGGCGAGCCGGCTGAGGCGTGGGAGGCTGACAATCCGGCTGAGGTGTGAAAGCCTGACGATCCCGCTGAGGCGTGGGAGCCTGACGAACCGGCTGAGGTGTGGGAGCCTGACGGGCCGGCTGAAACATGGCGTGGGGTGGGCGCCTGCTGAGCCCAAAGAGGCGAAAAGACCTCTCGAGCCAGCTAAGGCGTGGAAGCCCGACGAGCTAGCTGAGGCATCCTGGTTTCATCGGCGACGGCACCCGGAACCGACGTTACAAACCACTCCCTGATGCTTCCTTTAGTGGTGTCAGCATTCTGTGAGGAGCACCAGAGAGGGAGAGCGGGAGCAGGCGTGACCCTTTCAGCTCTTTTGCCTTGCTGACGTTGTGGGAGAGGTTGCTGTCATGGCACCACACTGCCAGGTCTCTGACCTCCTCAATATAGGCTGTCTCATCGTTGTCAGTGATCAGGCCTAGCACCGGGTCGTCAACAAACTTGATGGTGGTGTTGGAGTTGTGCGAGTCGTTGAACAGTATGCGAATTGGAGTGGATCCGCGGTGTCTGGGATGATGGTGTTGATGTGAGCCACAAGCAGCCTTCCAAAGCATTTCGTGGCTACAGATGTGAGGGCTACGGGGCGATAGTCATTTAGACCAATTATCTTGGCGTTCTTGGGCACAGGGACTATGGTGTTCTGCTTAAAACATGTAGGTATTACAGACTGGGTCAGGGAGAGGTTGAAAATGTCAGTAAAGACACTTGCCAGCTGGTCAGATTACGCGCCCTGGTAATCTGTCTAGCCTTGCGGCCTTGTGAATGTCAACCTGTTTCAGGGTCTTACTCACATTGGCTACAGAGAGCCTGATTACACAGCTGGTGCTCTCGTGCATGGTTCAGTGTTGCTTGCCTCAAAGCGAGCATAGAAGGCATATTTTATTTTATTATTTATTTAAGTCATTTAGCAGACGCTCTTATCCAGAGCGACTTACAAATTGATGCATTCCTCTTATACACATCTAGATGTGTATAAGAGACAGGTGCGAATGTTACTTGTAATCCATGGCTTCTGGTTGGGATATGTATGTATGGTCACTGTGGGGACAATGTCGTCCTGTCTCTTATACACATCTAGATGTGTATAAGAGACAGTTACAATGGTGCATCTAACTCTTTTAAGGGGGGGGGGGGGTTAGGATTAGTCTCCCGCTCCTTGAAAGTGGCAGCTCTAACCTTTAGCTCAGTGCGAATGTTACTTGTAATCCATGGCTTCTGGTTGGGATATGTATGTATGGTCACTGTGGGGACAATGTCGTCGATGCACTTATGAAGTAGGTGACTGATGTGTTAACCTCTTCAATGCCATTGGATGAATCCCGGAACATATTCCAGTCTGTGCTAGCGAAACAGTCCTTCATCGGATCACTTCCGTATTGGGCGCGTCACTGGTACTTCCCGTTTGAGTTTTTGCTTGTAAGCAGGAATCAGGAGGATAGAGTTATGTCATAGTTGCCAAATGCAGGGTGAGGGAGAGCTTTGTATGCGGTTCTGTGTGTGGAGTAAAGGTGATCTAGAGTTTTTTCGCCTCAAGTTGCACAGATTACATGCTGGTAGGAATGAAGTAAAATGGATTTCAGTTTCGCTGCATTAAAATCACTGGTCACTAGGAGTATTTCCATGTTTACTTATAACTCTATACAGCTCATTAAGTGCAGTCTTAGTGCCAGCATCGGTTTGTGGTGGTAAATAGACAGCTAAGAAAAAAATTGATGAAAACTCTTGGAAAATAGTTTGGTCTACAGCTTATCATGAGGTACTCTAAACAGGCAAGCAGAACATAGAGACTTCCTTAATATTAGAGATTGCGCACCAGCTATTGTTAACAAAGAGACACACACCTCCCCCCTTGAGCTTACCCGAAGCTGCCGATCTGTCCTGCCTATGCATAGAAAAACCAGACAGATGCATATTACCCATGTCCTTGTTCAGCCACGACTCTGAGAAACATAGGATATTACAGTTCCTCAGGTCAAGTTGTTAGAATAGTCTCGAATGGAGCACGTCCAGTTTGTTCTCCAGTGATTGTACGTTTGCAAATAGAACGGAGGGTAGAGGCGGTTTATCAACTAGCCGACGTAGTTTCATCAGTGTGCCTGCAACAAATTGAAATGAACATTCAAAGCACTTGTGAAAATACAGTACATCATAAAGAGAGAACCATTTAGAGTTTTAAGTGCTAACCCAAATACTGTGGTCATCGGAACAGATATCACACCTTTAGGGTCCCTATTTTTCTGAGAAGTTCGGCTTGATTGGCTGTTTGGAAGCCTCTCAGATCAGCACCATTGGATGGTCTTGTGGCTTAGAAGCTAGAAGGAGATGATAGGGAACCATGTCTGCATCAGCCAGTCCTTTTAGTTACCATGAAAATGTTATTGTACTTAGCGAGCAGATAAAACCTTTAAGGGGCCACAGCCTACTCTTGAATAATCCTATTCCATTTTACTCAAACATCCCTGAGACAACATAGAATGTATTGTCCAAGTTGATGTGCTCGTCACACTATTCACAATGGGCCACACACTGACTTGAGTTGAGCACACAAACCCCTGACAATTGAGCACATATGCCATTGAAACCAGAGGTTGCACCAATGCATCTCAATTCACGATTGAGCCCATTGTTTGGAATGATTTAACATTTCTTAGGGCACCTTTTTTCTCAATTTCCGCCTGACTGACGTGCCCAAAGTAAACTGCCTGTTGCTCAGGCCCTCAAGCCAGGATATGCATATAATTGGTACCATTGGAAATAAAACACTTTAAAGTTTGTATAAATGTTAAAATAATGTAGGAGAATATAACACAATAGATATGGTAGGAGATAATCCAAAGAGTTTCTCCAAAGCATGGAGAGACCATGCTCTTACAATGGAAAGCATAAGGGCATACTGAATTCTAGCTACCAGGATGCAATTTATATGGCTTCCACAGGGTGTCAGCAGTCTATGTTCAAGGTTTCAGGCTTGTAACTTCCAAAACGAATAAGAAATATCAGTTTTAGTACAGGGACACAGTCTTAGAAATTCGTGTTTGGGCTCACGATGAAGTCAAGACGCACCTGCTAAAATCGGTTTCCAATTGAACATACTTCTTGCCGTAATAAATATTATAGTTTGATTACATTTTAGGGTATCTGAGGAGTAAATAGAAACGTATTTTGACTTGTTGAAACAAAGTTTAGAGGTAGATTTTCGGATTCCTTTCTCTACATGTTGAACGAGCGGATTACTCAAATCGATGGCGCCAACTAAACAGACTTTTCGCTATTTGTGAATTTATGAAACCTGTTCCGGTGGAAAAATATTTTGATGTGGGGCGCTGCCCTCAAACAATCGCATGGCATGCTTTTGCTGTAATAGCTACTGTAAAACGGACAGTGCAGTTAGATTAACAAGAATTTAAGCTTTCAACCAATATAAAACCTGTACCTAAATGTTTAATATCCATCATTTTTATGATTCTTTTTTTAATTGCGCCCCCTCCATTTTCACCGGATGTTGTCCCGCTAGCGGGACGCCTAATTAAATGTTCGAATCAGACAGGAGAAATGTGTGAAAAAATTACCTAAATATATCTTCAGTTCTTGCCAAACAAGGTGCAGATAACAATTCACAGCCTGTTTGGGAGGAGGGGGGTGGTCTACATTTTGAACAGTATTCAAAGTCATAAAATATAACAGTGAGAGAAAAATCACTGATCACAGACAGTTCAAGGTCTGACAATAGACAACAGCAAACACCTCAGTAGGTGGGCGGAGATCATTGGTTTAGCTGAAACCCTGAAAGAAGAGGATGTCCTGGGGAGGATGTAGGTGAAAGATGGAGAAATAGCACAAGCAACTAACTGCATGCAGGGGCATGGATACTGAACATTATTGATGCATGTTAACAAGAGACACAAAAACGTAACAACTGTCTGCATTCTGAGGGACAGAAAAGCATACCTTCTCAGATGTACTAAGACATGTTTTTCTTTCTGTATTCCGAGGAATAAAACGACCACTGACTGAAGGCCAGAGGTAGCGGGAAAGGCGATAAAAATACATCTAAATTAAATGTATTCAAACAGAGGGAAAACCTTCCACCTCACTACAGCATAGTCCACAGGGCAGAAAGCACAAACTGACAGAAGGGCAGAAAGACACGGACCATGCTTAGTCATCAGAACAGGTGCTTTATAGTACAGTCAGCCACAGAGGAAAAACACTGTCAGCCATGTATTCATCAATACATTTAAATAACAAGAACAAACAGTATAGTACACAAAAAGAAACAAACAAAACATTAGGTAGAGCTTGAAATGATACCGGACATGCAAGGGCAGTTTCTATCACCCTTTTGTGCAAGCATATGGGAAGCATATGATTAAAGGTCCAGTGCAGTCAAAACCGTGATTTTCCTATGTTTTATATATATTTCAAACAACCATGTGGCATCACCAGGCAGTTAATTAGTTAATAGACCAATAAGAAAGAGAGTTTCAAACCTCTCTGCCAATAACAGCTCGTTTTCCCCTCCCCACTCAGATCACTCCCAGACAGTTCTAGCAAAACTCTTGCTTGAGAAATTGCTTTCTGCTAAGAAGTATTTTTTTTGTTGCTTTTTGACCATTTTAATTGAAAACAATCACAGTAAGGTACTTAATTGTTACCCTGAAATGATTTGATATTGAGATCAAATCTGCTGCATTGGGCCTTTAAAGTTGTAATAAGCAGAAGGGCTGAATGGTGCAGTTTACATGAAGAAAACGTGTAAATAACAATCCCAATAAACTTGAAACAATGGGCAACAGGTTTGGAGTCAATTCCATTTAAATTCCAGTCAACTCAGCAAGAATACAAAAATTCCAATTCCAATTATCTTCAATGCTTTTCAATGACAAACATTTTGAATTTGAAACGGAGTTTGGTTCACTTTTTGAGTTGACTGGAATTTTAATGTAAGTGAATTCAACCCTGATGGTCAACCATAAAGTTGGGACTAAGGACAAGGCTTTTTTACAAGGCAGAGAAAGCTGTAAACTCCAAATGAACATAGGAGAGGTGATAAGAAGAGGATTTTCATGCCCCAACAGAGAACGAATCCCTGATGCAACTTGACTGTCATGCTGCATCAAAACAAGGGGGATCCTAAAAATGGATGTATTTCCCTGCAGTGCCATTTGTAGGGGAAAGGGGGAGAGGGGCGACCAAAGGGGGTGTCACATATACAAGTTGAAACCGGAAGGAAATCAATCAGTCTCATAACTGGAGAATAACAACAGTGGTGAGCTGTGGGCCATATCTGACATTAATCCTGAACCTTCCAGTCAGCGTAAAGGAATGACAGGACACAATTTGGTGGGAGAGAATCTTGATACGGGGTCTAACGAGGAAAGTGCTGATGCTAATGAGTGCATCAGTGGGCCTTAACGAGGCTGTCTTGTTTGGTATCTTAATTTACAATGAGTCGCATCTCAGGGGTTCAGGATAAAATGAGCCGGGCTGGGATTCCCAGGGTAGGGGGCGGAATAACCCACCTCACAAAGAGGACACAAACTCCCACAATGTGTGTGTGTTTGTGTGTGAGAGAGTGTGATAGAGAAAGCGGGAGGGAAACAGTGTGTGTGTGAGTATGAGAGAGAGAGAGATACAGTATGTCTGTCTGTGGGAGGGGGCGAGAGAAGAGGAGGGTAAGAGAACAGCTAGATGTCATCCCTGCCTGAGACGCTTGTTTATACACTCACATCATTGAATCACCGTGACCAAGTGAGAAAAGCTTGTGCTCTCTATGACAAACTGACCTCGGGCAACAAATAGACTCACGGATAGAGGAATCGGGGAGGGAGGGAGTCTGAGCAAGACGAGAGAGAGGGGTATAAGCAAATAAGAGAAAAAGCCATACAGTCCTAAAAAAGGTTGAATGTTGATTCACTGCAATATTTTCATTGACATTAAGTGTTGTTGGCATTGACCTTGGTTGACTGCATTACTAGGAGCTATGGCCCACTTCAATCTGTATCAATGAAGTAAGGTCAGCATGTCTACCTGTCCATGAGCATTCTCTATACTATCAAGGAGAAATGATCAACTAAAGGGATGGCATTCAGTTTCAGGTCTTTCTTACCGGACTACCCAGAGAAAATATTCTTGCACTGCGTTCCGAAGTCAGCTAACAAATACAGAGGCTCGGTGACCTCAGTGTATAAAACCAAATGCAGAGTATGCACTGAGCCCTGCCGCCCCGCCTCTTTCTGCTATGTCTGCATTAGTCAGGCTCAAATGGGTTCCTGCCATGAGTAACAGAGCATGACAGTCGCTAAACAACGCCAGGCGGATGACAGGACAGCTCCGTTTGATGATGGCTGCTGCTGATGAGCCCGCTTTTTGATTTGGAGGAATATCAGGGCAGCGTGATTAATTATGAGATGCAGGTGGATTCGGATCTAATGAGTCTGCCATATTACACACACCTCAAAATGTAAATCGAAAAATAACCACAGGAAATATGTAACATTCACAGTATATATTCACCCAATGGTGAGTTATGGTCTCTTCTGGACTTTAAGCAAAAGCTAAAATATGGGACTTCTTGGCACGGTCTTTGAGAACTGTGTTTAAGGATTCAGAGACTTCATAACATGTTAATGTTGACCATCAAGGGCCATCAAATAATTCAGACACCACTCTGAAAACTCTGATCAATCACTTTAGTGGAATTTCTCCTCACAGTCCACTACTGTCTGTGAGAATGCGTGGATCCACACAACTCTAATTGACACAGTTAATAACACTCTGGCTAGCTAGCTGGCTGGCTTAATGCAGCTCTACCAGTAACGGGCATATTGGTCATTCCTCCGGTCACATTCACAGATCTGAATAGAGTACCAACATTATGAGTCATAATACCCATAAAACCTAGTGGTCACAGGGAAATGGTTCCAATTGTCATTAAACCATTAATTTGCCCCGCCATTCATTTTTCCCATAGGGGATTTTAGAAACACTTAAAATAAGGGCTGTGTTTCGTGTAGGCTTACCCCGACGATTGGAACCATTTCCCTGTTTGACTGCTAGGTTTTATGGGTATTACGACACCTCCACTGTGGGGCTCTATTGGAAGAGGGGTGAAAGAGATGCAATATGAATGAAAAATGACCTTCGTTATCTAACTTAAATTCCAGAACTTGAGATGCACCAAAAGAGTGATCGTAAACGGCTAACTACACTGACATTAATTTACAGATGATTAACAGGATTGTTTAAAAGAAACAGACAGAATAGCATCCCCCAAAAATCTTTGGTATGTAAAGTATTCATTCATTTATGGTATTATGTTACTTTAAATCTGATACATTTACTCTATTCCTCAAATAAACCGGACAATATTCAGAGTACATACATTTCAATTACACTGAAAAAAAACCTAATGAAACATGTAAAGTGTTGGTACCATGTTTCATGAGCTAAAATAAAAGATCCCAGAAATGTTCCATATGCACAAAAAGCTTATTTCTCTAAAATGTTATGCACAAATGTGTTTATATCCATTACTGAGTATTTCTCCTTTGCCAAGATAATCCATCCACCTAAAAGGTGTGGCATATCAAGAAGCTGATTAAATAGCATGATTATTAAAACAGGTGCACCTTGTACTGGGGACAATAAAGGCCACTAAAATGTGAGGTTTTGTCACACAACACAATAACACAGATGTCTCAAGTTGAGGGTGTGTGCAATTGGCATGTTGACTGCAGTTATGTCCACCAGAGCTATTGCTAGAGAATTGAACGTTCTGAAATAAAGCTGAAAATGTCCCAGTTGTTCCATGGCCTGCATACTCACCCATTGAGCATGTTCACTCTGAATCGACAATCATGTTCCAGACAATATCCAGTAACTTCGCACAGCCATTGAAGAGGAGTGGAACAACATTCCACAGGCTACAATCACTATATGCGAAGGAAATGACTCGCACTGCATGAGGCAAATGGTGGTCACACCAGATACTGACAGGTTTTCTGATCCACATCCCTAACTTTTAAAGGTATCTGTGACCAACAGATGCATATCTGTATTCCCAGTCATCTGAAATCCATAGATTAGGGCTTAATTTATTTATTTCAATTGATTGATTTCCTCATATGAACTGTAACTCAGTAACATCTTTGAAATTGTCACGTTTATATTTTTGTTCAGTACATACAGTTGAAGTCGGAAATCTACATACACCTTAGCCAAATACATTTAAACTCAGTTTTTCACAATTCCTGACATTTAATCCTAGTAACAAATCCCTGTTTTAGGTCAGTTAGGATCACCAATTTACTTTAAGAATGTGAAATGTCAGAATAATAGTAGAGAGAATGGTTTATTTCAGCTTTTATTTCTTTCATCACATTCCCAGTGGGTCAGAAGTTTATATACACTCAATTAGTATTTGGTAGCATTGCCTTTAAACTGTTTATATTGGGTCAAACGGTTCAGGTAGCCTTCCACAAGCTTCCCACAATAAGTTGGGTGAATTTTGGCCCATTCCTCCTGACAGAGCTGGTGTAACTCAGTCAGGATTGTAGGCCTCCTTGCTCGCACACGCTTTTTCAGTTCTGCCCACAAATGTTCTATAGGATTGAGGTCAGGGCTTTGTGATGGCCACTCCAATACCTTGACTTTGTTGTCCTTAAGCCATTTTGCCACAACTTTGGAAGCATGCTTGGGGTCATTGTCCATTTGGAAGACCCATTTGCGACTAAGCTTTAACTTCCTGACTGATGTCTTGAGATGTTGCTTCAATATAATCCACATAATTTTCCTGTCTCATGATGCCATCTATTTTGTAAAACACCCCCACAACATGATGCTGCCATCATCGTGCTTCACGGTTGGGATGGTGTTCTTCGGCTTGCAAGCCCCCCCCTTTTTCCTCCAAACATAACGATGGTCATTATGCCAAGCAGTTCTATTTCTGTTGGAAAGACAGTACCGTGCAGTATCGAAGAGCCCTCACTGCTGCTCGATCATCCTACTTTTCCAACTTAATTGAGGAAAATAAGAACAATCCAAAATTWATTTTTGATACTGTTGCAAAGCTAACTAAAAAGCAGCATTCCCCGAGAGAGGATGGCTTTCAAGCAGTAATAAATTCATGAACTTCTTTGAGGAAAAGATCATGATCATTAGAAAGCAAATTACGGACTCCTCTTTAAATCTGCGTATTCCTCCAGGGCTTAGCTGTCCTGGATCTGCACAGCTCTGCCAGGGCCTGGGATCGGGAGAGACACTTAAGTGTTTTAGTACTATATCTCTTGACACAATGATGAAAATAATCATGGCCTCTAAACCTTCAAGCTGCATACTGGATCCTATTCCAACTAAACTACTGAAAGAGCTGCTTCATGTGCTTGGCCCTCCTATGTTGAACATAATAAACGGCTCTCTATCCACCGGATGTGTACCAAAACTCACTAAAAGTGGCAGTAATAAAGCCTCTCTTGAAAAAGCCAAACCTTGACCCGGAAAATATAAAAAACTATCGGCCTATATCGAATCTTCCATTCCTCTCAAAATTTTTAGAAAAAGCTGTTGCGCAGCAACTCACTGCCTTCCTGAAGACAAACAATGTATACGAAATGCTTCAGTCTGGTTTTAGACCCCATCATAGCACTGAGACTGCACTTGTGAAGGTGGTAAATGACCTTTTAATGGCGTCAGACCGAGGCTCTGCATCTGTCCTCGTGCTACTAGACCTTAGTGCTGCCTTTGACACCATCGATCACCACATTCTTTTGGAGAGACTGGAAACCCAAATTGGTCTACACGGACAAGTTCTTGCCTGGTTTAGATCTTATCTGTCGGAAAGATATCAGTTTGTCTCTGTGAATGGTTTGTCCTCTGACAAATCAACTGTACATTTCGGTGTTCCTCAAGGTTCCGTTTTAGGACCACTATTGTTTTCACTATATATTTTACCACTTGGGGATCTTATTCGAAAACATAATGTTAACTTTCACTGCTATGCGGATGACACACAGCTGTACATTTCAATGAAACATGGTGAAGCGCCAAAATTGCCCTCGCTAGAAGCCTGTGTTTCAGACATAAGGAAGTGGATGGCTGCAAACTTTCTACTTTTAAACTCGGACAAAACAGAGATGCTTGTTCTAGGTCCCAAGAAACAAAGAGATCTTCTGTTAAATCTGACAATTAATCTTGATGGTTGTAAAGTCGTCTCAAATAAAACTGTGAAGGACCTCGGCGTTACTCTTGACCCTGATCTCTCTTTTGACGAACATATCAAGACTGTTTCAAGGACAGATTTTTTCCATCTACGTAACATTGCAAAAATCATAAATTCTCTGTCCAAAAATGATGCAGAAAAATTAATCCATGCATTTGTTACTTCTAGGTTAGACTACTGCAATGCTCTACTTTCCGGCTACCCGGATAAAGCACTAAATAAACTTCAGTTAGTGCTAAATACGGCTGCTAGAATCCTGACTAGAACCAAGAAATTTGATCATATTACTCCAGTGGTAGCTTCCCTACACTGGCTTCCTGTTAAGGCAAGGGCTGATTTCAAGGTTTTACTGTTAACCTATAAAGCGTTACATGGGCTTGCTCCTACCTATCTTTCCGAGTTGGTCCTCGCCGTACATACCTACACGTACGCTACGGTCACAAGACGCAGGCCTCCTAATTGTCCCTAGAATTTCTAAGCAAACAGCTGGAGGCAGGGCTTTCTCCTATAGATCTCCATTTTTATGGAATGGTTTGCCTACCCATGTGAGAGACGCAGACTCGGTCTCAACCTTTAAGTCTTTTACTGAAGACTTATCTCTTCAGTAGGTCATATGATTGAGTGTAGTCTGGCCCAGGAGTGTGAATGTGAACGGAAAGGCTCTGGAGCAACGAACCGCCCTTGCTGTCTCTGCCTGGCCGGTTCCCCTCTCTCCACTGGGATTCTCTGCCTCTAACCCTATTACAGGGGCTGAGTCACTGGCTTACTGGTGCTCTTTCATGCCGTCCCTAGGAGGGGTGCGTCACTTGAGTGGGTTGAGTTACGGACGTGATCTTCCTGTCTGGGTTGGCGCCCCCCTTGGTTTGTGCTGTGGTGGAGATCTTTGTGGGCTATACTCGGCCTTGTCTCAGGATTGTAAGTTGGTGGTTGAAGATATCCCTCTAGTGGTGCGGGGGCTGTGCTTTTGGCAAAGTGGGTGGGGTTATATCCTTCCTGTTTGGCCCTGTCCGGGGGTATCATCGGATGGGGCCACAGTGTCTCCTGACCCCTCCTGTCTCAGCCTCCAGTATTTATGCTGCAGTAGTTTATGTGTCGGGGGGCTAGGGTCAGTTGGTTATATCTGGAGTACTTCTCCTGTCTTATCCAGTGTCCTGTTGTGAATTTAAGGATGCTCTCTCTAATTCTCTCCTCTCTCTTTCTTTCTCTCTCTCGGAGAACCTGAGCCCTAGGACCATACGTCAGGACTACCGGGCATGATGACTCCTTGCTGTCCCCAGTGCACCTGGCCTTGCTGCTGTTTCCAGTTTCAACTGTTCTGCCTGCGGTTATGGAACCCCTACCTGTCCCAGACCTGCTGCTTTCAACTCTTAATGATCGGCTATGAAAAGCCAACTGACATTTTATTCCTGATTATTATTTGACCATGCTTGTCATTTATGAACATTTTGAAAATCTTGGCTCTCTCTAATTCTCTCCTTCTCTCTTTCTTTCTCTCTCTCGGAGGACCTGAGCCCTAGACCATACGTCAGGACTACCGGGCATGATGACTCCTTGCTGTCCCCAGTCCACCTGGCCTTGCTGCTATTCCAGTTTCAACTGTTCTGCCTGCGGTTATGGAACCCCTACCTGTCCCAGACCTGCTGTTTTCAACTCTTAATGATCGGCTATGAAAAGCCAACTGACATTTATTCCTGATTATTATTTGACCATGCTTGTCACTTATGAACATTTTGAACATCTTGGCCATGTTCTGTTATAATCTCCACCCGGCACAGCCAGAAAGAGGACTGGCCACCCCTCATAGCCTGGTTCCTCTCTAGGTTTCTTCCTAGGTTTTGGCCTTTCTAGGGAGTTTTCCTAGCCACCGTGCTTCTACACCTGCATTGCTTGCTGTTTGGGTTTTAGGCTGGATTTCTGTTACAGCACTTCGAGATATTAGCTGATGTACGAAGGGCTATATAAAATAAACTTGATTTGATTTGTTTTATCAGACCAGAGGAAATTTCTCCAAAAAGTACGATCTTTGTCCCCATACGCAGTTGCAAACCGTAGTCTGGCTTTTTTATGGCGGTTTTGGAGCAGTGGCTTCTTCCTTGCTGAGCGGCCTTTTAGGTTTTGTAAATATAGGACTCGTTTTACTGTGGATATAGATAATTTTGTACCTGTTTCCTCCAGCATCTTCACATGGTCCTTTGCTGCTGTTCTGGGATTGATTTGCACTTTTTGCAACAAAATACGTTCATCTCTAGGAGACAGAACGCGTCTCCTTCCTGAGCGATATGACAGCTGCGTGGCCCCATGTGTTTATACTTGCGTACTGTTGTTTGTACAGATGAACGTGGTACCTTCAGGCGTTTGGAAATCGCTCCAAGGATGAACCAGACTTGTGGAGGTCTAAAATTATTTTTCTGAGGTCTAGGCTGATTTCTTTTGATTTTCCCATGATGTCAAGCAAAGACGCACTGAGTTTGAAGGTAGGCCTTGAAATACATCCACAGGCACACCTCCAATTGACTCAAATGATGTCGATTACTGTTTAAAGGCACAGTCAACTTAGTGTATGTAAACTTCTGACCCACTGGAATTGTGATACATGAATTATAAGTGAAAATAAATCTGTCTGTAAACAATTGTTGGAAAAATTACTTGTGTCATGCACAAAGTAGATGTCCTAACCGACTTGCCAAAACTATAGTTTGTTAACAAGAAATTTGTGGAGTGGTTGAAAAACGAGTTTTAATGACTCCAACCTAAGTGTATGTTAACTTCAGACTTCAACTGTATATTGGCTAAATCAGGGATACAAGATAAAAACCTCCCCTCCCCAACCAGACCATTCATAACGCATCATAACATGTCCCAAGCATTAGTGCAACCACACTGGGGTTATGGGACAAATGCAGGCATGTGCGTTCAATATGCATGTGTATAATGCAGCGTTTCCCAAACTCGGTCCTCGGGACCACAAGGAATGCACGTTTTGGTTTTTGCCTTAAAACTACACATGATCAAAGCTTGATGATTAGTTGAATCAACTGGTTAGCTCTAGGGCAAAAACCAAAACTTGTACCACTTGGGGTCCCAAGAACCGAGTTTGGGAATCGCTAGTAATGTGTATAATATGAAATATGTGAGCATTGTGTAAGAGAGGGAGTGTACCCTACGTTCCCATCCTAATTTAAGCTGGGTGAGTGTGTAACACTGCATAAAAGCAGTAGTAAACTCTGCAATTCATCACCAGTCTACTGTACTACACACTATATCGTCCCCCACTTCAGGGTAAAACACCCCACAAACATGGATGCACTAAATTTACACCTATGTGACATTGACTCCAATCCTGTTGTCCATGCATGAGTGGATAATGTTATACTGCTGCATACAGCAGCAGTCCAAAATAGGGTACTGCTACGGTATAATCAGTTAGACAAAAGGTCCAATCTGTTGGCTTGGATCACTTACAGTTAGAATTGATCTTTTAGAGACCACCTTTATTCCATAACAAGGGGCGGGGCAAATATATGAACACTAATATGTTCACAATCTGGAAGGCTTTATAGAGGACTGGTAAAAACACATCACTTAATCTCGATAGCATGCAAAAACATGGCCTCATCATACGCCATCACAGGTCTAGGAATACAGTGCCTTCGGAAAGTATTCAGACCCATTGACTTTATCAACATTTTGTTACGTTACAGCCTTATTCTAAAACGTATTAAATTGTTTTCCCCCCCCCCCCATCAATCAACACAATACTGCATAATGACAAAGCAAAAACAGGTTTAGAAATATGAGCTAATTTTCCCCAAAAACTACTTAAATATTACAAATCAAATTGATTTATATAGCCCTTCGTACATCAGCTAATATCTCGAAGTGCTGTACAGAAACCCAGCCTAAAACACCAAACAGCAAGCAATGCAGGTGTAGAAGCACAGTGGCTAGGAAAAACTCCCTAGAAAAGGCCAAAACCTAGGAAGAAACCTAGAGAGGAACCAGGCTATGAGGGGTGGCCAGTCCTCTTCTGGCTGTGCCGGGTGGAGATTATAACAGAACATGGCCAAGATGTTAAAATGTTCATAAATGACCAGCATGGTCAAATAATAATAATCACAGTAGTTATCAAGGGTGTAGTGTGACGGCCCTGAATATTTCTGAACCGTCTCAGTGCTTCTCCTTCCTTGCTCCTTTCTTGTAATACAGGCGCTTCCCCTTAATTCCCCATTAAATAGCCAGCATCAGCTGCGCCAAAGGTGTGAAGTTGTGATTGAGACATGAATGAGATGTGTACACCTTCAGGATCATGAAGCTTCGGCTATTACGTTTGTTGCCTTACAGTGTTTTTGTAGCCTTAAAACGAGTTACCCAGGATTGGATATCCACTCTGTGCGTTTGACTCGTGCTACAACTACTCCGTGGTTTTCGGGCCTTATTCTCCGCTGGAGA
>NC_036843.1:12510238-12512120 GCF_002910315.2 Salvelinus sp. IW2-2015 | reverse complement strand
GGCTAACTTCAAGATGGAATAGAAAGGTCGTAGACATCTTAGAAGAAACTGAGACCTTTCCAAGCTTCAGTCAGTTTGTGAAGTTTCTCACGAGAGAAGCAAAGATCGCTTGTAATCCTGTAACATCCCTTCATGCTTTGCAATCAAGCGAAGATGGAAAACCTAAGACACCAAGGATTCAAAGCCCCGGAGCAAGGGTGTTAGCAACTAACTCTGATGAGAAAGATACTGTTACTAGTTGTGTCTTCTGTGAGATGTCAGGTCACAGTCTCCACAAATGCTGTAAGTTCATGGATAAGCCCACCACAGAGCGACAGAAGTTTSTTCAAGAGAATAAATTGTGCTTTGGCTGTTTAAGGCCTGGGCATCACTCGAAAGATTGTGATAACAGGAACACCTGCGACACGTGTCAGAGGAGGCATCCATCCTGCCTGCACGAAGATCGTACTAAAGAAAGGTTAAGGGATAGGAAGACAGAGCCCCCACAAGATAAGGGGACAAGAGCGTCAAGTGAGGCCATATCCAACAGAGTCGTAAGGGACATTAACAACACTCACACCTCCACAATCATTCCAGTATGGGTGTCAACCACAAGCGAGCCAGATCGTGAAGTTCTTGTGTATGCACTTCTTGACACCCAGAGCGACACCACCTTTATCCTTGAAGAGACAACAAACGCTCTCAATACAAGGAAGGAGCCAGTCCAACTGAAACTCTCTAGAATGGCTTCAAGGAATACCATTGTGCCCTGCCAGAAGCTGTCTGGTTTGCAGGTTAGAGGGTTTTACTTGGAGAAGAAAATCCCTCTGCCAACGACTTACTCGAGAGAGTTTATTCCTGCAAACAGAGATCATATTCCTACTCCAGAGACTGCAAGAGCATGGTCTCATCTTGAACACATTGCAGAGGAGATTGCTCCTCAACAGAGCTGTGATGTCGGTCTCTTAATTGGCTACAACTGCTRCCAGGCTCTCCTTCCAAGAGAAATTGTGTCTGGTAAGGAAAATCAGCCTTTTGCTCAGAGAACAGACCTTGGCTGGAGCATAGTCGGCTATGGAAACCCATGTATCGACCATGGCGACGCTATTGGAGTGAGTCATCGGGTTATCGTTAGACAGGTGATGCCAAGCCTTCAATCTTCTTCCAACGTCACAAATCAAAATCAAGTACACTATGTTAGTAGAACACGCGTAAGAGAGGTAATCACAGCACTGGACATTATCAAGACGCTTGAATCCGACTTCAACGAGAGAACTGCAGAAGAGGASCTCATATCTCAAGAGGATATCCGGTTCCTGACAAAAATGAAAGCGGGAATCAGACGCAAGGACAATGGACATTATGAGATGCCGCTGCCGTTTAAGGAAGAAAGACCCAACCTGCCGAACAATAAAACATGTGCAGTTCACCGTCTCAAGTGCCTGGAAAGGAGGCTAAGGAGAGACAAGCAGTACTACAAGGACTACACAGCATRCATGGAAGAYACCATAGCTTGTGGAGATMCTGAGAAGGTCTCCAAAGAGGAAATTAACAAGCATCCAGCATGGTACATCCCYCACCATGGGGTTTATCACCCACAAAAGCCTGGGAAGATACGAGTCGTCTTTGACTGCTCAGCTAAGTTTCGAGAGACGTCCTTGAATGACCATCTCCTTACCGGTCCAGAGTTGACAAACACATTGCTGGGCGTCCCTTGTCGTTTTCGTAAGGGTCCAGTTGCAATCATGTGTGATGTAGAGCGCATGTTCCACCAGTTTCATGTGAAAGCAGAAGACCAAGATTATCTACGGTTCCTTTGGTGGGAGAACGGAGATCTAGAGTCTCAACCCTCAGTGTATCGTATGAAGGTCCATTTGTTCGGCGCAGCTTCATCTCCTGGTTG
>NC_036843.1:12477042-12501894 GCF_002910315.2 Salvelinus sp. IW2-2015 | reverse complement strand
ACACACAATGTAACTTCTTATCAAGAGCACAGTGGATGTCATTTAAAACCTTCAATGTTGCTGAAACAGTGCTGTGGCCAGACCTAAAACCTGATTGCATTCCATTTAAGATGTTGTTTTCTTGGAAGTAGGTCTTTAGCTGCTTACTAACTGAGGATCTGAGGACCCATGCCAAATATTTTCAGTCTCTTGAGGGGGAATAGGCTTTGTAGTGCCCTCTTCACAACTTCATGTGTTTGGACCATGATAGTTTGTTGGTGATGTGGACACCAAGGAACTTGAAGTTCTCAACCTGCTCCACTGCTGCCCCGTCGATGTGAATGGGGGAGTGCTCGGTCCTCCTTTTCCTGTAGTCCACAATCATCTCCTTTGTCTTGATCATGTTGAGGGAGAGGTTGTTGTCCTGGCACCACACGGCTAGGTCTCTGACCTCCCTATAGGCTGTCTCATCATTGTTGGTGATCAGGCCTACCACTGTTGTGTCATCGGAAAACTTGATGATGGTGTTGGAGTTGTGCCTGGCCATGCAGTCATGAGTGAACAGGGAGTACAGGAGGGGACTGAGCATGCACCCCTGAGGGGCCCTCGTGTTAAGGATCAGCGTGGCGGATGTGTTGTCACCTACACTTACCACCTGGGGGCGGCCCGTCAGGAAGTCCAGGATCCAGTTGCAGAGGGAGGTGTTTAGTCCCAGGATCCTTAGCTTAGTGATGAGCTTTGAGCGTACTATGGTGTTGAACGCTGAGCTGTAGTCAATGAATAGCATTCTCACGTAGGTGTTCCTTTTGTCAAGGTGGAAAAGGGCACTGTGGAGTGCAATAGAGGTTGCATCATCTATGGATCTGTTGGGGCGGTATGCAAATTGGAGTGGGTCTAGGGTTTCTGGGATAATGGTGTTGATGTGAGCCATGACCAGCCTTTCAAAGCACTTCATGGCTACAGACGTGAGTGCTACGGATCGGTTGTCATTTAGGCAGGTTACCTTAGTGTTCTTGGGCACAGGGACTATGGTGGTCTGCTTGAAACATGTTAGTATTATAGACTCAGTCAGGGACAGGTTGAAAATGTCAGTGAAGCCACTTGCCAGTTGATCAGCGCATGCTCGGAGTACACATCATGGTAATCCGTCTGGCCCTGCGGCCTTGTGAATGTTGACCTGTTTAAAAGATCTTACTCACATTAGCTTCGGAGAGCGTGATCACACAGTCGTCCGGAACAGCTGATGCTCTGATGCATGCTTCAGTGTTACTTACCTCAAAGCGAGCATAGAAGTCATTTAGCTCGCGGCTTGTGTCACTGGGCAGCTCGCGGCTGTGCTTCCCTTTGTAGTCTGTAATATTTTGCAAGCCCTGCCACATCCGATGAGCCTCGGAGCCGGAGTAGTACGATTCAATCTTAGTCCTGTATTGATGCTTTGCCTGTTTGAAGGTTCGTCGGAGGACATAGCGGGATTTCGTATAAGCTTCCGGGTTAGAGTCCAGCACCTTGAAAGCGGTGGGCTCGTGTCACTGGGTAGCTCGCGGCTGTGCTTCCCTTTGTAGTCTGTAATATTTTGCAAGCCCTGCCACATCCGATGAGCGTCGGAGCCGGAGTAGTACGATTCAATCTTAGTCCTGTATTGAAGCTTTGCCTGTTTGAAGGTTCGTCGGAGGACATAGCGGGATTTCGTATAAGCTTCCGGGTTAGAGTCCCGCTCCTTGAAAGCGGCAGCTCTACCCTTTAGCTCAGTGTGGATGATGCCTGTAATCCATTCTGGTTGGGTTATTTACGTACAGTCACTGTGGGGACGATGTCTTCGGTGCACTTATTGATGAAGCCAGTGACTGATGTGGTGTACTCCTCAATGCCATCGGAAGAATCCCGGAACATATTCCAGTCTGTGCTAGCAAAACAGTCATGTACTTTGCATCTGCTTCATCTGGCCACTTTTTTACTGACCGAGTTACTGGTGCTTTAGCTTTTGCTCATCAACCCCCAAATCTGTGCATTACTGTACTTTTCAGTGAGGGCCATCAATTGCCATTTGATGTCAAGCAAAGCAAGGTAATGACAGTGCACTCACTCGCTCAGTCATTAGCCCTGCTTAATGCTGGGAGATAACACAAATTAATTGAAGTTAAGTACATGCATTGGAGGAGCTCTTCAGGGTGCAGAGCATTCCACTCTTGCAGAAACTAAACTCAGAAATGTTCCTTTTTCAGGACCCTGTCTTTCAAAGATAATTCGTAAAAATCCAAATAACTTCACAGAGCTTCATTGTAAAGGGTTTAAACACTGTTTCCCATGCTTGTTCAATGAACCAATAACCAATTAATGAACATGCACCGTGGAACGGTCGTTAAGACACTAACAGCTTACAGACGGTAGGCAATTAAGGTCACAGTTATAAAAACTTAGGACACTAAAGAGGCCTTTCTACTGACTCTGAAAAACACCAAAAAGATGCCCAGGGTCCCTGCTCATCTGCCGTAACGTGCCTTAGGCATGCTGCAAGGGGGCATGAGGACTGCAGATGGGCCCAGGGCAAAAATTGCAATTCCCGTACTGTCTGAGATGCCTAGACAGCGACTACAGGGAGACACGGCGGACAGCTGATCGCCCTCGCAGTGGCAGACACGTGGTAACAATACCTGCACAGGATCGGTACATGCCCGAACATCACACGCTGCGGGACCAGGTTACTAGGATGGCAACAAACAACTGCCCGAAGTTACACCAGCAGCACAATCCCTCCCATCTAGTGCTCAGACTGTCCGCATACGCTGAGATGAGGCTGGACTGAGGGTTTGTTAGGCCTGTTGTAGAGGCAGGTCTCGCCAGACATCACCGGCAACAACGTCGCCTTATGGGCACAAACCCACCGTCGCCGGACCAGACAGGACTGACGAGTCGCGGTTTTGTCTCACCAGGGTGATGGTCGGATTCGCGTTATCGTCGAAGGAATGAGCGTTACACCGAGGGCCTGTACTCTGGAGCGGGATCGATTTGGAGGTGGAGGGACCATCATGGTCTGGGGCGGTGTGTCACAGCATCATCGGACTGAGCCTTGTTGTCATTGCAGGGCAATCTCAACGCTGTGCGTTACAGGGAAGACATCCTCCTCCCTCATGTGGTACCCTTCCTGCAGGCTCATCCTGACATGACCCTCCAGCATGACATTGCCACCAGCCATACTGCTCGTTCTGTGCGTGATTTCCTGCAAGACAGGAATGTCAGTGTTCTGTCATGGCCAGCGAAGAGCCCGGATCTCAATCCCATTGAGCACGTCTGGGACCTGTTGGATTGGAGGGTGAGGGCTTGGGCCTGGGAACTTGCAGGTGCCTTGGTGGAAGAGTGGGGTAACATCTCACAGCAAGAACTGGCAAATCTGGTGCAGTCCATGAGGAGATGCACTGCAGTACTTAATGCAGCTGGTGGCCACACCAGATACTGACTGTTACTTTTGATTTTGACCCCCACTTTGTTCATGGACACATTATTCCATTTCTGTTCTGTGGAACTTGTTCAGTTTGTCTCAGTTGTCTCAGCTTATGTTCATACAAATATTTCCACATGTTAAGTTTGCTGAAAATAAACACAGTTGACAGTGAGAGGATGTTTCTTTTTTTGCTGAGTTTAGTTGTATTTCCATACGTTTTGAACAGGTCACGTTAGCTGTGAGCATAACCTAGGGCATTACTGAACATCGACTCAACCTGGCCTTGAATCAATGTGTTACTCAGTGGAAGATCATTTACAGTGTTCTGACTAACAGCAGGCTGAGGGCAGGGCGTAAGGAGCACTAGGGACACCTAGAGGTCAATGGCATCACTGGGTGCAGGGTTGGGTAGATTATTTTCTAAATGTAATCCTTAAAAGTTACTAGTTACCTGTCCACAAGCGTAATCAGTAACGTAACTTTTTTTCCCGCAAACATTCTTTCTGAATTTAAAAGTAATCCAATAAGTAATCACCTAGTTTTTCAAAAGTATCTGTAATCTGATATTTTTTGTTGTTGCTGGTAACGTAACTGATTACAGTTTTTTGTAATCGGATTACATGTACCTGATCACATGTAATCAGTTACTCCCCAACCCTGACTGGATGTGTGGGAAACTAACACTTTCACTTCATGTTGGTTTACATCATTAGCTCGGGAAACAGAGGGCATACATGTGCTTGTTACACCCAGGTTAATTCCTGATTTAGTGCTAATACTGTACTTATCAGAGGAGCCTTGTTTCTGTTAAACTGTCTAATACTGGGCTACATTAACATGAATACAGCAATGATGGTAAATTAAGTCAGCTCTCACATCACCCAAAGGGCCAACTGTAAGAGATCACTGGTTTATTTTCAGTAACGGTCTATGAGAGTTGCCTATTAGAGGGAAAACCAGAGTGGGCCTTTTAAAAGAGGCTAACATGCTGAAACTGACAGATCTCTGCAATCCATTTTGGATCTCATTCAAAATTATGGCCCCATCTAAGTGACTGCAGATTATTGTCCACAGAGAGGTGCGCTAAACCCAGATTATCCACTTGCTGGGGATCCATTTGACCCGATGAACACAACAAGCCAGCCTCACACGCCCTTGCATCTGTGGGTGTTTATTATTTTTTCAGTTTTGGAGGCAAGGAAAGGAGTGTAATGGACATGACTCCAAACCTCACAGTATTAAATAGATTACAGTGGTCACTGGTTGGAGAATAACAGTTGTGGATAGAAAGAGACAGTTGTTCATGCCCCACTCTCCTAACATACGGATACTGTATACACAGTTGAAGTCAGAAGTTTATATAAACCTTAGCCAAATACATATAAACTCAGTTTTTCACAATTCCTGACATTTAATCCCAGTAAGAATTCCCTGTTTTACATCAGTTAGGATCACCACTTTATTTTAAGAATGTGAAATGTCAGAATAACATTAGAGAGAATGATTTATTTAAGCTTTCATTACTTTCATCACATTCCCAGTGGATCAGAAGTTTACATACACTCAATTAGTATTTGGTAGCATTGCCTTTAAATTGTTTCACTTGGGTCAAACGGTTCGGGTAGCCTTCCACAAGCTTCCCACAATAAGTTAGGTGCATTTTGGCCCATTCCTCCTGACAGAGCTTGTGTAACTGAGTCAGGTTTGTAGGCCTCCTTGCTCGAACACGCTTTTATAGTTCTGCCCACACATTTTCTATGGGACTGAGGTCAGGGCTTTGTGATGGCCACACCAATACCTTGACTTTGTTGTCCTTAAGCCATTTTGCTACAACTTTGAAAGTATGCTTGGGGTCACAAGCTTTAACTTCCTGACAGATGTCTTGAGATGTTGCTTCAATATATCCATATAATTTTCCTTTCTCATGATGCCATCTATTTTGTGGAGTGCACCAGTCCCTCCTGCAGCAAAGCAAAGCTGCAGCAAAGCACCCCCACAACATGATGCTGCCACCCCCTTACTTCACAGTTGGGATGGTGTTCTTCGGCTTGCAAGCATCCCCCTTTTTCCTCCAAACATAACGATGGTCATTATGGCCTAACAGTTCTATTTTTGTTTCATCAGACCAGAGGACATTTCTCCAAAAAGTACTATCTTTGCCCCCATGTGCAGTTGCAAATCATATTCTGGCTTTTTTATGGCGGTTTTGGAGCAGTGGCTTCTTCCTTGCTGAGCGGCCTTTCAGGTTGTGTGAATATAGGACTCGTTTTACTGTGGAAATAGATACTTTTGTACCCGTTTCCTCCAGCATCTTCACAAGGTCCTTTGCTGTTCTGGGATTGATTTGCACTTTTCGCACCAAAGTATGTTCATCTCTAGGAGACAGAACGCGTCTCCTTCTTGAGCGGTATGACAGCTGTTTGGTCCCATGGTGTTTATACTTGCGTACTATTGTTTGTACAGATGAACATGGTACCTTCAGGCGTTTGGAAATTGCTCACAAGGATGAACCAGACTTGTGGAGGTCTACAATTCTTTTTCTGAGGTCTTAGCTGATTTCTTTTGATTTTCCCATGATGTCAAGCAGAGGCACTGGTTTGAAGGTAGGCCTTGAAATACATCCACAGGTACACCTCCAATTGACTCAAATGATGTCAATTAGCCTATCAGAAGCTTCTAAAGCCATGACATCATTTTCTAGAAGTTTCCAAGCTGTTTAAAGGCACAGTCAACTTAGTGTATGTAAACTTCTGACCCACTGGAATTGTGATACAGTGAATTATAAGTGAAAATCTGTCTGTAAACAATTGTTGGAAAAATTACTTGTGTCATGCACAAAGTAGATGACCTAACCGACTTGCCAAACTATAGTTTGTTAACAAGAAATTTGTGGAGTGGTTGAAAAACGAGTTTTAATGACTCCAACCTAAGTGTATGTAAACCTCCGACTTCAACTGGACATGTAGCTCTTTTCAAGTATCATCAGCTACTGGCCCTAAACGTGTTTGTGAAAATAAAAGAAAAAAACGTAAAGTATAGACATCACATATATTTTGACAAAGCATACAGCAGTTCATGTTTCACATTATATGTCACAAAAGTAAATATACTGAACAAAAATATAGAACGCAACATGCAGCAATTTCAAAGATTTTACTGACTTACTGTTCATATGAGGAAATCAGTCAATTGAAATACATTCATTAGCCCTAATCTTTGGATTTCACATGACTGGAGATACAGATGTGCATCTATAGGTCACAAAACCTTTAAAACTCACGGTGTTTTTGTGCTCAAAATTGCCATCGATTAAATGCAATTGTGTTTGTTGTCCGTAGCTTAAGACTGCCCATACCATAACCCCACCATGTGGCACTATGTTCACAACGTTGATATCAGCAAACCGCTCTCCCACACAATGCCATACACGTGGTCTGCGGTTGTGAGGCCTGTTGGACGTACTGCCAAATTCTCTAAAATGACATTGGAGGTGGCTTATGGTAGAGAAATTAACATTCAATTATCTGGCAACAGCTCTGGTGGACATTCCTGCAGTCAGCTTGCCAATTGCACGCTCCCTAGAAACTTGAGACTGTGGCATTGTGTTGTGTGAATCTTGTGCATTGTGTTGTGTGACAAAAACTACACATTTTAGAGTGGCCTTTTATTGTCCCAAGCACAAGGTGCACCTTGTAATGATCATGCTGTTGATCAGCTCTTGATATGCCACACCTGTCAGGTGGATGGATATCTTGGCAAAGGAGAAATGCTCACCAACAGGACTGTAAAACAAATTTGTGCACAAAATTTGAGAGAAACAAGCTTTTTGTGTGTATGGAACATTTCTGGGATCTTTTATTTCAGCTCATGAAACATGGGACCAACACTTTACTTGTTGAGTTTATATTTTTTTTCAGTGTACATTTATAAATAGACAAACTAAAGGAAAGGGGGTTATCCGCAGTTCACTAATCTACAGTCTATGGAGCAGAAGTGAACCGAATTCAGCTGAACAATACTTCCCACTCTTACTCTGCATGTGTGCAATGACCTACACAGGAGTATCAGGATCCTCCCATTTCTCTACTTCCTCGTGCCCACAGTAGTGTCCCCCATTCCTCTGCCCAAACCCCTGGGGAGCTACATGGGTGGGGGTTTAGGAGCACCACCACTCTGGAATCTGTAAAAGAAACACAAGCATACAGGTAGGGTTTTAGAACACGGACATCTGACCTCAAGACCAAACTAGATTTACTCACTACAACCCAAGGGTCTGAGTTTAGGGCTTTACCCACCTGCTGTCCTGCTCGAGGTTGGTAATCAGGACCCTGTACCCGTTAGGAAGGAGGCCGGTGGATGGCAGGGTACTTGCCATTCCTCTGATCTGCCTAAAGGTCATCTCTGCCTGGGCACTGCGGGCGTGGTTGGCAGCGCTGCTGTGTTTTTGCTTCTTGTCTGAGATGGGAATTAACACAGTTGTGTGGATTAAAGTGCTATCTCTGACCGGATGAGTGTCAAACCCTAATGAGTGGATAACCGAGCCTGAGTCCCATAGCATAGCCAAAGAGAGAGAGAGAAAGACGTATGCTCTCTGTGTTGGTTAACAGCTCTGCCCATCATGGAGGTGAATGAAACATGTGTGTTCCCCATAACCAGACACTTTTAGATTCTAATGTTGGTATTTGATTAATATTGATGAGGATATCATGATGTACTGTGCGGATGTGCCGTGTGTGTGACATTTAATAGGGAGTGCTAACTAACGTTTGGGCGTGTCATGGGGCAGTGCTTCATCCATGTTGCAGGGCATCACGATCTCATGACCCAGGAAGTGCTGCAGATGCAGTCCTCCACTCAGACTGGTCCCCCGCAGAGGGGCAGTTCGGGACATGAGGGGAAGCAGGCCAGGCAGGTTCATATCCATGCCGGACCCATGAGCCATTGGGCACTGTGGGGAGAAAGGGAGAGACAGTGAATACCACACCAATACTATACCAAAAAAGAGGATATACAGCCTACATAAAGCTACTGTGAGTCAGGTGATATTAATGGGTGTCCATAATAAGTGCACATGGGGACACGTTAGCAACACTGTCTCAACTCTCTGACCTCACTAATATGTCCTGCATTGGCTCCCATCTATGCTTCCTGCCTCACTACACCCTCCATAGCTAGTCTCTGCTACACCCACGTTACAGTATGGATGGCTACATTTCTATTGTCTTTCATCACGTGTAAAAATCTAATTAGAGAATGATAATGATCACTCAATAATAATAACAACTGTTGAATGAAAACAAAAAAAAGAGCTGGGTGAGAGCAGGCATAAGCCTGAAACGAACGGGATGGGGGTCAAGAGCAGGAAGAGGGTTTTGAATTTATGTTTTTAATGAGAAAGCCCAGGATCCCCCTCTCCCTCTCAAATACTCTCTTAACGAGCACAGGGGGCTGGGTTGACCCAGCTAATAGGGGGGCAAATCCATTGGTGCATTATCGGCCGTGCACATTTCATCTAATCAGCAGGATGAACTGAGCTGGCTTAGGCTGCTTTTAATTCAGCACTGGAGGAGCATTACTGCCCCCATCTCTTGTTATGTGCAGATCAAATCAGGGAGACAAACTGGAAGTTTGATCCTTGTGTTTTGGTAGTTGCTGTTTGGTTGTTGTTTTTCTGTACGCTGTTTGAGTTCAAGTTGCATTGCAGTTGACATGATATGGCCAGTTATCTGGCCTTTAACAGAAATTAGGCCTTTGTGGCTTCTTAGGTCGGAGATAGCTGCAGTGGTCGCAGGAGAAGATGCAGTTAAGAAGACAACGCTCTTACCAACCAGGTGATACACAAAGGCAGTACCATAACTCTCACCTGGACCTCTGTGCAGAGTAGCTCAGCCCTGGTCCTCTCCTCCAGGGTGACCATCACCCCATCCAGAACCTGCAGTCTGGAGAGGCGTAGTACCACTGCCGGCCTATGGATGGATCGCCGGGCCACCTGGGACAACAGAAAACATTTACTCATGTAGGACCTCGGAGTGAAGGCTGTCCTGTAAGGACTAAACTGGCATGGGTCTGTTTGTGAGTCCAACACAGTTCTCTGAATTCACCACCCTCAGAGACCACACTCTCATCATCTCCTATGCCGGCCCCACTAGCCCTACCCTCCCCCCCCGTCCAGCTGATGGAACCCTCTGCTCCCCCCTTCACAGGGGACAAAGCCATCCTCTCCGGTCAGAGCCCTGTCAGTCCCTACAGGAGGGAAAACTGAACAGAAGAGAAGGAGAGGAGAGATGATCTGGCCAGGGCACATGGGTGCAGCAGTGATCTCATGCGGCTGACAGCAGGGGGTACTGTCTCTGGAGCGGCTGCTGGCTCTCCACCCTGGCAGGATTAAGCCCCATGGGGGAAGGGAAGGGATGGGATGGGTGGGGGCTGTGGGGTAAACAGGCTGGCCCAGCTGAGAAGGCCTCCATGGATGGCAAGCCCTCTGCACTGGGCAATAAGAGCTCTGATCCATGGGCTCCAGATGGGTGCTGAACCCAGGCCAATAGTGTCTGATAACGGCCCTGCCATTTGGTCAGCGGATTTGTCTCTGATGCAGGCCAGTTTGAGGCACAGCAGATGGTCCATCATGTAATCGCTTAATTTAGAACTACAGAATTGCACTGAGTGTGTGTTTGGTAAAAGTGAGTCTTTGAGCTTGTGTGTGAGAATTTGGGTGAGGGTGTAAATGAGGTAATGTGTGTGTGTGTATGTATGTGTGTGTGTGTGTGAGAGAGTCTGTGTCTCAGTACACATATTTGAAGTGTCCTCTGGCCTCTAAATAAGAGCAGCCAGGTTTGGTCTCTTGGATTTCCATTGCGCACAGAACTCAGGGGCTTTTCAGACAAAATGAACAGACACTGAAATGCAGGTGAAGGAGACCCATAATGGGAATAATTTGACAATTTTCATACTGAGCCCTTTCATTCACTGAGCCCTTGCTTGATTGTAGTAATTGTAGCTTCCGGTAGACATACAAGGTTGTAACCGACATTGGTAAAAAAAAACAAATAGATACTCACAGGATTCCCTACAACTGACAGCTCAATCAGGGAGGGAAGGACTTCTAGCTTGTCCAGCTCTGAGATGTCCTACAGGGAATAGAAAGGAGAGATAAGACATATTATACTGTCTGTCCTACTCACTTCATAGCAGCATGAATTTAACCCCTCCCCAATCCATTAGGGCCAAACCTCATCCACATTTTGAAGCTGTGAGAGAGGAGCGGGGCAGCTCATGGGAGAGATTACATGTGTGATCTTTCATTAATCTCATGAGAGTTTAGGCATCCAAAAGGGGAGCGGGGGCGTCTCTCTCCCCCACGGAACGTGACTGAGCCGGGCTGTGACTCACACAGACCTCCATTAATTGAAAACATGAAAAGATTAAGGAAGAAAAAGAAGCGAATTGGGAAAAAAAGAGACAAAGCACAAATCACCCGCCTGGGGTGAGAATGAGATGTAGGCTGAGACACTGATTACACGTTGCCTTGATTGTTCCTCTCTGTCCTCATACGTATAACCCTGACCTTCAGTCAATGTCGATTCTCCTTAATACTAGCTACCCCCACACACACGCCACAGTGGGGTGGTAACGATCTATAATTATGGAACTATATTTCCACCCCCTAGAATACACTGTAGATCAAAATAAAACAGACGCCAAATGCTGTGCATCACCATAATTCAGTAACTGCTGTACAGGGAGTTTGACTTTGAACTTGGTGGACATTTCCACACTGTGAATGAATGAATTCCTCATTACAGTATATGAATGCATATGAATGGCTCAGTATTGCCAGAAAGTGCAATAACTTGCAGTTGCAGGACACTGGAGGACTGCTGGAGGAGGGGTACCTGTAGTTTGTTCATGCCCAGGAACAGCCTCCTCAGCTCGGTAAGGGGTTGGAGGTGGTTAAGTTCCCGGAGGCGGTTCTCTGCCAGGTGCAGCTCCAGCAGAAAAGCCTGACCAAAAAAGGAGTTCTCCCCCAGGGCCTTGATCCGGTTCCGGTCCAAGACCAGCTCCCGGAGCTGATGCAGACCCTCCAAGCCCTCCACCTGGCTGATCTCATTACCTGAGAGGAGAAGGTAAGATATTACATCAGTAGGTAATTACATGACTACAGATACCCCTGTTACCAATATGATTTGACTGGGCGGCATCATTGCAAATTACAACACTGTGAATTTCAATCATTAACTCTGAAATTCACTCAGATACTTAAAGGGGAAATCTGAAGTTGAACCAACAACAGAGCGAACTCCCCGCCACTGTTTTTGGTAAACTGCTGAGGGATGGGGCTTGAGCAATGTAACCACATTCATAGACAGAGCTATCGATAGGACTGACCATCCTTGCGATTAAAATAATAGTTTTAACCATATTTTGGGGCTATACAGTGTGTGTTTACAATTACATTGTTTACAAACAATGGAATAAAACAAGCTTATATTTTCGGTTCTGATAGGTAACGACAGTTGAACAAAGCTAATGAGGCATTTATAAGTTATAGGTATATATCTATAATTGAAAAGTACAAAAATGTATGTAGCAACTACAGATTGCCATTTTAAAGAGGAACTGGAAAAGGTGCATCTTCTGCCCTGAATCCGTGTGTATAGTGAGTGTGGTCTGTGGTGTGTATAGTGAGTGTGGTCTGTGGTGTGTATAGTGAGTGTGGTCTGTGGTGTGTATAGTGAGTGTGGTCTGTTGGTGTGTATAGTGAGTGTGGTCTGTGGAGTGTACAGAGCTGTCTTGACAGGATTATAAACAAACATCCAGGGTGGGATTAGGACCAAACAGTCACTCAACTGAAGAAAACAATAATCAAATGCAAACAATGGCAGACAGAAAAAGGCACTGTTTTCCTGTGACTCATTGCCATGCCCATTTCGTTCCTATTCTTGTTGCATCATCTCCACCTGGACAGGTCTGAGAGAGCCTCGTCTGTTACTGTTACTGAGCTGTACTTTTCATCAGCTTTGAAACCTGAAGGAAGCTGTTACTGTACCTTGGAGGAAGAGTGCTTTGAGATTTGTGAGCCTGCTGAGCTGCAGATTGGCCATATTTGAGATGCCATTGTGGCTCAAATGCAGCACCTCCAGGCTGCTCATTAGTGGCTCTAGGCTGTCCACAGGACCCACTTCCCTGAAAGAGAGGGAAAGAATGGGCACTCTGAGCTTTAGCTGCCACTCTGACTGAATGCACTGCAACTTCTCTCCCCAGTGCCTCATTTAGAAGGCCAGACCTCAGGTGCACAGCAACTCAAGGCAAACCACACAAAAGCCTGACCCCCCCCCCCAAACCCCCTTCACATTTTAAACCTTTTACTTTGTGTAAACTCTCCTCTGGTCTTTTTCAATAGTATCAGTGAAAAGGGAGATTTGTGCTTTTCTGAGAGCAGCTAATAGAAGCCTAAAATCTTTGTCACTTCAAAAGCTTCATGCTGCCCCCAAGTGGCTGAAAGTAGAAAAATATACTCTAGTCTATTGCAACAAAGACATGAAATTAGTCCTTTGCCAACCACACAGTATACTGAGAAGACAGAAATGTTTAAAGCTATTCATGAATTGTACATTTACGACTCACAAACTAGGTTTAAAAGTAATACATTTCAATGCCATGTTCAAATAATATACTTTTATCTGTACTGCTGGTACCTGCTGCCTTTTGATGAGCCCTGCTGGCCATAGCCACTGGAGTTCACCTTGTGGTAGAGAATCTGTCTGTTAGTCAGGGTGGCCTGGGCCTTCTGCCTGGGCAGGATGGATTCTATGTGGTTATAGTTCAAACATAGTGCCTACATGGAAGAAAATACGATTTTATTTTATTGTTGATGGTTTTAAAAAACCTGACAGTGCAACTGATAAATGTAAAATATATGGCACAGATTACATTTTAGAATGGTCAGAAAAGTCTGGCCGGTTGGTAACAATCATTTGGCAGGCCCACCTTGATGTTGGGCAGGTAGACAAGGCCACTGAAGGAGGTGAGGTTGTTGTGCTCCAGGTTGACACTGCGCATGTTGTGGAACAGGTCTGCTGGGGCCAGGTCCACCATACTGGGGAGAAAGGGAACAGTTTATACACACTCACTCTTTCTTTTACTGTCTCTTCTACTCATCTAAAAGGTGACTGAAATACTGTGATGAACTACTACACAGTACACTATGCTCAATGACCTGATGGCACTGGACTGCAGGTTGAGATCAACGACGTCGGAGTAGTTGGAGTGTCCCAGTTTCTCTGCCACCATGTCAGGGGTCAGGCGTCCACCAAACACATCCTTGGCATTTTCACACTCCGTCATTTCCTGTGGATAACAATGACGTCACTTCTGTTTCATCTCAATTCAGCAAAAGTTTTATTTATCTCTAAAACGAATAGCTCTATTTGATTATGACGTAAACATACCACTGCAACCCCATCCAGTGCCTTTAGAGAGGGTAGATGGAACACCACATAAATCCTATAGCTTTCCAGTTTCTCCACTAAAGGATTACCATACAGATCCAGAATGATTAAGTTTGTCAAAGCCTAGAAAGAAATGTAAAAAACAATTATCTTACTTTATTTTAATTTCCACATTGACTATTAGTAACAGTGTATAAAAAACAGCTTTTATGTATCCTGTGGGTTGGTGTACAGTATGTTATCATGCTTGGCTGTGTGAGGTCAGCTCACCTTTAGGTGGTAGATGTCTCGTGTGGAGGTGATGATGTTGTTGCCTATGTACAGCTCGAATAGTGAGCGGGCCCTATGCACCCCGTTCAGGGAGCCAATGCAGTTGTTCTCCACAGACAAGAAGTGGAGGTTGGGCATCCGGTCCAGGACAGTGCCGTCCAGACAGGACAGCTGGTTCCCATTCACACTGAGCTTAGTGAGCTGGTGCAGTTTGGACACACCTGAGAGGACAAAGATAGGGAGGGATATCTCATACATCTTTGATGGACATGATTCCCTTGTCAATACCAAATAATTCTCTCTTCCTTGAATAGACCTAGTGCATTCTGAACCAAGAGTGCCAAGGGTTTTCTATTGTGTTAAAATATATATGACAACACTTAATAATTTGTCATGTGGTGACCATTGAGATTAGGACTGACCGTCTAGCCTAGAGATGCAGTTGTCGTTGAAGGACAGCTCCTCTAGATGCTGGCAGTTGTCCAGACCCTCCACTTTAGAGATGTTGTTGTCATTGAAGGAGGCCCAGCGCAGGTTGACCAGTTTGTCCAGGTTGGTGAGCCTGGAGAGCCTCTGGCTGTCAAGGTTAAGGGCTGTGATCTGCTCAGAGTTCAGAGGTCACTGTTAAGTAAACAGACTGCACTTGTACCGCAGATGAAGCACCTGGAGAGAACCCATAAACCACAAGCTGAAACGAGTACATCTTTATTGTTCCTGGACTCCAGTATTGTGTATATTAGTGTTTGTTTCACCTTGGTGGTCCAGCCTTGCTCTAGGTCTCCAGTGATGTCCCAGGGCGAGGGGCTGAGTTGATCCAGGAGCTGGGCTGCAGAGAGCAGGCTGAGACTGCGGGGACGCTCACTGTCCGTCCGGGAGTGGGCCAGCAGAGATGCCTGTAACCAGAGTGTGAATCAGACTGAGGAATTACTACTCTCAACACAGACGTTAGACCAAACTTTCTCACGCAGCATGTAACAGCAAAGGTAGCCCACTTACATTAAAGTATTCAACTTATCTGGCAAATTATGAACTAAGAAGAGAGTGATTCTCTTGTCTAACTCTTACCTGGCTGATTCTGGAGCCTGCAGCCATCTGAACAGCAGCGCCTGCCTCTTCCTCTGTCACCAGCATGTCATCCAGGTGTGTAAGGCTAATCAGACGTCCCAGAACCGTCATCCTTACCGCCTCGGGCTGGGACAAACGCATCACTTTCATCAGCACAGTGTCTTATGGTCTTACTATATGGACACTAGACTAGACCAACGTTAAAGCTGGTGGTAGTGTGTGTGGTTTTACCCTATGCCAGGGGTTGTGGCGGGTGTCCAGTCTCAGCAGGGTGGGGGCATGTTTCCGGAGCACAGCAGTCTCCTCCCTAGCGCGGGTCAGCTGGTTCCAGCGCAGGTCCAGTTGATTGAGCCGCCCCAGACCCCTCAGCCCCTCCAGGGTCAGCAGGTGGTTGTAGCTGGCGTCCACAAACTCCAGGTTGGGCTGGAGGAACACAGAGAAACATTATGGAACATATTTGCTGTATGTAGGACTCCAAGTTGAAAATGATTCATGAAGATTGGTCGACCTAAACGCCCCACCCGTCAGAACGCACCATGTGGGAGATGTCATCTAGTTGTGTAAACTCATTGAAGCTGATAGTCAGGCGGCGCAGGGCTGTCAGACGAGAGATCTCCTTCAGCTTACTCAAGCTGTTGCCATGGAGATTCAACACCTTTGACCAGGAAAGAAGAAAGATGAAAGTGGGGCACCAGCACAGTACAGAGAGGATATCAGTGCTAAACCTAGTGGGCTAAAGTACCATTATGTCCCTCACTCAGAGGCCTCAACCCTTACTGTAATCTGACTGAGGACGTTGGCCCTGGCTACATTGAGTAAAGTCTTCTCGTCCAGGCTCAGCAGCTTGGGCCGCGGTTTGAGCATGGGCTCCATGTTTAGAGTTTCCTCGTCCAGGTTGATATCGTTGGGACGGGTGTCGTCTGTGCCTCTGCTGTTGGGCTCTGGGAACGCAGGCTGTGCTCGGTCCTGAGAGGAGGGAACATCATAGTGGTGAGGACAAACGGTTGGTGAATATCAGCACCTGGTTGGTGGGTTTATAAAAATTGGAACATTGAAAGACAAACAGGGTATACTTTTTCCTACCTGCGAGATATACTCAAAGTCGATGAGGTACTCCGGCAGGACAAGCTCACGGTCAAATACAAACCACTGACTCTGTCTCAGACTGCAGTCACAGCCACTGTGGATCTTGGAGGAGCAAGGCCTCTCTATTTGGATAGAAGTCTCAGGTTGGTCAACAATAAGATGGAATAGAAGAATGTTGACTTTTGCTGGCTGTTTCCATTCTACTGTCACCAGTAAAAAACTGGTTGTTCTGAAAAGTAACAGTTGTGATATTTCACATGACATTACCTCCATTTGTCTTATGGACCTGCTCTGGGCTCACATTGCGGTAAACAGAGTGAGCTTTGGGGTAGTTGAGGGCGTCCACTGAATCCCCTTCATGGATGGGGAAGCTGCGGCCCAGGAACACTTTGGACACTATGAGCTGACCTGAGGAGAGTTTGAATAATTCCATTTCAGTTTCTCTGACACAGGTTCATTAAAAGCAAAAATATATAATTTGTACATTTACATTTTTATCCTGATTTATATCCTCAAGGTTTCATTAGCAATACAAAGTCATTGAAGTGTGTGAAAGGATGAAATAGGACCATACAGACCATGTCTGAAAAGAAGAGGGTCTATGCTCTGCTTGGAGGTGCCTTGGTTGGCCTGTCGCTGTGTGTACTGAATCCTGGGGCTGTCCATCACACTCAGGCTGTTAGACAAGGGTACAGCTCTCTCTCTGCCCAGGGCCTAACACAGACACAAGACACATGACAGTGTCAAGAACTAAAACAATGACACAATCTCAGGCATAGTGTACAGTCTAAATAAGCAATATGTGTACCTTATACATATCTGCTGTTTTAAAGCCGTCCTCTGGAATGTGCAACATCTCATTCTTCTCACTGGTTCTTTCAGGATCAGACACATAGAACAGGTACTCCAGCCAGCGTTTGTAATTCCTGCACAGATGGAACAGCAGTCAGACAAATGTAAATACTGTCAAAATATTTCAGTTTATGTGGTCTGTTATCAAAAAACATAAATGTTCAACTATTTCTGTGTAATATTAGACATAGACATAATACTGAAGAGCTGAGGTGAATATCATAGAGAAAAGTGTAGAAGAAAGAGGTGCCATTTTAAGATTTAACAGTCTCATCATGGGAACTCACTGTGAGAACATTGTCGACTCCTCGCTGGCCAACAGGGTATGAAGCTTGTCCTCGAAACGAAGCCGCAGAGAACGGTTATGGATGCGGATGATACGGTTGATCTTAATGCCAGTGATGCCATGAGCCTTGTAGTCCCACGCACAGAACCGTGAGAGCAAAAGGTCATAACAGGAAGTGAACCTGTTGGGAGGAGAGAGAAAACAGTGGACTCAGTAGCTAAATGATGCAAATCACCGACATAAATCATCTACACAAATCACCTACACAAATGAGGTAAACTCAAGACAGATCAGTCCGAAAAAACTTGGATGAAACATATGACACATGATCTAGTACTATATGATCACATAAGTAATTTCCCTGCAGGTACCCTAGCTAATGTCACTGTTATGTAAAAGGAGATAATTTGTACCAGGGGTCTGTGGAGCAGCCCTCTTCAAACCGAATATTCCCCACTGTCTCAAGCTCCATCAGCAGAAAGTAGACCATCATCTCGTTCCTTTTGGTGGCTTGGGCCAAGTCCCGCTGGTAACAGGACTCAATCCTGCAAAAACAAGATAAAAACACTCTCCTTTTCACACTTCATTATCTTAGTGCCAATAGAAAGCTTACATATAAACAAGAATGCCAAATGAGACTGTATTAAACCCTTCTAAACTCAAAGAAGTTTAGAAATTCTCAGAATGGCGCCGTTTTACGGGCTCTAACCAATTGTGCTATTTTGTGTGTTTTTTCATATTGTTTGTAATTTATTTTGTACATAATGTTAATGCTACCGTCTCTTATGACCGTAAAGAGGTTCTGGATATCAGAACAGCGATTACTCACCTCGAACTGGACAAAGATTTTTTATTTAATGAGCTGACGCGAAGGATATAATGTTGCTCCCCGACAAGGACGCTCATCAACTCATCCTTGACCGCTGGCTACGTCCCTTCCGTCTTCAAGAGAGCGAGAGTTGCACCCCTTCTGAAAAAACCTACACTCGATCCCTCCGTTGTCAACAACTACAGACCAGTATCCCTTCTTTCTTTTCTCTCCAAAACTCTTGAACGTGCCGTCCTTGGCCAGCTCTCCTGCTATCTCTCTCAGAATGACTTCTTGTCCAAATCAGTCAGGTTTCAAGACTAGTCATTCAACTGAGACTGCTCTTCTCTGTGTCACGGAGGCGCTCGCCACTGCTAAAGCTAAATCTCTCTCCTCTGCTCTCCATCCTTCTAGACCTATCGGCTGCCTTCAATACTGTGAACCATCAGATCCTCTCTCCACCCTCTCCGAGTTGGGCATCTCCGGCGCGCGGCCACGCGTTGGATTGCGTCCTACCTGACAGGTCGCTCCTACCAGGTGGCGTGGCGAGAATCTGTCTCCGCACCACGTGCTCTCACCACTGGTGTCCCCAGGGCTCTGTTCTAGGCCCTCTCCTATTCTCGCTATACACCAAGTCACTTGGTCTTGTCATATCTCACATGGCTCTCCTATCATTGCTATGCAGACGACACACAATTAATCTTCTCCTTTCCCCCCTCTGATACCAGGTGGCGAATCGCATCTCTGCATGTCTGGCAGACATATCAGTGTGGATGACGGATCACCACCTCAAGCTGAACCTCGGCAAGACGGAGCTCTTTCTCCGGGGAAGGACTGCCCGTTCCATGATCTCGCATCACGGTTGACAACTCCATTGTGTCTCTCCTCCAGAGCGCTAAGAACCTTGGCGTGATCCTGGACAACACCCGTCGTTCTCAACTCACATCAAGGCGGTGACCCGTTCCTGTAGGTTATGCTCTACAACATTCGCAGAGTACGACCCTGCCTCACACAGGAAGCGGCGCAGGTCCTAAATCAGGCACTGTCATCTCCCGTCTGGATTACTGCAATCTCGCTGTTGGCTGGCTCCCTGCCTGTGCCATTAAACCCCTACAACTCATCCAGAACGCCGGCAGCCCGTCTGGTGTTAACCTTCCCAAGTTTCTCTCACGTCACCCCGCTCCTCCGCTCTCTCCACTGGCTTCCAGTTGAAGCTCGCATCCGCTACAAGCATGGTGCTTGCCTACGGAGCTGTGAGGGGAACGGCACTCCGTACCTTCAGGCTCTGATCAGGCCTACACCCAAACAAGGGCACTGCGTTCCACCTCTGGCCTGCTCGCCTCCCTACCTCTGAGGAAGTACAGTTCGCTCACCCCAGTCAAAACTGTTCGCTGCTCTGGCCACCAATGGTGGACAAACTCCCTACGACGCCAGGTCAGCGGAGTCAATCACCACCTTCGGAGACACCTGACCCACCTCTTTAAGAGATACCTAGGATAGGATAAGTATTCCTCCTACCCCCCCCCTCCCCCTTAAATGAGTTAGATGCACTATTGTAAAGTGGTTGTTCCACTGGATATCATAAGGTGAATACCAATTTGTAAGTCGCTCTGGATAAGAGCGTCTGCTAAATGACTTAAATGTAAATGTAAATGAAAGGCCAAATCCCCGTCATTCGCATGAAGAAAATAAGGAAATACAGGGGGCGGAGATCAGGGTGCCTAGTGTGAGAATTAGTCAGCAAGTGGGTAACGCCTCTACCATCGTTCTATTAGCCAACGTGCAATCACTGGAGAAAACTGGATGAGCTCCATTCGAGACTATCCGACCAACGGAACATTAAAACTGTAATATCTTATGTTTCACCGAGTCGTAGCTGAACAACGACACGTATAACGTACAGTTGGCTTGGTTTTCCGTGCATCGGCAGGACAGAGCAGCTACGTCTGGTTGACGAGGGGTGGGGGTGTGCGTCTATTTGTCAATAACAGCTGGTGCACAATGTCTAATATTAAGGTAGTCTCAAGGTATATGCTCGCCTGAGGTAGACTACCTCATGATAAGCTGTAGACCGCACTATCTACCAATAGAGTTTATCTATATTTTTCGTAGCCATCTATTTCCACACAAACCAACGCTGGTACTAGACCGCTCTCACACAGCTGTATAAAGCATAAACAAACAAAAATGTTCATACAGAAGCGGCGCTCCTAGTAGCCGGGGACTTTAAAACCTTTCTCGCTCGGGGGTTCCGCTAGCGGAACACCCACAACATTCGCTGCTTCGCAGCGCACGAAATTCAATTTTTTTTTGTTGAAATATTTAACTTCCACACATTAACAAGTCCAATACAGCAATGAAAGATAAACATCTTGTGAATCCAGCCAACATGTCCGATTTTTAAAATTGTTTTACAGCGAAAACACAATATATATTTATGTTCGCTCACCACAATAGCCAAACACACACGCCATTTATTCACCGCTAACATAGCTTTCACAAAACCCACAATAGAGATAAAATTCATCACTAATCTTTGAACAACTTCATCAGATGACAGTCTTATAACATAATGTTATACAATACATTTATGTTTTGTTCGAAAATGTGCATATTTATGCTACAAATCGGTTTTACATTGTGAATACGGCGCCATAATGCACCAAATTGCGGAGAAAATTTTGGACAGTCACGTAATCTAACCAAAAAACTCATCATAAACTTTACTAAAAAATACATGTTGTACAGCAAATGAAAGATACACTGGTTCTTAATGCAACCGCTGTGTTAGATTTTAAAAATAACTTTAGTACAAAGTACGCGAGCAATATTCTGAGACAGCGCCAGCATTCTTTGCCATGTTTGTGATGCCACATTTCTCAAAAATACGAAATAACATCATAAATATTCTCTTACCTTTGATGATCTTCCATCAGAATGTAGTGCAAGGAGTCCTAGTTCCACAATAAATCGTTGTTTTGTTTTAGAATGTCCATTTCTTCTGTCGAATTAGCAACTTTGGCTAGCATTGTGGAGGGCACATGTCCATCAACTCTTGGCGCATGGAACGAAAAATTCCAAAAGTCACAATAAACGTCGAATAAACTGGTCAAACTCAGTTGAAAATCCATCTTTATGATGTTTTTCTCATATGTATCCAATAAATTCCAAGACGGAGCATTTCGTCGTGTATACCTAACGCATTTCAGAAGACAATGTGGGGTTCCCTGGTGCGTGGCTAAATACTGCCAATAGGGCAGACCTGTCACTCCAAAAGCTCTCATTCGGTCTCACATCAAGCTAGACACCCCATTCAACATTCTACTGCCTGTTGACATCTAGTGGAAGGCGTATGAAGTGGATACAGATCCATAAATATAAGGCAATTGAATAGGCAAGGCCTGACACAGAGCCCCATTTTCAGAATTTTCACTTCCTGTTTGGAAGTTTGCTGCCAAATGAGTTCTGTTTTACTCACAGATATAATTCAAACAGTTTTAGAAACTTCAGAGTGTTTTCTATCCAATAGTAATAATAATATGCATATCGTATGATCTAGAACAGAGTACGAGGCCGTTTAATTTGGGCACGATTTTTTCCCTAAGTGAAAACAGCGCCCCCTATTCACTAGGAGGTTTTTAATGCAGGGAAACTTAAATCCGTTTTACCTAATTTCTACCAGCATGTCACGTGCAACCAGAGGAAAAAAACTCTAGACCACCTTTACTCCACACAATTCTATCCTCCTGATTCCTGCTTACAAGCAAAAATGAAAGCAGGAAATACCAGTGACTCGCTCAATACGGAAGTGGTCAGATGACGAGGATGCTACGCTACAGATCTGTTTTGCTAGCTCAGACTGGAATATGTTCCGGGATCCATCAAATAGCATTAAGGAGTTTACAACCTCAGTCACCGGCTTCATCAATAAATGCATCAACGACGTTGTCCCCACAGTGACCGGACGTACATATCCCAACCAGAAGCCATGGATAACAGGCAACATCCGCACAGAGCTAAAGGCTAGAGTTGCCACTTTCAAGGAGCGGGACACTAATCCGGACACTTATAAGAAACCCCGCTATGCCCTCAGACGAACCATCAAACAGGCAACGTGTCAACACAGGACACTGGCAAGTGTCTTCACTTACATTTTCAACCTCTCCCTGACTGAGTCTGTAATATCTATGTTTCAAGCAGACCACCATAGTCCCTCTGCCCAAGAAAGCGAAGGTAACCTGCCTAAGTGACTACCGCCCCGTAGCACTCACGTCAGTAGCCATGAAGTGCTTCGAAAGGCTGGTCATGGCTCACATCAACGCCATCATCCCGGAAACCCTAGACCCACTCCAATTCACATACCGCCCGAAAAATCCACAGAAGACGCAATCTCAATCCCACTCCACACTGCCCTTTCCCACCTGGGCAAACGGACACCTATTTGAGAATGCTGTTCATTGAAAACAGCTCAGCGTTCAACACCATAGTGCCCACAAAGCTCATCACTATGCTAAGAACCCTGGACTAAACACCCTCCTCTGCAACTGGATCCTCGACGTCCTGACAGCCCCCCCCCCCCCCCCCCCCCCCCCAGGTGGTAAGGGTAGGGAACAACACATCTGCCTCTCTGGTCCTCAACATGGGGGCCCCTCAGGGGTGCGTGCTTAGTCCCCTCCTGTACTCCCTGTTCACCACGACTGCATGGCCAAGCACGACTCCAACACCATCATTAAGTTTGCTGACGACATAACAGTGGTAGGCCTGATCACTGACATTGATGAGACAGCCTATAGGGAGGAGGTCAGAGACCTGGCAGTATGGTGCAAGGACAACAACCTCTCCCTCAATGTGATCAAGACAAAGGAGATGATCGTGGACTACAGGACAAGGAGGGCCGAACACGCCCCTATTCACATCAACAGGGCTGTAGTGGAGCAGGTTGAGAGTTTCAAGTTCCTTGGTGTCCACAAGACCAACAAACTATCATGGTCCAAACACACCAAGAAAGTCGTGAAGAGAGCACGACAAGGCCTTTTCCCCCTCAGGAGACTGAAAAGATTTGGCATGGGTCCCCAGGTCCTCAAAAAGTTATACAGTTGCACCATTGAGAGCTTCCTGACTGGTTGCATCACTGCCTGGTATGGCAACTGCTCGGCGTCTGACCGCAAGGCACTACAGAGGTTCGTGCGTACGGCTCTGTACATCACCGGGGCCAAGCTTCCTGCCATCCAGGACCTCTATACCAGGCGGTGTCAGAGGAAGGCCCTGAAAATTGTCAAAGACTCCAGCCACCCTAGTCATAGACTGTTCTCTCTGCTACCGCACGGCAAGTGGTACCGGAGCGCCAAGTCCAGGTCCAAGAGGGTTCTAAACAGCTTCTACCCCCAAGCCATAAGACTTCTGAACATCTAATCAAATGGCTACCCAGACTATTTGCATTGCCCCTCCCATATTCTACGCTGCTGCTACTCTGTTATTATCTATGCATAGTCACTTTAATAACTGTACCTACATGTACACTTGAAGACAGAAGTTTACATACACCTTAGCCAAATACATTTAAAAAAAAATCACAATTCTTGACATTTAATCCTAGTAAAAAGTTAGGATCACCACTTTATTTTAAGAATGTGAAATGTCAGAATAATAGTAGAGAGAATTATTTATTTCAGCTTTTATTTCTTTCATCACATTTGCAGTGGGTCAGAAGCTTACATACACTCAATTAGTATTTGATAGCATTGCCTTTAAATTGTTTAACTTGGGTCAAACGTTTCGGGTAGCCTTCCACAAGCTTCCCACAATAAGTTAGGTGCATTTTGGCCCATTCCTCCTGACAGAGCTGGTGTAACTGAGTCAGGTTTGTAGGCCTCCTCACTCGCACACGCTTTTTCAGTTCTGCCCACAAATTTTCTATAGGATTGAGGTCAGGGCTTTGTGATGGCCACTCCAATACCATGACTTTGTTGTCCTTAAGTCATTTTGCCACAACTTTGGAAGTATGCTTGGGGTCATCGTCCATTCGGAAGACCTATTTGCGACCAACCTTTAACCTCCTGACTGATGTCTTGAGATGTTGCTTCAATATATCTACATAATTTTCCTTCCTCATGATGCCATCTATTTTGTGAAGCGCACCAGTCCCTCCTGCAGCAAAGCACCCCGACAACATGATGCTGCCACTGCCGTGCTTCACGGTTGGGATGGTGTTCTTTGGCTTGCAAGCCTCCCCCTTTTTCCTCCAAACATAAGTGTGAGGACGCTTGTGCCTTTTAAACAGCTTGGAAACTTCTAGAAAATGATGTCATGGCTTTAGAAGCTTCTGATAGGCTAATTGACATCATTTGAGTCAATTGGAGGTGTCACTGTGGATGTATTTCAAGGCCTACCTTCAAACTCAGTGCCTGTTTGCTTGACATCATGGGAAAATCAAAAGAAATCAGCTAAGACCTCAGAAAAAGAATGTGTAGACCTCCACAAGTCTGGTTCATCTTGCGAGCAATTTCCAAAGCCTGAAGGTACACGTTCATCTGTACAAACAATAGTACGCAAGTATAAACACCATGGGACCACGCAGCCGTCATACCGCTCAGGAAGGTGACACGTTCTGTCTCCTAGT
>NC_036843.1:12350222-12470742 GCF_002910315.2 Salvelinus sp. IW2-2015 | reverse complement strand
TTAGTGTATGTAAACTTCTGACCCACTGGAATTGTGATACAGTGAATTATAAGTGAAATAATCTGTCTGTAAACAATTGTTGGAAAAATTACTTGTGTCATGCACAAAGTAGATGTCCTAACCGACTTGCCAGAACTATAGTTTGTTAACAAGAAATTTGTGGAGTGGTTGAAAAACGAGTTTTAATGACTCCAACCTAAGTGTATGTAAACTTCCGACTTCAACTGTATGCACGCACCACTTTTCCGTTTTTATTTCTTTATTTTTTTTAAACAAGTAATTTTTTTCACTTCACCAATTTGGACTATTTTGTGTATGTCCATTACATGAAATCCAAATATAAATCCATTTAAATTACAGGATGTAATGCAGTAAAATAGGAAAAACGCCAATACTTTTGCAAGGCACTGTATGTGGGACTGATACCAGTGTGGAAGAGCTGGTCACTTTTAAAGGACTTTGTGAATGATTACCTTGCCAATAGGACGATTGAATATTATTGTCTTGCAGAAAATATTTTTTTGTGTGAGTTTCCTCCAAATACATGATGTGGTAGGAATCGTGAGACATCATCATTACACCTGTTAATACTTAGATTTAAAACAAAGTTATAAAAAATATTTCTTATTGTAACAGCAAGTAAAATATGCCCTTTGTGTTTTATAGAAATGCAAGGTGTTTAATGTGAATGATTTTATGCTTACTGCTAATGTTTTTTATACTGTCTATTTTTTCATGTTTTCTAAAAATTCATTTTAAGTATATTTCTTTTTTAAATGGTCTAGGGGAGTGTATGGATATTTCGAAGATAAATACACAACACAGAGGACTAAAGGTCAAGAGGACTAAAAGTCAATAGAGTACTAACGATCAATGGATCACGATGGATACATGTCACTCATTGCAAGGTTATTTCTGTAAAAGGGGATTAATGATCAATGGGTCAGAGACATGGGAGGAATTTCAGTCTGGAACTCATAGCTACACGGCAAGTTCTCATTGGTCCAAATTGTTTATACATTGAGCCTGAAATAGGATACTTGTTATTTGGCCATTGGCCAAGTTTTATTGCAAGGAATTCTAATTGGTCAACCACAAGCTAGGGTTGGGTTATAAATTACATCCTGTCTCCTTTGTTCTGTGGAGAGAATCACTGAGGACAGTGAAGAATGAACATCTACCTCTCAGCATAACATCTATGATTTGTCCTCTTTGAATAAACCTATTTAATACATGTATCCATACCCTACATTACTCATCTCATATGTATATACTGTACTCTATACCATCTACTGCATCTTGCCTATGCCGTTCTGTACCATCACTCATTCATATATCTTTATGTACATATTCTTTATCCCTTTACACTTGTGTGTATAAGGTAGTAGTTGTGGAATTGTTAGGTTAGATTACTTGTTGGTTATTACTGCATTGTCGGAACTAGAAGCACAAGCATTTCGCTACACTCGCATTAACATCTGCTAACCATGTGTATGTGACAAATAAAATTTGATTTGATTTATTTTTCTACCCCTGATTTGCTTTGGGGTCTGTGTTATTTATTTATTATTATGATTTTTTAAACTTTAATTTATTTAATAAATATTTTCTTAACTCTATTTTCTTAAAACTGCATTGTTGGTTTAGGGCTTGTAAGTAAGCATTTCACCGTAAGGTCTACTACACCTGTTGTATTCGACGCATTTGACAAATATAATTTGATTTTAGATTTATACACTCTTGGAGGTCTAATCCATTATTAATGTACATGAACTCACTCCTCCAGCTTCCTGTTCCAAAATTGCAACCTCTCCTTCAGGGTGTCCAGCTTGGAGAGGATCTTGTGTTCCAGGCCGGGGTCGCGGGTGATGTCAGCAAGGGTGTCACTGCGGTCCCCTGAGCCCTCACTCAGCGGTGACAGTCCATCCTCCCAGGTACGGGCCGAATTCCTGCACAGAGCCTGCACCTCCGACAGCTCACACTCCAGCTGCTCAAGACACCAACACAATAGTCATATTAAGCACCACTGTAAATATATGACATATGCATCAAAAGTCCATTGTTGAGGGCATAGTGTTGTACGGACGTTTTTGAGGGCATAATTGAGAGCTCTGATGCGGTCCTCTGGCAGCTGTAAGAGATTCCTCTTGTTCTCCAGCAGATTGGCCTGGGTCTCTGCCAGGTTCCTCTGGGCTGTTCGCACACGCATGTTGTAGTACATCATCTTCTTAATCACAGTGGACTGGAATGAACAGATGTTACAATGTACTGTATGCAATGGAACCCCTTTATTTATACCATAGTTCATTAGACTGTAATTACAAGATTAGAAAAAAAACAACACCGGAAAAATACATCCATCATCAGAGTTCAGGGACGACTTATTAAACAAATGCTTTAATCTCTCAGTAATAGAGAGTATCAGACATTAAGATCCTATTAAATTACTAGAGGGATTATGTCATAAACCCTCAAAGCTCCAGAATGGTGTGGTAATGGCAGCCATTTTGGTCAGGGAGAAATTCTACTTCTTTACCAAAATGGCTGATCTTTAATACTGTTATAAGATAAGTGATGTCCATTCTAGTATTCTAATTGCTAATTCTATGCTATCACAGCCCTGGAGCCTGCACAGTGACAACAGTTACGAAAGCTGACCCTTGGGACTATTGACCTGTACCTCAGCAGCGTCCTTCAAATGCTTGCTGGAGACGTCGTAGGTGTCAAGCCGCTGGAGGCCTGGCATGTGGTAGAGCACGTGGGTGGCATAGTTACACAGCAGACATACTGGGGTGGGACTTGACTGGGGGTCCTTCAGTCCCAACTCTCTCAGACAGGTCAATGGGGCCAGGAGGGTCAGCTCCTGTTACACAACACGATAACATGATGTTGATGCTTAAGAGGGACACGTTTAAAAACACTAAACTGAAGCATGCACAACCCTGATTGGCACTCAACCCCACTAATGGTTTTGATGCTGTATATCTGTGAGGAGGGCATCTCCTTAATGGATTTACATTAACATAATTGGTTGATGAGATGATTGGATTTCTACTTGTTTGCTGGTGGGGAGTTACTCTGAGGTTTCAGGGTAGATCATAGAGGACCAACTGTTCCTTCACCCAAACTCAAGCCATACCTGACATTCTGTATACTGTATGTTGTAAGAATATGGTAAAACATATATTTTTTAACACAATTTTATGCATAATTTTGTGGGAATCTCCCTTTAACCCTGCAACAGTACAAAAGACACATGCAAATGTGATACAGTTAATTCATGCAGCTCAATGAAATTAGTGTTTGAGTGAATGAAAATTAGTGTTTGTATTATTTGAAAAGAGAAGGACTTATTTCCTTATTTTTCTTTTTAACAGGCAACTAAAGGAGAAATGTCATATCAAAATGGCAAAGATGGTAAGCTTCAGATGAATTGTGCAACAGTTAAAATCAGCAGATATTTCTGTACTGCCGTAGCAATAGGCCTTCGACATAGATAAAATACAGGGAATTGCTGTAATCAGCTCTTTCAAAATCAAAGAGACCCGGGGAAATAGGAAACTATCGAGACTGACGGCCAATCAATAATAATACCCAATCCTTTGTCGGGTGACTGATTTCTACATTGTTGACTAGAATAAAGGTTTGAATGAATTATCATATATAGAATCTACTATAAATTAGGCAATCAAGATATTCGACTGAAAAGCAAGCCTGTAATTCACCATATGCAAAGGTGGTAGTCAGATATTAGATTGAGAAGGTGCAGAATTACAACCTTCCATTATTTGAAAATAGTTTCATGTTTTTTTTTCTTACCTTAAAAGAGCAGATCTTGTTCCCAGATAAATTCAGATTTTCAATGCTGATATTAGGATCAAGACTGTGTCCTGTGAAACAGATATAATAATTATCATTATAAATACATCAAAGATGTAATCTGTCAAGTTTATAGCCATTGGAGATGAACCTTCAACTCACCTATCTTCTCAATGTTATTGTCAGCTAAATTCAGCTCTCTCAGCTTTTGAAGTCTGTTTAATCCCTTTAAACAGATATGAAGAAAGGATGAGACATCTAAAAAAAAATGCAGATTTCAACAAAACCAATCTATACAGATTATGAGGTGCATTTACATGACACAGAAATGCATCCATACCTCTATGTGAGTGATGAAGTTATTGTTAAGCCACAGCACCTGTAGATTGACAAGTGACTCCAAATTCTCAATCTTACTGATCTGATTGTCATAGAGGTACAGCTTCTGTAACTGATGGCAATTCTGAAGTCCAGAAATGTCCTACAATAATGAAAATAAATACCCCCCCAAAAAAAGTATTGTTGGTATTAAAGATGAAAATGCAAATCCTAGCTAGATACAGTTATTTTGCAGACATTTTGCAGTCTATTCTGAATTGAGAAATCAAAGATGCTCAGTTTTGATGGTCAATATAATTCTGTTTTAGATACTCTTTAGATGAAAACTCTACACACATCTCCAAGATGTCAGCATGAAGGAATGAAGAGAAACCTGGATCTTACTGTCAGCTGGCATTCCACCACCCAGAACTCCCGAAGCAGGGGACAGGACTCAAGGCCCTTGATGTGACTGATACTCTGGCCTACCAATGTGAGCTGGCACAGCCTTGGAAAAAGGGAGAGGCCAACCATACGAGGATAACCTGAGAAGAACACCTCCAGGGCTGTGATGCTGCTACCTTCCTGGGGTATCTTCTCATAAGACACCCCATTGGCAATACACTGTTGAGGTACAAAAAAAGTGTCTCCACAAGCCAAACAGAAAATGACACTAGTTTTAATCATAAGTATCTGGTTGACACAAAATTACTCACCAGTTCTTTGACAGCCTCCTCATCACCATTATGTCTTTGCTTTTCACTCTGTATCATGTTGTTCTGTGCTGAAATATAAGCAATTGTTGATCATGTCATGTATAGCTAAAATAAGGAACATTGCTAAACTTAGCTTGTCTTGGTTTGGGGGCTGTAGGGGGTTGTCTTGGTAATCTTACCTATCAGTAAACAAGCATCTGAAAAAATTCATAACATTTACCGTTAGCTAAAATTTGAGGACAGATAAGAGATAGAAAACATTTCATATAAGTACAAATAGCAAGAATACGTGATTTGTGTCACTCAATAATTAGTTTACTAGCTAGCTACGTTAGCTCTAGCTAAGCTAACGTCGATAGCGGACTAGCTAACTGTAACGCCAGCTAATGCAAATGTACTTACATTCGAAGTTGCAGCCTGCACAAGTTGCAACCTGCACATTAGTTCACTGTCACGGACACTGTCTGCTCAGACCACTAAGTTAACCGAATACCAGTTTTGGACATCTGTTATTGCAGCTATTCTCTTTATGAAAACAAAAATATAATTTTTGCGTGTTTATATGGTAGACATTGTGCACCTGTAGCTAGCATGCCCCAGCAAGGTTTGTCATCAACCCGTATCTAGGGAAATGCGTCCCCGTTGCTCAGGAGTCATCTGAACTTTTTCTTCGTACTTTTGATCATCACCACATGAGGGCGCTACAGTGCAATTCATTTGAGCAGAAACTAGCATGAACAGAACAAAGAAATGGTCCTCAACTGGATATTTGCATGAGTGAAATTACTTGCATCTACTAACGTGAAAACGTTTAACAAAAAAACTAAAACTGTCGTATGTTCAAACATAACACGGTACAGGAATATTACAATTTGCGTTATTATTGTGATGTGGTTTTAAGCATTTCAAACATGATACGCTTGAAATATGCTCAAGTTATTTTATGCGTACTCTTGGAAACATACTGGATTGACTTCCATTGTATATTCAAACACTTTAATATTAGTCATGCTGAAACAGTTAACAGAATGTTACTCTGCCCCAAATAAGTGCCAACCATAATAAGCTAATACGATGACGTCAGCTTTGAAGCGCTGAACTAAAACAATCAACCTCGCTCACTTGTGCTCTCGGACTTGACCGCGCAGCCATTAGAATTTTACAGTTTAAGTATACATTTGTAAAGGCAGTCGGCCTTCATAGCATATTTTCCTGTTTTATTCGTTTGACCAACCCACTATCCATTGTGTAGCCCGCGTTACAGCTTGTGCCTGTTATCTCTCGCGCAACCTCTCCCTAAAAGCATGTCTTCGAAGCCCAGCGACGAACTAGGTTCGGAAGGGAAATGGTTTGGGGACGATTATGAAAGAAATGGCCTGTTTGGAAGCACCCCACCCCGGTTTGATGAGCTACGTGAAGATTTTAAACCGAAAACCAGGGAGGAGACGAGCGACCTGGATCAATTTCATCAATTTGAGGACGATGGGAAAAGGCCTCCCGTTGCTATGGAAACTACATCTACAGGTAAAGCGGTTTATCAATAACATTTATCTTATCACTTATAGACAACACTTCTTTTATATAGATATACATCGTGCGTAATTTAAATTAGTCTGTTTACATTTCTCATAGCAGCCGATGCTATCACAAAGACCTATTTTTTGGGGTGTAACATGTCTGAGATGGAACCTTCGTCATCGCAGTGTACCAGACATTCTGTACTTTCTCACGGAGTCAGTGAACAGTTTAGTAGATTGAATCTACACCAGTCATGGGTTTGGCTGGGAAATGTACTTAAGTGCAAATAATGGAATCGATTTCCTATTAGTGGGTAACTACAGAATAGAACAGAATTTGAACTTGGATAAAATACAATTCAAAACCGTTTATGGACTATGAAATCTAGGTCTACAAAACATTGAAATGTCTTAGAGAAACAGATCAACAGAACAGACCAAGAGAAGACAGCAAACAACAGGCCGACTGTGACCTAGCCACGGGCCTAGCCCTTGATCATGACTCAGTTCCAGTACATTACACATAAGAGTCATTGGATGAAGGCGAGTTTTGTTAAGAGCCACTATGCTCTGAACATTAACACTCATCGCTTGCGTTATTATTTTGGAAGCATAATGACCTTATCCTCCATATCACAGAAACAATTGTCAAAAATCAAAACGTTAAATGTATACACTATATGTATACATACACACTACTGTTCAAAAGTTTGGGGTCACTTAGAAATGTCCTTGTTTTTGAAAGAAAATATTATTTTTGTCCATTAAAATAACATAAAATTGATCAGAAATACAGTGTAGACATTGTTAACCTGTTTGGGCTAGGGGGCAGCATTTTCACGTTTGGATGAAAAGCGTGCCCAGAGTAAACTGCCTGCTACTCAGTAGATTTGGATAGAAAACACTCTGAAGTTTCTAAAACTGTTTGAATGATGTCTGTGAGTATAACATAACTCATATGGCAGGCGAAAACCTGAGAAAAATCCAACCAGGAGTGGGAAATCTGAGGTTTGTAGTTTTTTAAACTCTTGGCCTATCGAATACACAGTGTCTATGGGGTCAAATTGCACTTCCTAAGGCTTCCACTAGATGTCAAAAGTCTTTAGAACCTTGTTTGATGCTTCTACTGTGAAGTGGGGCGAATGAGAGGGGATTGAGTAAGGTCTGCCATGAGCTGACCATGCGCTGAAACAGTTTTCAGCTGTGCTAACATAATTGCAAAAGGGTTTTCAAATGATCAATTAGCCTTTTAAAATGATAAACTTGGATTAGCTAACACAAGGTGCCATTGGAACACAGGAGTGATGGTTGCTGATAATGAGCGTATGTACGCATATGTACGCATAAAAAATCAGCCGTTTCCAGCTACAATAGTCATTTACAACATTAACAATGTCTACACTGTATTTCTGATCAATTTGACGTTATTTTAATGTATAAAACATTTGCTGTTCTTTCAAAAACAAGGACATTTCTAAGTGACCCCAAACTTTTGAACGGTAGTGTATATATTATATACTGTATAGGGTTAGTGTTCCCAAACGGCCATATCTCCATGTTACTGCACGTGTTTATGGAAGACAGAGAGACCACTTGTGATAATTAGCTATATAGCATGTTCCCGAACATCTGTGTGTAACGGAAGAAGGCCGCCAGAAAAGTTGTCGCTGAAGAATACTTTCATCTGCAACTGATAAAGCCGGTTAAAACAGTGTACAGTAAGTTTGTATTTTGCATTTGTGAAATTATGTTGATGTGATATGAAAGTAAAGGGCTTTATGTTTCTAGAACCATATCGCAATTGAGAATTTGAGTCAACCTCTGAAAATAACATAATAAGGTACTTGCACCTTAAGGAGTAATGGTAACGTTAGGCTCCTTAAGAGTACATATTGGGCTAGCCATTAGCCTAGCAGGCTACAAACATTGGTCAGGTACAGTCCTTTTACTACATTTTTTAAAATATTATTCAAGCTAGGGACAACACACTGCATAGCTATATCACTTGAATGTTAAACTGAAAGTTTAAAAATATATTCCTTTAAATCAGCACTATATGCCATTTTGATGTGTTTGCATAACAAGCTTTACTGAAAATGTTAGCTCCCATGGCCTGCATTTCCAAAATAGTCCTAATTGTTTGTTTACAAAGGCAGTCTGGCTAGAATACAATCAGTCACTCACATCCTAAGCAGAGTTGGGTAGGTTACTCTAAATGTAATCTGTTACAGTTATTAAACTTACATTTGTGCCTTTTTTCAGTGCTGATTTATTTGTATGTTATTGAGAAAACAGAAAGGTGTCATAATGTATTTTTATTTTTTTATGTAAAGGTAATCTTTCTAAATGTAAAAGTAATCCAAGAAGGAATTATCAATTTTTTCACAAATATTTTTTCTGGTAATGTAACTGATTCATTTTTTTGTTGTAATCAGTTATTCCCCAACCCTGAACCTTATCACCTTATCACACATGTTAATGAGGTTGGGTAGCATTGATTAAGCAGTGTGCTGTTGCACCTCAAAGCAGTGTTTTTGTGGGAGCATCATTCATGCTTCAGTTCTAAATCCATTACCCTCTTCAGCAGAGTTCAGCCTATGCTGCTATTTTTAATCCTGGAGAAACGGCTCACCATCCACTTGGAGAGTAGGGAACTGGAGCCCTGCACTTTCATTTTGATTCACAGTTCCTCTGAAATATTCATAAGGTGGTGTTTCAAATCCCGGCTCTCTTCTTAACTCAGGCCTTTTCCTTAGATCTTTCAGCACTGTAATTTAGTTTTTTGAGATGGCAAGGACATTTTTTTTTTTGAGAGGCATCTAGGCCTGTAATCTGATTTAATGCAGTGTCTTAGTAAATGTGGCATTAAATATCAGTGTTTAAAAAAACATTGTTTTTGTTGTTGAGTGGGAAATGAAGTTGTCTTCTAAACATGGCTTCAGTTCAGACAGCCTGCCAGATTCTTTGCCCTAATGGCAAGATAAACGTTTTTTTTTAAACTAGGCAAATCAGTTAAGATCAAATTCTTATTTACAATTATGGCCTACCGGGGAACAGTGTGTTAACTGTTTTGTTCAGGGGCAGAACAACAGATTTTTAACTTGTCAGCTCGGGGATTTGGTCCAGCAACCTTTCAGTTACTGGCCCAACGTTCTAACCACTAGGCTACCTGCCGCCCTAGGTTCACGTGAATGGTTTACTCACTCTGTGCCTTCACAGCTCAAGTCAGAGGATGGACCTGTTCCCAAACTCACACAGACATACACACACAAACACACAATGCACGCATGCACAATGCACGCACGCATACACACGCACTCACGCGTGCACATGCACAAACACAAAGCTGCCATTTCAAAATCATCAAAAGGGAAACATAACTACCTTTTAGCCTTGCCTATAACATAGAAACACTCTGTTGTGACACTTGTGGTCTTGGTAGGCACAGTGTGGATCTTTTCAGAGCTAGGCTGCTTTCAAAAACAGTAGGCAGACACTGGACAGCCAGGTCTACAATAGTGTAGGGAACAGAGGGCAGGGAAGTGAACCCCAGGTCGCTGGTGTGAAATGCAAACACCCTATGCATTGCGCCAATAGGGTCAACTCGCTTGCTGGGAATTGTAACGTGGCTCATATAAGAGGGGATGATACAATAGCCTTTGGACAGAAAAGCCCTAGCCTGTTCTGACCTGTCTAGGACCCTGGCCCTGACCCTCTCCATGCAACAATGTACTCACACAGATTTCACTCTCGCCGGTAGATATCATGCTCCAATCTTTGTTGAATCACACGATTTTCTCAAGAAAATTAAACTGCATACTTCTCGGACCACATAACTCACAGAACCTCAGAGTGAGGCTACTGTACATTAGGCCCCTCCCATTTCCAGTAGCTGACCTCAGCTACACATATTCAATTGCAGCAGCAGAACTTGAGAAGAATAACCGTGAACCATACAGCATGCCTGTTCTCCTCTAGGCTAAGTGATGCCCAATCATCCCCGCCCTCTGCACATAGAAATGTTGCACACACATATCTAATACAGATTTAAAAAACAATGTAGTAATGATGAGCAGGATGTCGCTCCATCCAGAATTCTGACCAGATCTGACCACGTTGCGAAATGCACATGAGGATATCGCTCCACTTGTTCATTTATATGCATCTAATGAGTTCCCCTGCCCTCTGGGGTAGACAAAACAAACAAACACACTGTGCAGAAAGTGAGAGAATTCTGGCATTTCTTCTGTCTCTGTGAATATTGTATGTTTTGAAGTCTGTGTTTGATATTCTGAGATTTGTTTTAAGGCAATAGGACTGTTCCACTGTACACAGTGAAAGACACATTTTACTCTCTGAAGATGAAAGGTATTAGGTTAATAGTACACATTCCCTTTACATGTCTCCTATCCAGACAAGCACACCAATCATTGTTCACTAGCCACATTTTGACACAGTGACTCAGGGGTTGCTAGTCCCTCCTCTTCTGCATCTCAGCATAAAGCATGAGACAGGGTGTCTACTGTCTGGGACTTTTCCATAGTTAGGAGAGAGGAAGCACTTACAGGCTGACTACATTGCTCGTGCGCGAGCATTGCAAAATAAATGTAGAAATCTATATTATTCAATTATTGCACCCACACTGCTCGCGCGCGCCAACGAGCGTCTGCATTGCCAAGGGCTAAAATAGAAGTCAGTTCTATTTCTGACGCAGATCGCGCTGCAAGTCCTGCCTCTCCCATCTCCTCATTGGTTTATAGAAGCAGGTACCCATGTGCCATCTCCTCATTGGTTATACCCACGTGGGTGATTGAAAGACGAATGAAGTCAGTGGCGGTAATGCACCTAATTTATGAAAGTTGCCAATCGCAATATAAAGTCCAGAGAAGAAAAAGCTTAGAAGGAGGAGAGATGACTAGAAACGATTCGGTTGACCGTTTTATGTGTGGATTAATTGTCGGAGTAGAGGACCTTGTGCATTTCAGGTAAAATAACAACTCACTGTTTATATCCCAGGACAAATTAGCTAGCAACAGCAAGATAGCTAAAAAGGACTAATTAGCTAGCAAGTGCAAGCTAGCTAGCTAAATTGCCATAATGTTTAATGCTTTTCGACCTGTACCCAAATTAATATAATTGGTGCAGTTTGTTTTGATATTTTAACCTGCGTGTCGTGATCGCGTTTGGTGTGAGGGGACAAAATACATTTATGCACGATTGCGCACGCGCGCAGCTGGTTTGGGTTCCATGTTAGGTCTACAGTACATGTTCATCAACCAGGGAGATCTCTGCTCATATTCCCAGAGATCCAGAAGTCCTGCGATGTTGCTGGGAGGAAGGATGATGAAGATGCAAGAAACTGTGCTGCTAGTGTCTCTGTCTGTGCTGCCTCATAAAAAGACTTGGGCCCCTCTGCCTGTCCTGTTTCTTGCCAGACTGCCTTCCAATCTCATTCGTCTTCTTCAGCTTCCAGGGCCAATTAGCTAATGCTGAGGGAAGGACACAGATAAAGCAACGAATGAGAGGTTCATGAAACTTCCACTCCCGGGACAACACAGAATGTCAGCTGTCGTGAACTGTGGACCTAATTAGATTCTTCTCCAAATATTTTTCTATCCCCCCACAGACAACGATGTGCTGTCTTTGAATCGAGTCTAATGCTTTCTCAAACCTTCTCACTGTCAGTGTGCATGGTTCTCCCCAGGATTTTTTAAGAAGTTGGTGCTGCTGAGTACGGCAAGTTTATGTTTATTTTTGTTATTTTTTTACACCTGTAACTGCCATTTCCTGCAATCTAGAGCAATAATATGACAACAAAAACATAGTGGCACAGCCAGTCCACATGGTGGCTTTATAAAAAAAAGATGTACAGAGATAGATGTGCCATGATTGTGTTTGAATTGCTCAATAGCACTAGGCTTCTCACAACACTCAACTCTCTGTCCACATTGGTTGGTAGTTGGATGCAGAGGGATGTTGGCAGTCAGTGGACTCCAACCACTGTCCTCAGCATTTTGTCCAAATTTAATAGACTGGGGACAAAAAAAGACACTAATTTGTGCATGTTGTCCTACGTGTCCTTTGTGTGTGTGTCCTTGAGTGCATGGTGTGTGTCTTGGCTATAAATGAAAGTGAAGTGAGACAATAAAATAGTTAATTGACAACTGGGCTACAAAGCTGGCAGCTTGTAGACACTCAGTCTGGATCTTCAAATAATCTATCCTCACCATTCCACTCAGGCAAGGACTTCGCCAGGATCGATAAATGACAGGTGGCACTGTCAACCAAAGCTTCCATTGAGTTCACAACTTGAATACAATAGGGCTTCTTGTGTGTAGGCTGACTGTTTTTATAGATTTTTCTCATCCCAATTTTCTGCCTGTCCAGCCATAATGGCCGTTTAAGAAGATGGTGGATAAACAGAATATTTTTACAGTTATTGTATGCCATGGATCAATCTTAATGCCCTGATATCAATAGTTAATTTGCAATTATATACCCTGACTTCCCTCTCAGCTGCCTACCTATTGACCTCCTTCTGTATTAATACCCCCGTTGTCACTTTTGAGCAACTTCTATTTGCTGTGTTTGTGAAACCTCTTGCTTACTTACTTCCCTCAATTCAACGCCTCTGTTTCTTTCTTCCCCTTTCTCATTGTCACCCTCTTATCTGCCTGAGGTTTCCGTTTGAAGAACCCTAATGTAAGGCCCCTCTCGCCCTCTGTTTGTCTGGTTTGCTGGAGAGGACTCTTGAAAAGAGATACCGCACTGGTTGAACATGGAAAAACAGTAACACGTATACTGTTCAGTGTTTATCCAGGTTCGCATACAGTATAAACCCTGGCTGTACAGTGTAAGCCTACATTCACTTTTCAGTTACTTTCATTCAACAAGTCGCCATTCTAGTAATTATAGCATTGTACAGTAAAGTTGAACAACAGTGTGTGTAAAACACAATAAGTTCATTTGAAAGTCAATACAAGTAGAGGAAGAGGCATGATGGCGGTTTATTAAAGGCCTTCCTGCTCCAGAGCGATGCTGATGCAGCACAGCATCTCCTATGCCCCCCTCAGGGCCAGAAGGCTGCATGGAGGTGGGAGTGGAGAGGTTTAGGGAGTGAGGCTCCTGGGAGCTTGAGGGGAACTGACAGTTCTGTATGCAACTGCAAGACATTAGGAAAACAAACCAAGACTCGACATGACTCTTTGATTTCAAATCCCCTCGATATATGTTTTGATTGTTGTTATTTTAGAAATATCATATTAGCGCAGCCAAACACAATAGAGAAAGATCATCAACATTGAAGACCACTATCATTATCCTGAGATCAATGGCAGAGTCTTGTGGAATGAATGCATTGGGCCACGGCCGCCTACATGCAGTTCATCGAACCTCTGCTTCCAAGCCTATACAGTACATGTAATAGTCAATACTTTAGATGTCATCTGTTATCACGTTTTTGTCTCCAGCCACATAATGAGAGAAGCCTAGCGTAGCAGCTATTGCCAGGGTGCATTAGGCGAATAGCTGCGTTGCCTGTGTGTAGGGGCCATTTCCATCTAAAAGGAGCCATGACCACCAACAAGTGAAGTTCATAGGAGCATATCAAATGAAAGCTAACAATAAACATTTTTGAAATGAAAGTATGTATAGATTTTTCTAACATTTTCTATCCTAAAAATGTGGAAATGTGGAATAAGTACAGACTTTGATTTCTGGTCAAATAGCAAACGTCTTAAACATCAAAACACAATTAAAGACTGAATTAAAGACCCCTGCCAACTAATATCAACACTTATATTTATTTTTGGATAAATGATTTGACTTCTGTAAGTTTAAGAAACATTACCTTGTGCATTGTAATTCCGTTACCAAAAACCCACATATCTTTAAGATATGTTGTAATTTCTCTCCCATATTAGATTAGAAGTTTATGAGTAGAGAGGATAATGAAAGTTCACAGAAGTATCAAGTAAAGGTAGACCTATCAATTAGTTAGTGTTTACTAATACCAAGTTTGTTTATGAAGTCTTAAGTGATTAAAACCCATAATTCTGTTACCAAATTGGTAACGGAATTACTGCAATTTTTTTTTTCTTCTGTCATGTGTGCTCCCTCTCCGGCCTCTAGGTCACCAGGCTGATCGTTATGGCGCACACCTGTCATCATCGATATGCGCTTTATGACACTCATCTGGACTCCATCACCTGCCCTATATATGTCACTCCCTTTGGTTCTGTCACGCTGGTATGAATGATTCAGGAGACAGACGCAGGAATGCGTAATAGTTTTAAAAAATAATTGATAAGGGAATTTATGTGTTTAAAGATAATGATTTAATAATTCCACCCTGAAACCGAACTATTAGTGATTATAGTTTATGTAGCATGTATAAGGAATAATTAAAGTATTAAACGTAAGTCCAACTAGGTTCAGAAGAGACCTGTGAGGGAGAGAAATGTGTGTGTATGTGTGTGCCTAAGAAAATACCGAGAACAATTAAACAGTGTTTGACCCGACCTGGCTAGAACTCTGAGAAACTTATGATAGGACAGGGAGTACTTCTCAAGGTTTCCCTAATCTCGGGGGAATGGAACTGTCGGCTATCTACTGTTTGTGTGGAAGTATGTGCGTAAGTAAGGAGCAAGTTATAAAATGGATGTCTTTGTATAATGGACTTCAGAGTGCTCTCGTGAATAAACATTTTCACTATTGTAAGCTGGGACCCTGTCTGTTTAAATTCAACCATAGTCTTACAAACTCTGGGTTGCAGACTGAGTAGATTCATTTAAGTTTATGAACATTGATAACGAAATTCTCATAACAATAATACCCCAAATTCCGGCGTGCCGTGTAAAGGCACGGGGACGAAGACCAAACAAACACGTATACAACACACAGGGTTGAAACCCAAACAAAAGATCGAGGAGTACCTCGAATAAATAACACACGCACACGATGATTAACACACGGGACGAGACCCGTAATCATCTGCGCAATCCACAATTGTACGAAAGCCCAAAACACACAGCACAGGTACTCACATGCACCAACGGACATTGTAACAATAATGGACCCCACCATGGTGAACAAAGGGCACATGCATACAAATACAATCAGTGGGAATAGGGGTCAGGTGTGCGCAATGAAAGTTCCAGAGGGATCCGTGACAGGTTCCTTCCCCAGGCGTCATTTTTTCTGTTTCATTTTCATGTCTGTGCTGTTAGTGTTTCTTGTTTTGTTTATTAAAACACTCACTCCCTGAACTTGCTTCCCGACCCTTAGAGCACATCGTTACACTTTCTGTCATCTGGTGGTCAAAAGCAAGACTGTGAAAACAGTCTGGATATCCTCTGACACTCCCTCTCTCTCTCTCTGCCGCTGTCTCTCACTCTTCTCTCTCGCTACAGTTAACGCCACCTCTCCGGGCTCTTATTGACACCTACCACCTACCCTCTTTCCATTTACTGTAACAACCATCCTTTGGCCAGACCAAATCGGAACCAATCGTAGATGTAGATGTTTCACAAGTTTGAACACTACAGTAGAGCACACTAAAGTAGAGTACAGTATAATGTACTGAACTCTACTTTACTGGCTGTACTGTGTTCTACTGTGCTGTACTGTGTGATGTCCAAACTTATGAAATATAGACGTCTATGATTGTTTCAGATTTGGTCTGGTCCGGACCAACCAAATGTGGTCTTGTTTGGGGGCGTAGCTCATTACAATAATAGCCAGTGTGTAGAATAATACCCAAATATGTAGGATATTGCATATTTCTACCATTCTTTACCTATCATCAGGAAAATAATGATATTCATATCATATTATGCATTTCTATATAGTACAGATCTGGGACTTGTGCATAGAGTTATATGGTTTATGAGGCATATGTTTGGCATACATACATTTTCATGTGACAAATCGAGTCAAAGCGTATTTCCGTTAACGTGGAATTACCCCTTCACAAAGCATCCACCAGAAATGATTTCTTTAAATGTGTTATCCACTCAGAAGCATGATTATGTTATGTGGCAAATTCTGAAATGAGAATTCCCTTGCTGTCACATCTGATCTGAATGAGCTTGGTCTTGTGGGGGTTTTTCAATGTCTGACTGTCTGGGTGCTGCTGCTGCGCCACAATGTCCACTGCTGCTGTATGCTGATGTGGCTCAGTAGACAGCTTCCCTGTCTGTCTGAGCAGACTCGTATTGCCACTGCTGCCTGATGTCTGTCTGCTGAACACTCAGCCCATCTATTCTCATCATTCTGCATCTTAGACGCCTCTGCGGGTTGTAAGCAAGTAACTGCTCAGCGCTACGTCACTGTCAGACTCTAGAGCAGACAGCAGTGTGGAGAGAGAATATGGGGGGGTGCGTGTTACCCACTGCCATGAATCAACGGGACTTCTGCAACCAGTTCCAGAGGTCACCTCTGTTCACAGTATGTTGTCTTTATGAGTCCCGAGTCCTGTCCAATTCTGTCCAATGGTAGATTATGCTGCTGGTGTTGTCAGGGGGATAGCAGAATGGGCCTACAGGGGGGAAAGGAGAGCCATAAGAGGATTATACATTAGGAGCCTGACTGGCTGTCAGTATGGCTTCATGAACCCTATTGAACTCTAGAAACCACAGCAACAGCTGTTCCCATCTGCTTTAGGAACAGCCTGATAATGCTCAGACACTTCATGTGCTGCCTTGTCTACTCTATTTAACAGAATATTACCTACTGCAGTGTGTCAAAGGGCTGCCATGCTGCTCTGCTTAGGAACTCACCATGTTTTTTCATCTAGTGTTTTGTCTCGTGTCTCTGCATCATTGGTTTAGCCTAGTGTTCATGACATTGTGTTTTGTATGATGTATTGTTAAGGACATTGTAGACATTTTCTAATGCCATGAGGAGAGGGAGCAGGACCAGCAGGCACAACAAAACAGGGGGAAGGAAGGCGGCCATTCAAGGAAAGATGGGGAGGAAGGTTGCAAAGGGTCGGAAACTTTGCAGTAAATTTCCTGAATTTTTCTGGAAGTTAAGCCTGGGAATTTGGGGAATTTTGCTTAAATTCATCAAAAAAGTTAGCTTATAACAGTGAATCTTTTTTTGTGGGATACATATAAGGCAATTCTAGGTCTTGTAGCATATTTTGGTTAACTATCCCCAATTCAATGGCATTGCAACCCTCTGCATGCACAGTGCATTCTTCCATCACATGAGCAGTGCACTCTTCCATCACTGATTCTCAAGATCTTGCACACTAATGAGATGCTATTGAGCCCACACTACTACACTGTCTGAGCCAAGGACTACATGCTTTCTGGTAAGTTTTGATTACAGTACTGGGTGGGGTGAATATATTTTATATGACGTACATGATTATTTGTCAACTAGTAAATAGTAGCCTACAGAAAAGTGTGTTTAAATCATTTCTAACTTGTTAACAATTTCTGCTAGTTAATTTTTGCTACCATGTGGGTTTTAGCTTGCTTGAGCCTGCTAACTGAGGAGTATTAATTCACCTATTTCCATACATGTTACATTTAAAAAAAATGTATCTTACAAAGGAGTTGTTTAATCAAACTGCTTAACTATTTATCTGTACATGGAATTTTATTTTATTTTTTGACAAAAAAAATTCTAATCTTTACAGGAAAATGCCACGAGCACTATTTGATGTGTGGAGACATTTCACTGCAGCTAATGTAGAAGGAAAAACAGTGTACGTTTGCAAATACTGTGCCAAATCATATGTGAAGAATGCAACAAAGATGCAGAATCATCTGGCCAAGTGCATAAAGTTCCCTCAGCGCTCACAACAAGCAACCTCTGACAAAAGTCCCTCTACTTCTATTCAAGGTGGAAATTATGAATCAGACACCTTATCGATAGCAACAGCTCATGGTCCTCCTGGAATCAGATTTTTTTTGGGCTCTGAACTGATTCCCCTCTGATGCTCACAGGCAATGTAAGCATAAGAGCACCTCCTCCCAGCTGCCCACTGCACTGAGTCTAGGAAACACTGTCACCACGATAGATCTACGATAATCGAGAATTTCAATAAGCATTTTTCTACAGCTGGCCATGCTTTCCACCTGGCTATCCCTACCCCGGTCAACAGCTCAACAGCTCTGCACCCCCCACAGCCACTTGCCCAAGTTTCCCCCATTTCTCCTTCACCCAAATCCTGATGTTCTGAGAGAGCTGCAAAATCTGGATCCCTACAAATCAGCTGGGCTAGACAATCTGGACCCTCTCTTTCTAAAATTATCTGCCGCAATTGTTTCAACCCCTATTACTAGCCTGTTCAACCTCTCTTTCGTATCGTTGGAGATCCCTAAAGATTGGAAAGCTGTCGCGGTCATCCCCCTCTTCAAAGGGGGAGAAACTCTAGACCTAAACTGTTACAGACCTATATCTATCCTACCCTGTCTTTCTAAAGTCTTCGAAAGCCAAGTTAACAAACAGGTCACCGACCATTTCGAATCCCACCGTACCTTCTCCGCTATGCAATCTGGTTTCAGAGCTGGTCATGGGTGCAACTCAGCCACGCTCAAGGTCCTAAACGATATCATAACTGCCATCGATAAGAGACAATACTGTGCAGCTGTATTCATCAACCTGGCCAAGGCTTTCGTGTCTTTCAATCACCTCATTCTTATCGGCAGACTCAACAGCCTTGGTTTCTCAAATGACTGCCTCGCCTGGTTCACCAACTACTTCTCTGATAGAGTTCAGTGTGTCAAATCGGAGGGCCTGTTGTCCGGACCTCTGGCAGTCTCTATGGGGGTACCACAGGGTTCAATACTCAGGCCGACTCTTTTCTCTGTATGCATCAATGATGTCGCTCTTGCTGCTGGTGATTCTCTGATCCACCTTTACGCAGACGACACCATTCTGTATACATCTGGCCCTTCATCGGACACTGTGTTAACTAACCTCCAGACGAGCTTCAATGCCATACAACACTCCTTCCGTGGCCTCCAACTGCTCTTAAACGCTAGTAAAACGAAATGCATGCTCTTCAACCGATCGCTGCCCGCATCCGCCCACCCGTCTAGCATCGCTACTCTGGACAGTTCTGACTTAGAATATGTGGACAACTACAAATACCTAGGTGTCTGGTTAGACTGTAAACTCTCCTTCCAGACTCACATTAAGCATCTCCAATCCAAATGATATCTAGAATCGGCTTCCTATTTCACAACAAAGCATCCTTCACTCATGCTGCCAAACATACCCTCGTAAAACTGACTATCCTACCGATCCTTGACTTCGGCGATGTCATTTATAAAATAACCTCCAACACTCTACTCAGAAAATTAGATGTAGTCTATTACAGTGCCATCCGTTTTGTCACCAATGCCACATATACTACCCACCACTGCGACCTGTACACTTTCGTTGGCTGACCCTCGCTTCGTATTCGTCGCCAAACCCACTGGCTCCAGGTCATCTATAAGTCTGCTTGGTAAAGCCCCACCTTATCTCAGCTCACTGGTCACCATAGCAGCACCTACCCGTAGCACGCGCTCCAGCAGGTATATTTCACTGGTCATCCCCAAAGCCAACTCCTCCTTTGGCCGCCTTTCCTTCCAGTTCTCTGCTGCCAATGACTGGAACGAATTGCAAAAGTCACTGAAGCTGGAGTCTTATATCTCCCCCACTAACTTTAAGCATCAGCTGTCAGAGCAGCTTACCGATCATTGCACCTGTACATAGCCCATCTGTAAATAGCCCACCCAACTACCTCATTCCCATATTGTTATTTATGTTTTGCTTCTTTGCACCCCAGTATCTTTACTTGCACATTCATCTTCTGCACATATATCACTCCGGTGTTTAATTGCTAAATTGTAGATATTTCGCCACTATGGCCTATTTATTGCCTTACCTCCCTAATCTTACTACATTTGCACACACTGTATATATACTTTTCTATTGTGTTATTGACTGTACGTTTGCTTATCCCATGTGTAACTCTGTGTTGTTTGTGTCGCACTGCTTTGCTTTATCTTGGCCAGGTCGCATTTGTAAATGAGAACTTGTTCTCAACTGGCCAACCTGGTTAAATAAAGGTAAAATAAAAATAAATAAAAAATGTGTATTGGAAGAGATTTCTGAATGTTCTTCGCCCAGCGTACACCCCTCCAACCAGACATGCTTTATCTACTAATTTGCTGGATGCGGAGTTCAACAGAGTTCAAGTAAAGGTCAAGCAAATCATAGAGAAAGTAGACTGTATTGCAATCATCTCTGATGGGTGGTCGAATGTTCGTGGGCAAGGAATAATTAACTACATCATCTTAACCCCTCAACCAGTATTCTACAAGAGCACAGACACAAGGGACAACAGACACACCGGTCTCTACATTGCAGATGAGCTGAAGGCAGTCATCAATGACCTTGGACCACAGAAAGTATTTGCACTGGTGACAGACAAAGCTGCGAACATGAAGGCTGCTTGGTCTAAAGTGGAGGAGTCCTACCCTCACATCACACCCATTGGCTGTGCTGCTCATGCATTGAATCTGCTCCTCAAAGACATCATGGCAATGAAAACAATGAACACACTCTACAAGAGAGCCAAGGAAATGGTTAGGTATGTGAATGGTCATCAAGTAATAGCAGCAATCTACCTCACCAAGTGAGAAGAATAAGAGCACCACATTGAAGCTGCCCAACAACACCCTTTGGGGTGGTGTTGTCGTCATGTTTGACAGTCTCCTGGAGGGGAAGGAGTCTCTCCAAGAAATGGCCGTGTCACAGTCTGCCAATATGGAAAGCCCCATCAAGGGGATCCTCCTGGATGATGCATTTTGGGAGAGCGTGGTAAGCAGCCCGAAACTCCTAAAACCTATAGCAGTAGCCATTGCACGAATTGAGGGAGACAATGCCATCCTGTCTGATGTTCAGACTCTGCTTGCAGATGTAAGAGAAGAAATCCGTACTGCCCTGCCCACTTCACTGTTGCTCCAAGCAGAGGAAACTGCAGTTCTGAAATTCATCAAAAAGCGTGAAGACTTCTGCCTGAAGCCCATACACGCCGCAGCGTACATGTTGGACCCCAAGTATGCATCCTGTCTGGTGCAGAGATCAACAAGGCCTATGGTGTCATCACTACCGTGTCTCGCCACCTTGGCCTGGATGAAGGCAAGGTTCTTGGCAGTCTGGCGGAGTACACTTCCAAGCAAGGGCTTTGGGATGGAGATGCAAAATGGCAGTCGTGCCAACATATCTCATCAGCCACCTGGTGGAAGGGACTTTGTGGATCTCAGGCTCTTTCTCCGGTTGCCTCCCTCATCCTCCAAATCCCACCAACATCAGCCGACTCAGAGCGCAACTGGTCCTTATTTGGGAACACACACCAAAGCACGCAACAGGCTGACCAATACAGGGGTTGGAAAATTGGTGAGCCTGACAACGAGCCATCCTCAACAAGGTTGGAAAGTGACAGTGAAGATGAGGCCTCAGAGTCTGATGTTCAAGAGGTGGACATTGTGGAGGTCCAGGGAGAAGACATGGAAGCCTGAGAGGAAGACAACCAAAGCTTTAGTTTCTGGACTATTATTTTACAAATGTATGTTGAAAACGTTTTTGGGAGATGCGATGGATCATTTAATATTCCCTTTCTTTTGTTGTTCAGTGAAATCATTCCATGTGAAGACTCAAGTAATTTAATTAAAGTTCAATTCGTAACTAAATAGTTGTTTTTATTTATTTTGGAAGGATTTAATCATTTGCAATTATGTCTACTTATTATATGGTAAAAGGTTTATCTTTCTGGCTCCATATGATATGGTAAATATATCCAATGCAAAACACATCGACATTTAAGTATTAATAATAATTTGCATATATTCCCGTTAATTTCCATATATTCCAGTTTATTCCCACAGAAGTTTCCACCTCTGAATATTCTCCAAAATGTGTAACCCTAATGGGGAGGGACGGGACATCCTGACCCGTAGGGTATTCAGCCTACATCCTCTGGGGGAGCCTGAAGGTTCCTATGTAAATCCCCGATCCCTCCCCCACCTCCTCATCCTCACCTACCCCAGCAGCTGGATCCAGCCTATTTATAGAGGTACTGCTGCCCAGTGAGAGGTAAAGAGTGGAGAGCAGCTCTGGGGAGCGAGGGGAGGCGCTCACAGCACAGTTAGCGGGGGAGTAAACTAGGCTTTGCACACATTCCAGCAATGGGCCCCACTGTCTGTGCAAGCTGTGTGGGGCAATGCCACGGTAACGTCATTGCGCTTTGACTCAGTTTTTTTCACTTTAAAATGTGTGCCAAACTAAAACCATTGATTTAAAAGTTTAACGAATCATACATAGGGTCTACTTTTCACAATTGCCACTGAAAAATGTACTAAAACTAATTTAATGGAAGAATGTAAACTTTGGTAATGTAATTACAGTAAAATCTCCCTCAGGTTATTATGCAAACATGTTTTCCAAAAACTGTTAAATATCTGCTACCAATTAAGATTCAAAGATGTCTGCAGAAAGAATGGGGTATCAGCTGTGGCATGGCACCTAGAGTTTGAAAAAATCTATTTTGATTATGGAACTACAGTAAGTAAAGTGGATTCACACCAGGTCACGGAATTACATCATGGGTCCCTGATCTGTACTACAGAGATGCATAATTATGGATAGGAATGTCATTCTTATGTTTCACAAGTTTGGACAGCGCAGCACAGTAGAGTACAGTGCAGTACAAAACAGCATAGCAGAGTAGAGTTTGGTAGAGTACAGTACAATATACTGTATTCTACCCACTGTACTGTGCTATTCATACTTATGAAACATACTGTACGTCTATGATTGGTTCAAATTGGGTCCAGTCGGGTCGGTCTGTGGAACAGGGAAACTGACAAAATTTCAACTACTTTTCAACGTCCATGGATGTCCGGTGTCGGTCGGTTCTTATGGGTAGTAAGAGCTGGGAGAGGTGACATTAACTGGAGAGGGAGAGCGAGAGCGAGAGAGAGGGAAGGGTTGTCCAGACCCTCTTGGTTTGACCAGCAGACAACAAAGACAAGGAATAGTTATGAGCTGAACATAACCATATGCCAGAAGGGAGGACAGTAGCAGGTGACCCAATTCAGTTTCAGTAATTCCGTTACCAATTTGGTAATGGAATTACAAGTTTTAATCTCTTAATAATTCATAAACAAAATGTATATAATCAGTAAAATCACTGTAATTGGTAGGTCTATCATTACTTGTTACTTCTGTGGACTTGTATCATCCTCCCTCATGAGGGAGAGAAATTAAATACTCTCTTAAAGATATGTGAGTTTTTGGCAGTGGTGTAAAGTACTTATGTAAAAATTCTTTAAATTACTACTTCTGTAGTTTTTTGGAGGAAAATGTACTTCACTTTACTATTTATATTTTGGACAACTTCCTAATCCAACATCACATTCCTAATTAAAAAATAATGTACTTTTTACTCCATACATTTCCCTGACACCCAAAAGTACTAGTTACATTTTGAATACTGATGCTTCATTTGTAAATGATGTCTGAGTGTTGGAATGTGCCCCTGCCTATCCGTAATTTTTTTTATTTATAAAATGATGCCGTCTGATTTGCTTAATATAAGGAATTTTAAATGATTTTTAATTTTACTTTTGATACTTAAGTAAATTTAGGTAATTCAATTTACTTTTGATACTTAAGTAGATGTTAAACCAAATACTTTTAGACTTCCACTCAAGTAGTATTTTTCACTCAAGTAGTATTTTCAGTTTTACTTGAGTCATTTTCTATTAAGGTATCTTTACTTTTACTCAAGTATGACAATTGGGTACGGAATTACAAGGTACAAGGCAATATTTCATAAACTTACAGAAGGTAAACAATTTCTCCAAAACAAAATGAGTCTATATTAGTTGGCACTTGGCAGGGGTCTTTTTGTCAGCATTCTTGTGTTTTGATGTATTCTGATGCCTTTTAAGTCCCCTTTTCCATCTGCTTATCTAGAAATCAGAGCCTTTACTGATGCCTAATTTTTAAGATTGAAAAAGGTTGAATAATGTATCTATTCCTTCATTTCCCAAAAATATAGACTCTTATCTTTCATTTGACATGCAATTTGATGTGTTATTATGAACTTCACATGTTGGTGCTCATGGGTAATTTTCGATGGAAATGCCCTGTGCAATAACTTTGCACAGAAATGTTGGCTGGCTCCACTGTAAATATTTTCTACTGAGGTCACTGAAACCAAATATTTATTTTCACATTAAAAGCTTTGGATTTTTGCCGGTAGACGACACATGGAGGGTAACAAAAGATGACTCTTTCGTAATTTCTGTTGTTGGGATGCCTTTGCATTTTGCAATGCTCTCATACTGTGGTAGCCTTCATGCCGTACTGGACAGGCCGTACCGTAGGTGGAAAGTCACACAGAAAATGATAGGGTACAGTAGTATGTGTGTGTGCCTCAGTGACAATCGGCCATCTTGTCAGAGGAGATTTATGAATACAAACGAGAGATGGGAATGGAAGGAGGAAGGAAGGAAGGCCCAGAAAATTGTCAAAGACTCCAGTCACCCAAGTCATAGACTGTTCTCTCTGCTACCGCAAGGCAAGGGGTACCGGAGCGCCAAGTCTAGGTCCAAAAGGCTCCTTAACAACTTCTACCCCCAAGCCATAAGACTGCTGAACAATTAATCAAATGGCCACCCGGACTATTTACATTGACACCCCCGTTCCCCCTTTGTTTTTACACTGCTGCTACTCGCTGTTTATTATCAATGCATAGTCACTTTAACCCTACCTACATGTAAAATTACCTTGACTAACCTGTACCCCCGCACATTGACTCGATACCAGTACCCCCTGTATACAGCCTCGTTATTGTTAATTTATTGTGTTACTTTTTTTTTTTTTTCTTGAACTGCATTGTTGGTAAGCATTTCACGGTAAAGTCTACACCTGTTGTATTCAGTGCATGTGACAAATACAATTTTAGTTGATTTGAATATAGAACCCATCCCCCGTACCTCAGTGAGGATTTATAGCTGACGGGATGAGTTTTGGGGTTTGAACAATCCCCCTTTGTATGGCTCAGAGCACAAGTGCCCTCTGTTAGTGCTGCATCACTGATCTGCACCGCCATCAGATCTCCCAGCTGATTCCCATACTCTCCCTACGATCCCACACATCTCCACTATCAGGCCTGGAGTACACATATGTAACCTAATCCTGTTATTATTTTCAATTCAACATTGCAACTTGATTGGAACGTGTTTTGAAGAATTTCAGCTCTAACGCAGCATTGTCATATTTGCCCCAGTTCACTTTTGACTGAAATATATCAATGACATGTTATGTTGCCTGTGATGCTATCTTCTGCCTATTTCATCTATCCACTTTTCCATATGTTTAAGTTTGCCTTATCCAATTGAGATCTGTGATTAAATCCACTGTCCATCCTCTCCTTCTAGGTGACGCCTTGTCTGACCTTTTCCGGAAGCCCATGAGTGATGATGGTGACCTGTACACCTCGCTCCTGTCCAATCAGAGCCATCCCTCAGGCCAGGATGCATCTTACCTGTCTGATGATCTGAAGCTCTCCTCTGGCCCCTCCTCCCAGGACACCTTCGACTCCTACAGCATCTTTGGTTCCTCCAACACCAAGACGATCACTGACCTGGTTGATGAGATGCCCAAGTCCCTGCTGGAGGGCTCCGAGTCGAAGACCGAGGCCTACAACTACATGGATATCAGCCATGGTGATGATGTCCACAACCAGCACCAGAGCCAGGGGCCCCTGCATAACCTAGTAAACACTGGGCTGTCTAGCTTGGACTCCCTGGGAGGCTACATGGATAAGAGCCCTGCAGAACTTGAGGAGGAGGAAGAGGAAGAGAACCTGGGCCCGGCGCTTGACTCGCACTCCTTCCCTTACGTAGAGGAGCCTTCTGAGGATGAGGAGCTGTCTGACTACCGCTCCTACCGTAACCTGGGCACCCCTCAGACCGCTAGCCCTGTGAAGATCACCCTGACCGAGTCCCACCCCCCTGCTTCTGCCAAACCCACCCCCCCGCAGGCCAATGTGTCTGACAACATCCTCAGCCTGGGGCTGCAGGGCGTTCCCATGGTTACACTCTCTGAGCCAGAGGACGACAGCCCCAACTCCTCCCCCAATGCATCCCCAACAGGTAGCTATCACCCACACTCTCCTACTGTGTTCTAGTGAGTTAGAGAGTTCACCATCAACATGGTCAATGGTCTTGGACTATGGTTTAGCTATGATTTGAAATACAGTATTTCAAGTTTGGTAAAATTTTTAAAGGTTTTAAGGTTTACAAATAAAAGGACAAAAACATTTTAAAGATTAATTCAGTGTTTCTTATTAATGCTCTAATTCCCTGACTTTCTCTCTCTCTCTCTCTGTGCAGAGAAAGAATCTCCGTCCCAAGAACTGTTCAAGGCTGTCCCCAGCAGCAAGCCAACCCCAGGCTCCACCAAGACCAGGGAGCAGGATGGCAGTAGTGCAGAGTCGGGGGACTCTGAGATAGAGCTGGTCTCTGAGGATCCTCCCCTGCAGAGCCTCCCCAGCACCAAGTCCAGTAACAACCCCAACAACCCCTTTGAGCAGCCTCCCAGCAGCAAGGGAGGTTTCAGCCAGACTGGCAACCCCTTCGACAATCCCCCCAGCGCTAAGGGGCCCATATCCTACAGCATCCTGAGGGAGGAGAGGGAGGCTGAACTGGACAGTGAGCTCTTCATCGAGTCTGCCAATGAGGAGAGCCCCAAGAGAGAGGGGTCCGGCCCCAAACAGGGGGTCAACACCCCTTCACCTCTGATCCCCACCGCTGCTCCCCCCGCCCGCCCTGCCCCAGAGGTGGTTCCAGCCGAGCCTGTCACGAGCTCCATGATGAAATCATCCAATGACAAGAGCAAGAGCCCCATGAAGATGGAAGAAGATTTCCCCACCAAGCCCAAGCCCCCCACGGCTGCCGTGCCCCCGGAGGTGAGGTCTGAGAGGCCCCTCCTGGATGACAAGCACATCACTGAGGGGAAGGGAGACCTGACCAAACCTGCTACGCCAGTCTTTATGGAGGGCTTTGACAAACAGAAAGGTAAGTCCTGTAATTCATCAACTTGTCCTCATCTGTTGATACAGAATTTTATATGGTATTCTGTAGCCTATTTAATTTGGAATAGTGCTGCCCATTAACTCTTATAGCCTGCATTCCAACATACAATCTGTGGTGATTAACCTACCTAACTACACTATTATCCCTCCTTGAAGCCGTGTTATCTTTATATCTTTCCTTGTTGCAGTTGTGTTGCCTTTGCATTATATATCATCACAACATTCCAGAAATGTCTCTACCATCTTATGGAACAGGTAGTACGGTATCTGTCGGTGCATTTGTTTGTCAGTGGAGAATCCAGTGGCTGTGTGGTTTGCCGTTTTTTAACACTAGTAACTGCATGTCTTTTACCAGGCTGTTGCTATGACAATGGAATCCCTCTAAAACAGTAGGTTGTTCATGCACTGTTTTTACTGCCCTGAGTGTGTGATGCATCAGAAGAGATAGCATGGAAGGTCAGAGTGTTGTTATCTCGGCTGTGTTGACAAGGTTGGAAATAAAAAGGGTTGCTATGAGACGGCTAGTTCCGTTCTCTCTGTGCTGTGGTGGGTGTGAGCATCTTGGATTTTGAGCTGCTGCATGATTTCAAGATCTGCTTCCCTCTGGTGGTAGGCTATAGTTACAAAACATGTCTGAGGCCAGCATTTTTATGATGACAATCAACAGAGGCTGAGCCTCTACATCATTAAAGATATCAACTAATCCCTCACTCTCATTGGATATGTATAGAATTGTTTTGAAACAGCCCTGACTCTCTCACTCCCACATCCCAAACAGGCCATTTGTCTCCTAACTCATTCAGACAGACATCATCACAGATCACGCCAGAGACCACTTTGCACCACATTGAGCCAGAGAGTTCTCTGTGAGTAAAGCCGGACATTTTGTGTTGGCACTTAGTTGTCTTTCTTCTGTTTGCTTCTTTTTCATCCTCGTTGTAAATAGTGGGTTTATGTAATCCTGTGATGTCAAATCTGGGGCGCACACACATCAATTTACGCTTAGGAGGATTAATTTGATGTGCAGATAGATGCAGTGACAAAAATATCACAGTTCACTTATTATCTTATGGTTCCTTAGCTGTCACAGCACAATATCCACCTATAGTATGTAACTGACATTCCTTATTCAAATGGGGAGAATAAAGAGAAATGAAAATATCTGATGTGCTTGAGGAAAAGTCGAAGCCCCTCCCCTCTCCTGGTGTTTACAAACAGACAACCACAGAAGAAGGTTCTCGAATCTCTAAAAGCAGGTCAACCAATTTGATGAAGTTGATATTCCTCCACCACTAGGTGGTGCAGGGCACCATAGACTATACCAGAGGTCCGTGTGTAAGCTGGAGAGTGAAGACAAGCAGAGCAGACATTATGTACCACGGCCTGTGCAGCTCCGCAGAAGTTGCCATGGCAACACCGTCCAAGGGGGCGCACAGCACAGACTCATATATTTTGTGCCCATTGTCTGTTGCCGTGGTAGAGAGCTTTCTCAAGGCTGCAGCTAGCAGAAAGTGTGAGGGGGATGTCGACAAGGCTGTCTGTGCACAGACTGTACCAATGTCACTGAAATAGAGGGGTCAATGTTAACATTCAAAATCCTGATGATATAGTTATTCTCTATCCAAGCACACAGACACTGTATAGACGTGGTACTGTCTGTGTTGCACTCAGCTCCTTACACGCCTACATGCATCACTGTGGCAATTCCATGCCATCGTAGCCCGAAAATATTTTTGGTATCTCAGATTGTTCTGGCAATTCTCACATAGTAGAATTGGGAGGAAGAATGTTTGACATGGTTTGTACATTTGTATCACAATTTATTTATTTTTTAATCATGATGAAAGTGTCAATTTTGGGCCCTTTTTAGACCTGTACATGAACCATACATGATACAACATCTTGGTGTACTTATACTCCTTATAGTGTTGTCTCAAATTTCAGTTTCACATTCAAAAAATATTATGTTGTTTGTAGCAATATACTCTTCAAACACGTCAAATTTCCAGAGTGGGCTCTCTGGTCATTTTAATGATATGACCCGTTTTATACATAGAAATTGACATTATAGGTAATTAATTGCCATTGCCCCAACTGTAGACCAGGTGTTGTTAGAGCTGCAATCTGACTTTGTTGCCTTACAAAAATCCCTGGTTGGTTTAAAAAGTGTACTTAATGTGGGCAAGACCAAATATGTTGTTTACGTGGTATTGAGATGTGGGATGTATAAGAGATGTTATGATTGATTTTATGAGTTATTATAGGCCTCTGTGATCTAAGTTTTCATGAAGTCACAGCCCTCCTCTACGATTACTCATTCAGCAAATCACCCATTGAATTCCATTTCCCATTCACTGTGTTGGTGGTGCTCATACAATGTACAATGTAGCAGAGAGCCCACTCTGGAAATGTGATGTACTTGTGATGTACTTGTAGAGTATATCGTTCCAAACAATGTCTTAAAATTAACAAAATCAGAAAGGGTACTTTTCAGATATTCATATTCATATTTTTATTGTTGAATAAATGAATGTGAAAAATTATATTTCAGAATCAAGACATACTCCATATTTTAGATCACACTATAAGGCGTATAATGACATCAAGATGTTGTCTGTATCATGTACGGTTCACAGATCATAGGGCCTTACAGGAGGCATGTATAGGTCTAAAAAGGACCTAAAATTGCCACTCAAAAATGGTTTGTGACACAAATGTAAAAAGCATGTCAAACATCCTTCCTCCTAATGAAGTTTATTTGTGAGAATTGCCAGAACAATCTGAGATATCCTAAATATTTTCAGCCTTCGCTGTCATGGAAACACCCTAGAGCTTTGTCAGGTCATTTGCATTGCTAATGCGTCCTGGTGGGACCTAAAGCACAAACTGAACCACAGCCTTAAAGCAGTAAACCTTTGAGGGCTATTACTGTAGGCTACAGTGTGTATATTTATTCATTATTAAAAAGACAAGCACTTAAGCTGCTCAATAATTAGTGAGACATATTGAAAATAACTACGGTATGTGTCATATTGACCGCAAGCTTAAACATTCTTTTGTACAAAGCGTAGAAACAAAGGGCAGAGGAGTTGACTATTTGCTAGATTATTTCTTAGCTACGCTAGGTCCCTTCCCCAGCAGTAGCCTATAGAGTCCTCAGTCTTAACACAAAACCTTTTACCCACAGTCTCAATGCTGTGAAGGATGACGTCAGATTTGTTTCAATTGTCATTTCAATCTAGCCACAAAAATGGAAGCATGAGGGGTGGGCTAGGAAATATGACAGTGCACCTGCCTGCTTCCGACTGAGCTTTATCAAAGGGCATGTTGGTTAACTCTTTCACTACCAATCCCCCAGCCCACCACCTAGTCTGCTCTGAGAATCAGGATAAGCATGAGGACTTTTATTGTGAAGGGATGCCTACCCCCCCCCCCGCACTAAATCATTATATGGATGATTTGCTGCGCAGTAGCGACTGTGGTGTGGCGTTTACATTTCGAYCMCACMCCCCCCCCCCCCCTCTCCTCCTCCTGTTCTCGCTAACACTGCTCCACAGCATCATTCTGTTTTTTCCGCGAGCCAGCAGTACCTTGGAAACCTTGACTCCCTCCCTCTCGTCTCCGCATCTCATCATTCCAACTATTCGTGCCTTTGTGAGATGAGTGAGTGAATCAGTGGCACAAGAAGAGGAAGAGCTAGAAGAAAACGGAGAAGACTAAGAGAAAGGAAAATCAGGGAGATTGATCATCAGCATGCAGGCCACTGCAGACGGTACCAAGAAGGAGTGCTCCTGGAGCAGCTGGAAAGGCCAGGGTACTGATGTGTTTGCTGTGTTTATTGTGTAAATCAAATCACATTTTATTGGTCACATACACACGGTTAGCAGATGTTATTGCAAGTGTAGCGAAATGCTTGTGCTTCTAGCTCCGACAGTGCAGCAATATCTAACAAGTAATATCTAACAGTTTCACAACATATACCCAAAATACACGTAAATCTAAGTAAGGAATGGATTATCTGTCTCTGTGTCTGTGTGTTAGGAGTGTGTGTATCTAGGCTGTGAGTGGTGATCTGATTTGTGTGTATGTATGTGGTGCACATGTAGCCTATTTATGCTGCGAGTGCAAAGCTCTAGTTGTGTGTGTGTGAAAGGGGGATGTTGCATGTATGGTTGTGGTGGTATCCAAGGTGTGTGTTAGTCGGGGCCTGGGTGATCAGGCTTAGCTGTTTACCCCCCCCCCCCCCTCTCTGTCTCACAGCAGACACGCCCTGATCACGCTCTCTGTCTGCCGTGTGAGACAAAGGGGAAAAAGAGGGTGGGTGGGTGTGAGACGTCGCTGATTATGATGATGAATGTATACATACATGCTGTGAGACGTCTGTTGTGTTTCTGTGTTCAGTGTCTGTGTGTGTTATATGTTTTGTGTGTGTGTGTGTTAAGGTGAAACTCTGTTGGACCAAGGTGTGTCATTGTTATCGCCCTCCCAGTGTGACGCTCTGTGGGGGAGCTGTTTTCATGCCGGAGACTTTGAGCTATTTTTGTGTGCGAGGCTGTCGGAGCATCCGGATGGCACTGACGGACTGTCTCCATGGCAACCAGGCCACACCTATCCTAATTACATCAGTCTCATCCATCGGCTGCCAGGGCACCTTGCAGCGACTGGGAAAGAAAGGCACAGCCTCCGTCTGCCTTTTTCTCCATCATGGTGTGCATTAGTATTGCCTGACGAGGAGAGAAAATGGTGTCCCTTCCTCCTCCTTGCCTTTCCAACTGGCTGTCATTTTCTATTGCAGCCATGCTTATTGTAGGAGAGAGATGGGGTTGATTGGTCTGCCTTTCCCTTACCTGTGAATGAAACTGAGTGATTTTAAGATTTAAAATGGAGAATAGAATAGAATCTCCAAATTAAAATGCAAGACTAATATAAAATATACCGGGAAGGAGCCACACGGGCCTATGTGGATACTTTATTTTCATTGAACAATAACCAGTTCCTTTCATTCAGTCACTGAGAGTGGTGAGCATAATAGCTTGTATTCTCTGAGCTTTCACTATAGACGGGTTGGTTGTTTAGCAACAAAAGCGACACGTGCGCAACTATGGTGCACAACAGACTAGTTTGGCTTAGCTTGTTGATAACATACATCATTTCTCAAATACATTGTTACAGTTGTTGGTTAGCTAGCGAATCTTAGCCATATTAGCATTGACAATGATACACCTTGGTCCAACATAGAGTTTCACCTTAACACACACACACAAAACACACACAGATAAATTATCAAATTGACCAGTTGGATGTTCTTTAGTTTGAATAAGCTGTTGAAGCAAAGACACAGGTTTGGATACATGTTTGATCATGCTGGCTTGGGGCATGGTTTGAGCCAGTGTCGAGGACTTTAGTGGTCTAACCGGGTCAGGCTCAAACTGGTTCACTCTGCCTCTACCTAAAAATGTAGAACATAATCTGACTACAAATCTGAAGAGTGAGGAATATTGCATCAGCGTGTTGAGTATCAGAAGCAGAAATCATCCAGGCCTGTATCAGTGATCAGGGTTTGGCTGTGTGCCACGGTACCTACTGTACGTTTTGGTTCAACATCATGTGTTCATGCTGGCTGGGTAGGACAGTAATCCCCAGCGTCTCTACAAACCAGAGAGCTTGACAGAACCTCACCCATGACTCACTCTGTGAAATAGGCTATAGGCCTATACCAATTGTTTACTGTGCAGTACCAATGTGAAAGCAAAGCCTGCTATCTAGCGCTAAGCCTAATAAAAGGGAATTAGATGCTGAACAAATTATTAATGGGACTTGCAAACGTCTCATTCTAAATCTCTGCCATACTTCTGACTTATTGGCTAGTTATTATGAGCACTCCATCCCTCCTACACCGTTTAAGATAGAAACGTCATTCAAACTTTAAAACGTACAGACCGGTCTGGAATAGTGTGCTTAAATACTTTTGATATATTTTATACTTTTTAACCTATTAAGCTTTTTGTAATTTTTTCCCCATATCTTCACTTAAATGTAACTTTTTTCAACATTCTAAAGCATTCCCCATTGTTAGACAGTCACATGACTTCCAACATTTCATTCACTGTAAACAATGCAATTTTTGACACAAATCAGCTACTTTGACCACTTTCCCAACAACTTAGGCAAAAAGTTAGATATGAAATCTTCCTCTGCTTGTCTGCTATTCAAATCTGAAATCAGAACAGAAATATATTTTACCAATCAAACGGTGGAGCTGTTTTAGTAACCGCGTCAACAGTAAGCTATAGGGTTCGGTGACGTCAACCTTTGTCCTATAGTGATTATGTACCCATAATTCATCATCACGATATATACTGAACAAAAATATAAATGCATCATGTGTTGGTCCCATGTTTCATGAGCTGAAATAAAATATCCCAGAGATGTTCCATACGCACAAAAAGCTTATTTCTCTAAAATGTTGTGCAGGCTGTGTAAGGGCTATTTGACCAAGAAGGAGAGTGCTGCATCCGATGACCTGGCCTCCACAATCACCTGACATCAACCCAATTAAGATGGTTTGGGATGAGTTGGACCGCAGTGAAGGAAAAGCAGCTAACAAGTGCTCAGCATATGTGGGAACTCCTTTAAGACTGTTGGTAGAGAATTCCAGGTGACTACCTCATGAAGCTGGTTGAGAGAATTGCAAGAGTGTGCAAAGCTGTCATCAAGGCAAATGGTAGCTACTTTGAAGAATATAAAATATTTTGATTTGTTTAACCCTTTTTTGGTTACTACATGATTCCATATGTGTTATTTCATAGTTTTGATGTCTTTACTACTATTCTACAATGTAGAAAATTGTAAAAAATAAAGAAAAACCCTGGAATTAGTAGGTGTGTCCAAACTTTTGACTGGTACTGTACACTAAACAAAAATATAAATGCATCATGTGTTGGTCTCATGTTTAATGAGCTGAAATAAAAGATCCCATAAATGTTCCATATGCACAAAAAGCTTATTTCTCTAAAATGTTGTGCCACTAATTTGTTTACCTCCTTGTTAGTGAGCATTTCTCCTTTGCCCAGATAATCCATCCACCTGACAGGTGTGGCATATCAAGAAGCTGATTAAACAGCATGATCATTACACAGATGATGTGTAAAAGGCCACTCTAAAGTGTGCAGTTTTGTCACGTAACACAATGCTACAGATGTTTCAAGTTTTGAGGGAACGTGCAATTGGCATACTCACTGCAGGAATGTCTACCAGAGCTGTTGCCAGAGAATTTAATGTTAATTTCTCTACCATAAACCGTCATGTATATCACATACAACGTCATTTTATAGAATTTGGTCGTACAACCACAGACCACGCCAGCCCAGGACATCCACATATGGCTTCTTCACCTGTAAGATCATCTGAGACCAGCCACCCGGACAGCTGATGAAACTGTGGGTTTATACAACTGAAGAATTTCTGCACAAACTGTAAGAAACCATCTCAGGGAAGCTCATCTGTATGCTCGTTGTTCTCACCAGGGTCTTGGCCTGACTGCAGTTCGGCGTTGTAACCGACTTCACTAGGCAAATGCTCACCTTCGATGGCCACTGGCATGCTGGAGAAGTTTGCTCTTCACTGATTAATCCCGGTTTCAACTGTACCGGGCAGATGGCAGACAGCATGTATGGCGTTGTGTGGGTGAGCGGTTTGCTGATGTCAACGTTGTGAACAGAGTGCCCCATGGTGGCGATGGGGTTATGGTATGGGCAGGCATAAGCTACGAACAACGAACACAACTGTGTTTTATCAATGGCAATTTGAATGCACAGCGATACCGTGACAAGATCCAGAGGCCCATTGTCGTGCCATTCATCCGCCACAGTCACCTCGTGTTTCAGCATGATAATGCACGGCCCCATGTTGCAAGGATCTCTACACAATTCCTGGAAGCTGAAAATGTCCCAGTTCTTCAATGGCCTGCATACTCACAAGACATGTCACCCATTGAGCATATTTGGGATACTCTGGATCGACATGTACAACAGCGTTTTCCAGTTCCCACCAGTATCCATCAATTTCGCACAGCCATTGAAGAGGAGTGGGACAACATGCCACAATCAACAGCCTGATCAACTCTATGCAAATGAGATGTGTCGTGCTGCATGAGGCAAATGATAGTCACTGGTTTTCTGATCCACGCCCCTACCTTTTTTAAGGTTTCTGTGACCAACAGATGCATATCTGTAATCCCAGGCATGTGAAATCCATAAATTAGGGCCTAATGAATTTATTTATTTATTAACTGTAACTCAGTAAAACTTTTTGAAATTGTTGCATGTTGTGTTTATATTTTTGTTCAGTGTATATCACATACGATGGTATTGACCCCTATTGGCCAACCAATAAAAAATAAAGAATACTTGACTAAACCGTTGGGCTATAGGACGAAATCGAATGTTACAACTGTACGAATCATAACGACAGATAATGTTGTTGAAACCTGGGCCGAGGCTAAGTGCAAATCTTTTATAATATTCCTTTCTGGTGGAGGAGTTCAGCATGGAACAGGTGTGTGTCGCACACATGTCGGAGCGGTGACAGTCTGATAAGGAACGTCCCGACACCAGATAGTTGACATATCAAAACGAACTCTGAACCAATTATATTAATTTGGGAACAGGTCGATAAGCAAACATTTATGGAAATTTAGCTAGCTAGCTTGCTGTTGCTAGCTAATTTGTCCTGGGATATAAACATTGAGTTGTTATTTTACCTGAAATGGAGGTCAAGGTTGTAATATTCATATGTGTAAACATACTGAATTATAATTGGATGCATTTTACCGGAAATGGAGGTCAAGGTTGTAATATTCATATGTGTAAACATACTGAATTATAATTGGATGCATTTTACCGCCATATCATACTGTGCTATGATTGGTTAAGACCACCCAAATGGTTAGGTCATGGTCAGTTTGATCCTGGTTGGCGATACGTGAACATGCCAGTTATAGCTAGCTAATAAAGAGCTACATTAAGAAATATCCTGTAGTACTGCATGTTATTATTTTGTACAAAGTGTGCAAAACAAGACATGGTGTCAGAGTTAAAGGTCTTACAATATGGATTTTTCTGGAGTTCCTTCACCTCGAATGGACTGGGAGTCTACAAACTTACCCGATGCATGGCGTAAGTTCAAACAGCATGTGGAGCTAATGTTCACGGGTCCTCTGAAGGACAGAGGAGAAGAGGGAAAATGCAGCTACTTGCTCCTCTGGATCAGTGAAAAAGGAAGAGATATTTACAACACATGGACACTTACCGAGGCTGAATCAAAGGTACTGAAAACATACTACGATCGTTTTGAAGCATACGTTGTGCCGAAGACCAATACGATTTTCGCTAGGTACAAATTCCATGAGAAAGTACAGGGAGCTAGCGAGTCTTTTGAACAGTTTGTGACAGAGCTGCGTCTGCTTGTGAAAGACTGATTATGCAAACAAGGATGAGATGGTCAGGGACCGTATTGTATTTGGAATACACTCACCGCGAGTGAGAGAGAAACTTTTGAATGTTGGGTCTGAGGTAACGCTGGACAAAGCTATCGACATAGCCAGATCTCACGAGCTAGCACAGGCTCAGATGAAAACCATTTCGCGCGGGAGCACGAGCGCATCACGTGAACAAGCAGTGCACGCAGTCAGGCAGACATCAAAGCACACCTCCGGTGCACAGAGAGCGCGTTTTAGAACAGAGAGAGACATAACTCCAAAACAGAGCGACGCAGACTCAAAACCAGCTAAAGGCAAACAGTGTACTAAATGTGGAAAATGGAATCACTTTGCAAAAGTGTGCAGAGCTTACCGTGGAAAAACAGTACACACAGTGAAATGTCAATCAAAGAGTCAAAAGCTGATGAACTGTTTATTGATTCAGTGACACAGAAAAGTCAAACATCAGAGACAGAGCAAGCCTTTGCTGACATTGAGATAGGAACACAAGGCACAGAGCTAAAGTTCAAACTAGACACTGGTGCACAAGTAAACATTATTCCTCTGAATAAGTACCACAGCTTGACATCTGAATGCGAGCTACAGCCCACCACGTGCAGACTGACTGGTTATGGTGGTGAACAGCTCCCAGTAAAAGGCACATGCACTTTCAAATGCAAATACAAGGAAAGTGACATGATGTTGGACTTTTATGTTGTTGACACTAGAGCACCTGCAGTGCTAGGTCTTAAAGCATGTTTAGACATGGACCTCATCAAGCTAGTTTTATCAGTGACAGCACCAGTAGAGACAGACAATGTACTGGAGGAGTTTGCTGATGTTTTTACAGGAATAGGATTATTCCCAGGAGAATGTACCATTCACCTTGACCCAGACGCAATCCCTGTGGTCTACCCACCGAGAAAGATTCCCCTTGCTCTCTGTGCCCGTCTGAAGAAAGAGTTGGAGAGCATGGAGCAATCTGACATAGTCACCAAGGTTACAGAACCRACTGACTGGGTAAAYGCGTTAGTGGTGGTGGAGAAACCACGCACAGGCAAGCTCCGAGTATGTCTCGACCCAAGAGACTTGAACAAGGCTATCAAACGCCCCCATTATCCTTTACCGACGATAGATGGCATCACACACAAGCTAGCGGGAGCACACTACTTCAGTGTCATGAACGCTAGGTCAGGCTACTGGGCTATCAAGCTCACAGAAGAGTCATCTAAGCTCACAACATTCAACACACCATTTGGACGCTACAGGTTCCGTCGCCTGCCTTTTGGGATTATCTCAGCCCAAGACAAGTTTCAGCGAAAGATTGACGAAGTGTACGAAGGCCTCGACGGAGTTGTGGCAATTGTGGACGACATCCTTGTCTATGGTCGAACCAAAGAGGAGCACGACCGAAACCGCCGCGCGATGCTGCAAAGGTCCCGCGAGAGAGGAGTCCGGCTCAACCCCGAGAAGAGCACAGTCGGCGCTACAGAGGTCAGCTACTTCGGACATCTTCTTACAGCGACTGGAATCAAGCCAGATCCACAGAAGATCTTAGCCATAAAAGAAATGGAGCCACCAAAGAACCGTGCAGAGCTGGAAACAGTGCTTGGCATGGTCAACTACTTAGCCAAGTTCGCACCCAGCCTCTCCAATGCTAATGCACCCCTGCGTCAACTGCTAAAGCAGTCCAGTGAGTTTCTCTGGGACAAGCAACACGACATTGCTTTCCAGAATGTGAAAGACTTGATCACGAGAGAACCAGGACCAATCCTTGCCTACTACGACCCCGACAAAGAGCTCAGACTCCAAGTGGACGCGTCGAAGTATGGACTAGGTGCAGTGCTACTGCAAGATGGAAAGCCCATCGGCTACGCTTCCAAATCTCTCACAGACTGTGAAATCAACTACGCTCAAATCGAAAAGGAGCTCTACGCCATTCTGTTCGGATGGAAACGTTTCCATCAGTACATATATGGACGACAAGTCATTGTGGAATCCGACCACAAGCCCCTTGAGTCAATTATGAGGAAACCACTAGCCGCAGCCCCGCCAAGGCTACAGAAAATGATCCTTCAACTACAAAAATACGACTTCACAATCACTCACCGTCCAGGCAAAGACATCCCTGTCGCAGACACACTCTCCGGGAAGTTTCTTACCTATAAGGACAGCAGCCTCAGTGAAGGCATGGACATGCAAGTGCACACTGTGTACAGCAACTTACCAGTTAGTGACACAAAACTGAAGGAGATCCAAGCAGAAACAGAAAAGGACTTGCAACTCGCACAGCTGAGGAAAGTCATACAGGATGGATGGCCTGAGGAGAGGAGAAAATGCCCTCAGAGCGTCTCAGAATTCTGGAACCATCGTGATGAACTATCACAGATCAACGGAATAATTTTCAAAGGAGAGAAAATCATTATTCCTACCAGTCTCAGAGAAGAGATTTTGACAAAGATCCATGCTGGACACAAGGGCATGGAAAAGTACAAACAGAGAGCACGGGACATTTTGTTTTGGCCCGGAATGTGCAAACAAATAGAGAACATTGTTGGTAAATGCGCCATATGTCTTGAACGACGCCCCTCAAACACCAAAGAGCCAATGTTACCTCACAGTATCCCAGACCGACCCTGGCAGGTCGTGGCAACCGATCTGTTTAACTGGAACAACGAGGACTACATCGTAACAGTGGACTACTACAGCAGATACTTCAAACTCGACAAGCTTCACAGCACCACATCTGCAGCTGTGATACACAAGCTGAAAGCAGCCTTTGCCAGGCATGGCATTGTAGAGACTTTAATATCTGACAATGGGCCCTGTTACAAATCAAATGAGTTTGAATCCTTCACAAAAGTATGGGAGTTCACACATGTCACCACAAGCCCGCATTACCCTCAAAGTAATGGCCTTGCTGAAAAATCTGTGCAGATTGCTAAATCACTCATGGATAAAGCAAAAGCAGACAAGAGAGACCCCTACCTTAGTCTCCTTGAATACTGCAACACTCCAGTTGACAACTTCAAATCACCAGCCCAGCTGTTGATGAGCCACAGACTTCGCTCAATCCTTCCCAGCACCAACCAACAGCTGCAACCTGAGGTCGTCAGCTACAAGGAAATGCATGGAAAACGTGCACAGAGACAACAACAACAAAAGCGATACTACGACAGGTCAGCTAGACCACTGCCACCACTGATCGACGGAGAGTCAGTTAGAATCCAAGAGCAAGGCCTCTGGAAGCCAGCAGTCGTCATCCAGCCAGCTGACACTGAACGTTCATATCACGTCCGCACCGCAGAAGGAGCGGTGTACCGCCGCAATCGTCGTCACCTACTGAACACAAAAGATCAACACACTGATGAGATGAACTGTTCCCCTGAAAGAGAACGTGATGTACTAAACACATACACAGCACAACATACACCATACTTACCTGCAACACCACAAGAACTGTTGACTGACACAGAAGCATGCTCAGCATCATATCACACAAGGTCAGGAAGAGAGGTCAAGCCCAGAGCTGTCCTAGACCTGTGAAATGTCAAAGGGTGTAGGCGGATCGCTGCCCTAAAAGAGTTCCAGACTGTAAACATGTTATTGAAAGTTCACTTGAAATGCTTTGGTATTGTATTTGTTTGAAATGTTAAGATGTATTTCTACTGTGAATGCTGAGTTGCTGAGAATCCCTTGTTCGAAAAGTAACAGTATGTTGGATCATTGTTTCAGAGTCTATGTTGATTCAGTTGGTGTAGTATGCAATATAAATGGTTACTTACACTGAGTTCAAACTGCAGAGCATGTTTTCAAAAGAAACGCTTAGAATATGTAAATATTTTTATTTTGTTTTAGAAGAAGGGGGATGTAATATTTATATGTGTAAACATACTGAATTATAATTGGATGCATTTTACCGCCATATCATACTGTGCTATGATTGGTTAAGACCACCCAAATGGTTAGGTCATGGTCAGTTTGATCCTGGTTGGCGATACATGAACATGCCAGTTATAGCTGGCTAATAAAGAGCTACGTTAAGAAATATCCTGTAGTACTGCATTTTATTATTTTGTACAAAGTGTGCAAAACAAGACAAAGGTCTTCTACTATGACAATTAATCCACAGATAAAATGGTAAACCGAGTTCGTTTCTAGTGATCTCTCCTACTTCAGGCTTCTTCTTTGAACTTTATATGGAGGTTGGCAACCAACTTGAAGGTGCATTACCACTACCAACTGGATTGGAGTGTCGACCTCAGTTCATCTTTCAATCACCCACGTGGGATATGGTCCTAAAAACCAATGAGGAGATAGGAAAGGCAGGACTTGCAGCACGTTAAGCGTCACAAATAGAACCAAGTTCAATTTTTGCGCCTGGCTACGCACACGCAATGATTGAATAACATGAGTAATGCGAGCAGTGAATAACAGGAGCAGTGTGGTCAGCATGTTATCGTAGTGAGTTAGGTTAACATCATGGGCTGGATAGAGGCAGTCTACCACGTTCAAAACTGAATAATAATGGATTTATTTGCCTCATAAAATAATTGTAAAATAATAAATAAATAAATCATTTTTACCTCCTTGTTCGGGCGGTGCTCGGCGGTCGACGTCGACGGTCTTCTAGCCATCGCCGATCCATTTTTAATTTTCCATTTGTCTTGTCTTGTTTTCCCACACACCTGGTTCTCATTTCCCTCATTATGTATTGTGTATTTAACCCTCTGTTTCCCTCATGTCTTTGTGCGGTATTGTTTATTCTGTTTCATGTATTGCGCACGTTAGTCTGTTGCGCTGGGTTACGTTAACATCTATTGTTATTTCGTGTTCACTTTGCCGTGTGTTTTTGTTTCGCCAAAATAAAAGGCTCCGTTGGCTACACCATATCTGCTCTCCTGCACCTGACTCCTTTACAACCATTTACGCAAACCTGACAATAATAGTATTAGAGCACAAACTATCGCTTATAAAGCTGTGATTTAAGAATAGCCTAAGCTATATAGACTTTCATTCTTGTTATTTTTGAAAGTGGCAACTTTAGGACAACACCTTCTTGGGCTAGAAAATTTGGGGAATAAGCTAAATAACTTTAACTTGTCTTAAACCTTTTATGATAGACCTAGTAGGAGGATAGGTTATTGGCCATTTGGTTTTCAACTTCGCGTGGAGGGATTTTCCCGGTCCGCATAGATCATCTCTTTCTTAATAAGCTTAAACTTTATTAAACTGGTCATTAGATGTTTTCTATAGGCTATTGATATTGTTTGTTTTCTCTCATTATTACCCTGGCTACCTTTTACATTTTTAGGCTATTCAAATAACTCTTTGAGATTGAACTCTGTTACATTCATTGTTTGATCGGGAGAAAGTCATGCATAAAATTATGAAAGTGTAGCCTATAGCCCAAAGTCATATTCATAGCCTATCGAATGGAAAGGGAGGGGAATATAGGCAACCAATTTCTTTTTACAGCTAGACACAAGAAAGTCAATGAGTGTCCGACAGAGAGAGAGAGAGAGAGAAACAATATTTTCTGACTGGACCTTTTGCGCTGCTTTGGTGGAATTCTTCTCTCTGTCTGGTCTACATTTCTCTCTTGCGCTCTGTATATAACAAAAAGTATTTATTTAAATAGGCTTTAGAAAATAGGAATAGGCAAATTACTCGGGAATGTCACTTGCGTGCTCCCCTGCTGTGTGCCGCGAGACGCCGTTCTTCACTGCGCAGCGCTAGTAAAGTTAAAAGGCTAAACCATCATCTGTCACATCACTGTGTCATCACCATCGACTATGGCAGTCAATCATCGTCAGTAGACGATGCTATGTAATATCACCCAACTGTAGTAGGCTAACTTCCCACTGACTGCCTTGAAACTCTGAATTTGTTAACTACAGCACAGGGGGAGCACATTCTAAGAATGACACAATTAGGAATTAATGTAACTTTTGACACATCCACTACTTTGACCACTTTCCTAACAACTTAGTGTATTAAATATTAGTCTACTTCTCTGCTATTCAAATCAGAACAGAAATATCTTCTAAGATATTATGAAATCTACTTCTCTGCGACCCAGATATGAAATCAGAACAGAAATAGTTTCGACCAATCAATTGGTTCAACTACCACAAAAATACTTTTAACCAGATAAACATTTTTTACTTAATGCAAAATGACCATCTAGTTTGAAAACGGTATTGTTCACCAATAGTCTTCCTTGATAAGAATAAGCAAAACACGTTTTTTAAAACACGTTTTTTTTCTTCTTCGGGTGGCGGTATTTTGTCAGTAAAAGAAAATGTAGGCTAGTTCCAGACAGTTGCATGATTTGTAATATGATTCAACAATTGGCATTTTAGATGACAACCCAAACTCAGCCATCAAATTCCATTAAGCCTTTATTATGGTATTTAAACCGTGTCAGATTCTATCAGCAGCTTTTAGAAACCATGTCCATGACATATGTGTCTGTTGTTTTGAAGGCTTCCTGCCTCTATGTTAAACCATCCCTTTGTCCTTTTGTGTTGAACAATAAAGGCTGGGTGTGTGTCGGTGTAGACACGTTATGTGTCCCTCATTCCACATATTCAGAGCAAGTGAATCTGTCTCAGTTTCCCAGGGAGTGCTTTCGCTCTCTCCCGCCATCTATCTCTCTCTCTCACTCTCTCTCCTTCCTCTCTATCTGTGAGTGGAGGGGGAGAAAATGCAGCACCGTAGCTATGGTAATTGCATCAGGCAGGTGCTCACCAGATCCTCACAGAGCTGAAGCATTTTAATAGAGCAGTACATTTCAGCCTGCATCTTTCATCCTCACTGTAAGGTCATATAACACCCTCACAGACGTTGCAGATCTGCTGAGAAACCCACTCAGTAGATGGTATACTGCCAATGAAGTCACATGCTGCGGGCTATAGATAAGAGAATAAATGATCGGAAAGAATTCCATCTTCCTGTCTGGTGGAGGGAGATCCATCCACCATTTTGAATAAGATAGTCACTTTCATTTTGCCCTTGCTTGGCAGTCTTTAATAAAGAGCTCACTGAGAGGGTGTGTGTACGAGTGTGTGCTGGATCGGAGCTTAGGTCTCTGGCAACCGATCCCCTTAACCCTCCCCCAGACCAATGACTAGCATGTGTGCTTGTGGCCACTCCCCCTTCATCCTCTTCTTTTGTCTGTGGATAAAGCAGCTGCCTCTATCCCTGTTCAGCCATGGGAGCCGCAGGTCAGTACACACGCTTCTACTGCACTAGCTAAAGCTTTTCTCTCTTTGTGCAATCTGTAGATCAGATCACAATGCACATATGCTGCTGTATGTCAAGTCTCTCCGGCATTGCTGTCCTGCCTGTCTGTTTTACGGCTGCTTCGCTTGGTGCGTGTGTGAATTATTCTTTTTTTGCATCTCCATTTTAAGCAATACAGTAGATAAATGGCAAATCATAGAGTGAGTTTCTGACTAGTAACAGTGGGTTTATAGGGAGTGGCACTCAGTCAGATAGAAATGGAATATTATAGATGAAGGGGTGGTAATCCAGCCTTATTGAGTAGTTATTGATTACAGGGAAAGAGGTCAGTCCGTATTGGTTATTGAGAAGGGAAGCTCAGTATTGATGATTTGGGCAGATGATTATGGGGGTATGGCAAAATGTGCACCCGTCCCTCACAAAGCGAGAGGGTCAGTGGTGGTAAAATTAGAGTCCTTTCAGCACCCAGTTTTAGAACACCTTTTTGGCATCCGCAGATGCCTGTTAGAAAATAAAGATGGCCATCATCTCTGTGCCGCTCACAGCTCCACAGCTAAAATTAGAGCAGGAAGGCGGATGGGCAGACAGGAGGGTTTAGGGAGGAAGGAGAAGACACCCAGAGCATGCAGCAGTTTTTCACTCCTCTATGGAACAGGAGCACAACCTCTTTGGAACAGGCTTTGTCTCCTCCTCCTCGTAAAACAGAGGGCTTGCAGGTGTCACATCAACAGTTGAACATTGAAATACATGAATGTACACTGAGCCACAGTCACTGGATGTGGAGGAGCTGGCTCACAACTGTGGGTGAACCAGACACTTTTCTCATGGAAACTGGGTTTCCAGCCAACACAGGAGAGGGCTGTGGGGGTCACTTGAGCTGAGCTGGAACGGTACACTGACTCAGGCCTAATCCAGGGGTGACAAACCTCTGCCGTCTTTGTTGGGGGCTGAAAACATACTGAGTCTTAGGCCCAAAAACCATAAATAGCAAGACATGGCGCCAGTCTTTTAAGACACCATTGAATTGGATGTATACTGAACATGGCAGGTAGCCCAGTGGTTAGAGCGTTGGGCCAGTAACCAAAAGGTTTCTAGATCGAATCCCCGAGCTGACAGAACTGTCGTTCTGCAGTTAACTCACTGTTCCTAGGCCGTCATTGTAAATAAGAATGTGTTGTTAACTGACTTGCCTAGTTAAATGTAAAGTGTTGGTCCCATGTTTCATGAGCTGAAAGAAAATAAATGTTCCATTTGCACAAAAAGCTTATTTCTCTCAAATTTTGTGCACAAATTTGTTTGAATCCCTGTAAGTGAGCATTTCCCCTTTGTCAAGATAATCCATCCACCTGACAGGTGAGGCATATCAAGAAGCTGATTAAACAGCATGGTCATTACACAGGTGCACTTTGTGCTGAGACAATAAAAGGCCACTGTAAAATGTGCAGTTTTGTCACACAAGGGAGTGTGCAATTGACATACTCACTGCAGGAATGTCCACCAGACCTGTTACCAGAGAATTGAATGTTCATTTCTCTAACATAAGCCACCTCCAACATCGTTTTAGAGAATTTGGCAGTAAGTCCAAACGGCCTCACAACAGCAGACTACGTGTAACCACGCCAACCCAGGACCTCCACATCTGGCTTTTTCACCTGCGGTATCGTCTGAGACCAGCCACCTGGACAGCTAATGAAACTGTGGGTTTGCACAACCGAAGAATTTCTGCACAAACTGTCAGAAACCTCAGGGAAGCTCATCTGAGTGCTCGTCGTCCTCACTAGGGACTTGACTTGACTGCAGTTTGGCGTCGTAACCTACATCAGTGGGCAAATGCTCACCGTCGAGGGCCACTGGCACACTGAAGTGTGTTCTCCATGCCCGGGCAGATGGCGTCGTGTGGGCGACGGTTTGCTGATGTCAACGTTGTGAACAGAGTGCCCCATGGTAGCGGTGTGGTTATGGTTTGGGCAGGCATAAGCTACGGACAACGAACACAATTTGAATGCATTGAGATACGTTGATGAGATCCTGAGGCATATTGTCATGCCATTCATCTGCTGCCATCGCCTCATGTTTCAGCATGTTGTCAAAAGGGTCTGTACACAATTATTGGAAGCTAAAAATGTCCCAGTTCTTCCATGGCCTGCATACTCACCAGACATGTCACCCATTGAGCATGTTTGGGATGCTTTGGATCGACGCGTATAACAGCGTGTTCCAGTCCCCGCCAATATTCAGCAACTTCTCACAGGCATTGAAGAGTGGGACAACATTCCACTGGCCACAATCAACAGCCTGATCAACTCTATGCGAAGGAGATGTGTCACGCTGCGTGAGGCAAGTGGTGGTCACACCAGATACCGACTGGTTTTCTGATCCACCCCCCTACTTTTTACGGTATCTGTGACCAACAGATTCATATTTGTATTCCCAGTAATGTGAAATCCATAGAAATTGTATTAGTCACATGCGCTGATTACAACACGTGTAGACCTTACAGTGAAATGCTTTCAGGATTTCTGATCGATTTTATGTTATTTTAATGGACCAAAAAATTTGCTTTTCTTTCAAAAACAATGACATTTCTAAGTGAACCCAAACTTTTGAACGGTAGTATATATATATATATATGCGAAAAGAAGCAGGATATATAGGTTTTCACTTTGACACATTCACTCCTCCATTTATTCGACAGCTCAATCAAACGCAATAAAACATAGGTTAGAGCAAAATCCCACAAGTCAGGAGCCTCTGAGGTTCTCTGACCTAACTGCCTGGGGTACACTGGGATTACTGCTGTAAAGGATATCACAACGTAGACGTGGTAAGGAACACTATTGAGCACTGTGGTTATTCTATCCCTGTGTCATTCTGTAGTGACCCTACGGTTGGGTCATGTTGGGGTGACCCTACAGTTGGGTCATGTTGGGGTGACCCTACGGTTGGGTCATACTGGGTCATGTTGGGGTGACCCTACGGTTGGGTCATACTGGGTCATGTTTGGGTCGCCCTATGGTTGGGTCATACTGTGTCATGTTGGGGTGACCCTACGGTTGGGTCATACTGTGTCATGTTGGGGTGACCCCAGTCACCCCACAGATGGGTCATCAAACGGTCTCTGTAATCATGGTGCAGGGATCATCAATTAGATTCAGCTTCTGGACAATTTTATTTCTTGAGTGAATAGTCAGGGGGCCAGAACATCATTTGTAGACTACAAATTGACCGCAAGAAGCCCAAACAGATATTTGACTAAAACAAACATTTAAAACCTTGTTTATATTTGTGTACGATCACATCTCTTTCTATTATGCGTGGGAATACTTTGGAACAGATTTCCAAGATTAAAATCACTTGGAACTGATGTGTTTTTAGTCTTATGTCCCCCCCAAAAAAGTTGGGGGGCCAAATTCGGCCCACCAGTTGGGGATCCCTGCTGTAGTGTGTAATGCTGGTCTAACACTGGATCCTAACCCTGCTCTCCTGTCTGTATCTGTCCTCCCCCAGCCATGGACCTGCTCTCCTGGAGGAACGTGAAGCAGTCTGGAGCTCTGTTTGGCAGCGTGCTCCTGCTGCTCTTCTCTCTGACCCAGTTCAGTGTGGTCAGTGTGGGAGCCTACTTAGCCCTGGCTGCCCTCTCTGCCACCATCAGCTTCAGGATCTACAAGTCTGTGCTTCAGGCCGTGCAGAAGACCGATGAAGGGCACCCATTCAAGTGAGTTAGGGAGGATACAGGATCTGTGTTTACTCAGCACATGAAATAATCTGACATTTAAACATTCACTCATCTTTTTTGCAATGCCACTTTAGCCTGGACACTAATAGTCTGTTGTACTTCTTCCCTACAGATCTTATCTGGAGGTGGAGATCTCTCTGTCCCAGGATCAGATCGGTAAATATGCTGACAAGGCTCTGCTCTACGCCAACACCTGTATGAAGGAGCTCCGTAGGCTGTTCCTGGTCCAGGACCTCATCGACTCACTGAAGGTCAGCCTCACTCTCGCCTCTGGGCTTAAAATAATGACATTGTCTCCCAAGTGGCGCAGCGGTCTAAGGCATTACATCGCAGTGCTTGAGGCGTCACTACAAACCCGGGTTTGATCCCAGGCTGTGTCATAACCGGCCGTGACCGGGAGTCCCATAGGGCGGCCAGTTATCGTAATTGGATCGCAATTGGATATCACGAAATTGGGGGTAAAAAACATAATAATAATAATGACATGGTGGATACAACCATCTTACCAACACTACACTCTTTAACATATGTCATCTCAGTACTATTCCTGCTGTCAAACATTAAGTTACACTTAAAACATCAAATAATTTTATTATGACATACCTTCAGTCAAACGTCATAAATTGTGGGGTTGGGTTTGTTTAAGCAGTGCCAATAGTTAAATGTGTTTACCCTGTGTTGCAGTTTGCTGTCCTGATGTGGCTGCTGACCTATGTGGGCGCTCTCTTCAATGGCCTGACTCTGCTTATTCTGGGTGAGGATCCTTCTACGACTGGCTACTGTAGCTGTTATACTCAGCTCTGCACCTCTCCACTGCACACCATGTTCAGCCTGACATACAGCTCATACATTTGATCAAATGTAATATAATGAATCATATTGAAACCTCCATTTACACCATCCCAGAGCCAATCTGAGTATGTACTATAATCAGGGGAGTGGGCTGTAATAAGCAAGCATCACAGTACCCCAGTGTCAGTCAATGGTTAACCCAACACAGTGACAACACACGCTGTGGTGCAGGGAAACATGACCTGACAAGAGCAACTCAGACAGCCTGATGGTTGCCTCATCACATATGGTTCTTCATGGAACCAGTAAGAGTTTTACTGAAATATGTATAAATTCTGTATCACAGTGGATTATTGATCGTTCTGCCCTTTTGAGCAAAAACAATCGATTTCCTAGATTAGGATTAGTCACATCCTAAGAAAATCAATATTATGAAATTCCAGAGGTCAATTCATTAAAGGCCTTGTTCAAAGGATTCATTCACAACTGAAGACGTGATCTCATATTTTTGTTAAGTCTCTGAGCTGGGGCTTGGTTGACACAATGTGTACATGAGAATATTCCCAGCGGGACACTCCAGGTCTAACTGCTTCAATACGCGCTCACTCTCTTCCCATACAGCCGTGGTGTCCATGTTCAGCATGCCCATTGTCTATGAGAAAAACCAGGTAAGAACTTCCCCTCATTCTCTAGAACACATGTACTGTACATGTAAAAAAAAAAATACAATACAAAACACACACATACAAACATAGTCATACAAACATCAACATCACACGTGCCCAGACTCACACGCCCATCTGCAGCGCCCGCACACTCACCGCCATATGTCCTCAAACTGTACCATTTTGATTCTCGCTGTCACCCGGGCTCTTTAAACATTTCGATAATAAAGCATTTGACCTTTCCATTGTGTTAACCATGGAGGATTGGTTGATTTCCAGTTCAGTTTTTCAAAAGGATTGACAAGAAAAGTATCATCCAACCAGTCAGGTATCTCACTGCACCCTCATATGCCATGTCTTGAAATATGCAGATGGATTAAAAGTAAATAAATGTACATTGTAATACTTTTGACAGCCACCTTTCTAACTCTGGCCATAACTTTTGAATTGAATAATCCATGCCTACTGGGAATGTTATAGTCATTGTTAGTTTTACACTTACGACATGACTTTGCTGTTGTGGTGTAGAATTTGTGAATTTTGTCTTGTGTAATAAATTGTATATATTAATATACTGGATTAAGCATACAGTTTAGTTAACTGTAATTTTGGTTAGTTATGTTCCAACATTCCCTCCATTTTATGCCAATATCAGTTATTTTTAAGTCTAGGTTCCAATAGTTAATTCTGAAAAGCTATCCAAGGTTTGTTTCATAGGGTTGTGTTTTTAGGGAGTGATATTGGTTCTTGTAGAATACATTTAATTTTCTTCCCTGTTGTTATAATGTTAACTATGAAGTTCAATGTTCTTAGCTTAATCCTTAGAAAATACACACAAAAATATTTTGGGGATAATAATGTGCATCTTCAATATGTACCCATTTGTTACTCTTTAGTGCATTTAACAATATGTCACAAGTAAAAGCCCTGGGTGGTGAGTTGATACAAGTCCAAGTCTGGAAGGTTAAAACCACCCTCAGACTAAGGAAAATCTAAAACGTTCCTTTTTATTCTGAGTTTTATTTGCCCATATAAAGTCTTATGACAGAGTATACTTTTTTAAAAGAATGTCTTCGGTAGGGTAGTTGGTATTACAGAGAAGTATAAACTCTGGCAGTCATGCCATTCTGAAGAGGTTTATTCTACCCATTAGATTTATAGAAAGACTGTTGCTTTTAATTAGGTCTACTTTCATATTGTTGAGTAATAGGATAAAGATGTATTTTTATTTTTATGTAATCCAAATAGTTTCTCTCTTCACCCTCAGGCACAGATTGACCAATATGTGGGACTAATACGGACCCAAGTGAACTCTGTGGTGGGGAAGTGAGTAGTTATGACCTTCTTTACTCGAGAATAAACACCCTAGTCCCTGGAACATCCCACTATAAAATAGATTGGAATGATGTTCATATTGATACAAACTAGAAAAGTTTAACACTATCAGAGTGATGACCTCCATGTTTTGTCTCGACAGGATCCAGGCGAAGATCCCTGGGGCCAAGCGAAAGGAAGAGTAGACCTGCGTCTTGCTAACAGTGGAGTCCAGCTCAGACTCAGTGGCAGACAGCTTGATCATTGTTGGATAGCCTTGTCATTATCTGGGGGTAGTACTATGTCATCTAGAAGGTGTTCTCTAAAACCAACCACTGGAGAAGCCTTGACCCCAAAACTGTCTAGAATGGTTAACACACACACAGTCAATCACCCATGTTCAAGATAAGTCTAGGTAGACAAGTACACAATTTGGAAGAAAATGTATTTTTGTGTTGCTTGTTATTAAGCGCATGAAGTCAAGCCTTGAGTAAATATTATTTTGTATCTTTCGTGCAGTTTTCACACTAGTTTTTATTTTCCTTCAGTGCTTACAACAAACTAAGGTTTGGCACAAAAAAAGCGATATGCCTACAGAAATGCTCTGCTGCCAATGTTAAATACTGCTTCATGTTTCTGAGTTAGCTGGTGGGGCTTCTCTCAGTATATATATATATAGTCAATAAATATCAATGATTTCCTTTGTTTTCAAGCACGAAATCATTTGATGTGGTAATTGTAGTTTTTTTTTGCATAACTACACACAATATCATGTTTTAGGTACTGTTGGTCAACTACTATGAAGACAAGGAGTATCTGATGATATTTAGCTTGTTTGAATTAACTGTCCAACTTTGTACTATGTTCACCTATACTCAATGTAGTTCTTAGACCCTGGTCTAACTATTTGCACTTACAGTATGTATTTAATTACAGAAGACAAATAAATGTTCCTTGATGTATAATGTTATCATTTTTCAGATGCATTACTAAAAATAGGGTCCAAGACAAAAAAAAAGTTGACGAGAGCAGTATCGTCTTGAGTTAGAAATATTAGGACATACGAGATGTTTCGTAATGGTACAGAGTGCATACAACACTGGATAAATATCCAAAGTGATTTGAAATAACATTCTATGAACAAACATAGATACCTTCTGGCACAGAAGGCCCTTTCCTGTTGCGTGTATGCTGAGGTGACAAATTTAACTTGGCTGTCAGGTCACTAAACTAAAGCTAGCACCATACCTTGACTTTAAGTCGATTAATTTATACAAAAGAAAAGGAGTTCCATTCCTTGAATATCAATGATTTATATCCTAAAATTAGAAAGTTATACTTTCCAAACACCTAACACAGCAATAGTAAAGCTGAAGAAAAACTCAGGACATGAGAAGCATGGCAGGACCATGTGCAAAAATGATCCAAATAAATACCACAATTATCAAAAGAGAATGTCCTCCCTGAGGGTTCCATAAGAAAATCTTGTAAAACATAAATAATGGTAGTCAAGGTGAAAACAACAGCATGCTGTGCTTCTGGTTGCTGCTTTAGAATGGCCTCACATGTTGAGCAGTGTGACAGGGTGTAGCTGGAACAGGACACCTTTGTTCTTTCCATCTTCCTTCTGGACAATCTCCATCTTCTGACTGGGATCCACCTGCACACAAACACCACGCACACAAAATAGTCACACATACACGCTCAATATAATTGTTTGAACACTAGAAATTATAGTTAAGTATGGGCCTTACTTTCTATATAAAATCAGGACTGATTTGATTGAAGTGAGGAAAAATAACATTACACCATGAATTCAAGCCATACCTGGTTCCATTTATTTGGTTCCTCATAGTACACAGGAACGAGGTCTTCCCGAGGGGGTGACTTGGTAAATAACCTGACGAGGCGTTCGCAACAGTCCTTCTGCAGGCTGTTGATCCTGTCAGGCCCCAGGTGCAGAGGACCGTTGGGCCCCTCACACACCAGACGGTTGATGGCACCACGCAACGCATTGATCTGATCCAACACAAAACACTGGTTATGACACTCATGTTTTATGATAAATATTGATTTGGATGGACTGACGCAGGAACTACAAGGGTGTTAGCTACCTCTGTGATGTCCTCTACATTGAATTTGACATCAAAGGCGAGCTCTATGTCATGTTCAGGCAGGACAGCCTCCCGAGACTGGACGTTCCACCCTAGACCACAGAGGGCGCCAGTGTAGCTGGTCCTTTCCTCGTTGGTGCTGCAGAGAACAGGCAAGGTTACATTACAGACCTGTAGAACTTAATGCATGATTTGAAGTGAATATTACAACATTATTTATGTTATCACTTAGCCCCCTACAGTCCGCGTGGAAGTATAATAAGCAAAACATAAAAGCTGTCAGTTTTAGCTAGAGGTGTTTTTTTCCGCATGAGGCTGCGTCTCTATCCACCGATGTCGCCCTTCCGCATCTGCAGTGAAGGGTGGCAGAGCTAGAGCCGTGTTTGTCAGACCATGAGACATCCCAAAAATCGGTCTTCTCACGAACACAGCTGTAGTGTCCGAACGGTTTGCCAAACAGTTTATATAAACTAAACCTCTTATGGAAAGATGACTCACGAACATAATGGTGTTCTCCGTTTTGCTCTACGACAGCCACAAGAGTCTTGGGACTCGTCTGAAGTCGGTACAGCCGATCTGCCAACTTCTGTCTGTAGCGTCCGAACTGTTTGGGCTGCCCACTAATATGACCCCTCTATGGAAAGGTGAGTCCCTCACGAAAATGCCTGTTTTGCTCTAGGACGCCCACACACCTAGTCTGGGTAGGTTAGATAGGTTAGGTGCGGTCATGAAATTTTGTCAGCATGTTATTGTCATGCAAAAGACTGCTGGTCTCACGGTAATTAACTTTTAATTAACAAACACGTTTAGTATCTCCTTGCCTCCACGCATACAAGCCGCTGATGCGTGCCTTTGGAACATCAATTTACAAAAATAAGTATAATAAATCAATTTAATATACACCATCACAATAAATCCATTATTTATTTTAGCCATGTCTAAAGACACATTATGAAAAACAGAATATAAGTTGGTCTACTGTATGTTATCTGGCTATGCTCCATGCCATAGGCTTTAGGCGTGTTCATTTAGCTGACAAAATATGCCTTTAAGTCCCGTGCCATTATTTTCAATTATATTCCTATAAAATAATATAACTTAACGGAATAAAATAAAAGGGATATTTTTTCCATTACGGAGCGAGTGCGCATATGAAGTGGTTATGTTGAGCGTAAAATGTATCATTTGAAACAGGTCCTATATGCTAGATTTAGAGTTATTTGGCAACTTTAGTTGTGAATGATATAAACCTTAGAATGTCTTCAATAAAAACATAAGGGCTGCATGGTGCGACTGTAGGCTATTGAGGATTTGAGAAAGATGCAAAAAAAAGCTTGCGCTCCGTTCCATGCCTCAGGCTGCACAGCTGTTCTCTCATCAAGTGATCGTATTTTCACCCATCAGACTATTGTCAATTTAAATAAATAAAGGAGAGATGAGATGGAAACGCAAGGTGGTGAGATTCTATATAGCTAAAAAAGGTAGTGTCAACCAATTAATTATGAAAATATTAAAAATATATATTTTACTTGGCTATTCGAAAATCAAATTCAGTATAATTGTAGGCTAACTGTAAGCCGCCGTGCACAATCAATGAACAAACAGCATCGCCTAGGACTATACGTTCTCTTCCAGATTCGACGATAGAAATTTTGGAGAGTAGCATAAGGCAGTGGTGTAAAGTACTTAAGTAAAAATACTTTAAAGTACTACTTGGGGTATCTGTACTTTAGGAATGTAGTAAAGTTAAAAATATCAATAGTAAGGAAATAATGTACTTTGTACATTTTCCCTGACAACGAAAAATATCAAGAGAACATCCCTGGTCATCCCTACTGCCTCTGATCTGGCAGACTCACTAAACACACATGCTACGTTTGTAAATGATGTCTGAGTGTTGGAGTGTTCCCCTGGCAAAAAAACAAGAAAATGGTGACACCTAGTTTAAGTTATGCAAGGAATTTGAAATTATTTATACTTTTACTTTTGATACTTAAGTATATTTAAAACCAAATACTTTTAGACTTTGACTTAAGTAATATTTTACTGGGTGACTTTCAATTGAGTCATTTTCTATTAAGATATATCTTTCCTTTTACTCAAGTATGACAATTGGGTACTTTTTCCACCATTGGCATACGGTAACCAGTCCATCCAGTATGCATAATAACAGACCACACTCAAAGGCAATCACTTGAATTTGTTTAACTTGAGTATAGACCAATTATGTACCAAAAGACCAAAGACATCTTAAATCAGTTTTGTTGAATGTTTCACTGCCATGAGTAATATGCAGTAGGCTGTATTGTATAACAGCACAATCATAATATTAACTCCATTTCCCCCCCCCCATATGCATAAGCTCTAATATGAGCATGTATTTTGAATTAATCATCACCTTAGAAAGAGCTCTTCATTTCATTGTGTTAGGCTTTGAAACATTCATAACGACCATGTCTTACAATTGGTTTCAAATTGATCATCACATGATTTTCCATTCCAACGGTCTAATGTCTACTGCTCATGTTTCTTGGCTCAAGCAAGTCTCTTCTTATTATTGGTGTCCTTTAGTAGTGGTTTCTTTGCACTAATTCGACCATGAAGGCCTGATTCACGCAGTCTCCTCTGAACAGTTGATGTTAAGATGTGTCTGTTACTTGAACTCTGAAGCATTTATTTGGGCTGCAATTTCTGAGGCTGGTAACTCTAATGAACTTATCCTCTGCAGCAGAGGTAACTCTTGGTCCTCCTTTCCTGTGGCCGTCCTCATGAAAGCCAGTTTAATCATAGCGCTTGATGGTTTTTGTGACTGCACTTCTTGACATTTTCCGCATTGACTGACCTTCATGTCTTAAAGTAATGATGGACAGTCGTTTCTCTTTGCTTATTTGAGCTGTTCTTGCTATAATATAGATTTGGTATTTTACCAAATAGGGCTATCTTCTGTATTCCACCCTTACCTTGTCACAACACAAATGATTGGCTCAAACGCATTAAGGAAAGAAATTCGACAAATTAACTTTCAACAAGGCACAACTGTTAATTGAAATGCATTCGAGGTGACTACCTCATGAAGCTGGTTGAGAGAATGCCAAGAGTGTGCAAAGCTGTCATTAAGGCAAAGGGTGGCTACTTTGAAGAATCTCAAATATAAATTATATTTGATTTGTTTAACACTTTTTTGGTTACTACATGATTCCATGTGTTATTTCATAGTTTTGATGTGTTCACTATTATTCTACAAATGTAGAAAATAGTAAAAAATAAAAACCCTGGAATGAGTAAATGTATCCAAACTGACTTACACTGTGTGTGTGTGTGTATATATATATATATATATATAATCTTTTGGGATACCTTCAGGTGTCCTAAAATTCAAAAAGCTAAAATTATCCTTGTTATGATCATCTTAAAACAATTCCACGTTAGCTTGGTAGAACCCCAATCATTTCACATTTCCTATAGGACCTTAAGGTACGGTTTTCTGATAGGTAATTTGATCGAATGTGGTGAGGAGCATACTATCTCCAAGCAGACTGACCGTAGCTCTATGACAGGGCTGAAGAGCATGGTGATGAGAGCAGGCAGGCCGTGGATGTGAGGCATCAGCGTAGTCTCCTTCAGTAGAATGCATGCGCCTAGAGCAGCACACACACGCATCTTACTGTTATAACAAAGTCAATGTCTGGTAGGGTCTCACCCTTATTCTAGAGCCCTCAAACTCAAGTGTGGACCACGAAGCCAGTTCACTTGCATTCCCCCCCTCGAATCAGGGACTGATTTAGACCTGGGACACCAGGTGGGTGCAATTAATTACCAGCCAGAAAATAAAACCCATCAGGATCCGGACCTCATAGGGTAAGAGTTGAATACCCCTGTTCTAGAGTGTGCTTACATCCAAGATCACATCCCATTCCCAGTACTGTACCTGTGGCACTGACAGACACTCCGCCGGCCACCAGCATCCTCTGATGGCTGTCCTGAGGACTGTCATTCAACGCCACTGAGTTGATGCTGTCCTTTTCTATGCGCACCGACCTGTAAGGAGTTGACATTAGCACTGGGATATAGTGTCACCAGAAGTGGGCCAAACTATAACCTGATCTGGGTGACACTGACTAACCTGTAGTGGCTGACATTGCAAAAGCTGTGGAAGTTGACTTTGTGAGGGCTGGATGGGCCATGCACAGGAACCTGTTGGGAACAGCATCAGCAACACTTACTTAGCCACAAACAATAACGCCACCATGCTTTACAGTCAGTATGAGGTTCTTCTGTTCAAAGGCTGTGTTTCATTTTCGCCTGGCATTGCGGCCAAACTCCACCTTTGACTCATATGTCCAGAGCACATTGTTCCAGTAGTTTTGGTCTTTACCCAGGTGTTGTCTGGCAAACCTCAGTCTTGATATTCTTTTTTTGAGAGCAGAGGCTTCTTCCTTCCTGACCTCCCACGTAGGCCAAGTTTGTGCAGTCTCTGACAGTTGACTCATGCACTTCGATATTGATTGTGACAAGAGAGGCCTGTAGATCCCTTGATGTTACCCTGGGGTTCTTAGAGACTTCTATGAGCATCTTTCGGTCAGCTCTTGGGCTGAATTTGGTGGGATGACCCGATTGCCAGTGGTCTGGAATTTTCTCCATTTGTGGATGATCCGTCGGACAGTGGAACGATGTACTTCGAATTGCTTGGAAATGGATTTGTAACCCCTCCCAGACTCACGGGCATCAATAATCTTTCTTCGGAGGGCCTCTGAGGTATTTTGATCTTTGCATGACGTGTTACCACACACCCATATGGTTAAGGCGGCACACAATTGGCCCAGCATCATCCGGTTTAGGGTTTAGCCGGGGTAGGCCGTCACAGTAAATAAGAATTTGTTCCTATCCAACTTGCCTAGTTAAGTAAAAAGGTTAAATTAAGATAAAAAAGACCAAACCAGACAACGTTTCAAATCTTTATGGAAGGCTGGACCCTCGCAAGGTGCTCTAATGATTTCCTAATCATTTGCACCTGTTTTGGTGCAACGGATCCTAATTTTAGGTGATGGTAAAGGTAAGGGTGTACACATTTTTTCTGCATAAGGAAATTGCATTTGTTTATTTTAATTGCATAACATTTTCAAAGTAAAACATTGTGTGTGGTGTGTTAAATTGGGTTACCTTTATCAATGAATGTGGTTGGAATTTTGCAAAAATATCCATGTGTCCAAATATGTTTAAAATACACTTTCCAAAGGGTGTACTTACTTTTTCACAATAAAATTGACAAATTGATTTAAAAACTGTGTTTAACACTATCATGGTTGGCGTCTAGATGGGTTTGTCCAACATCGTGTGACGTAAAACTTTACTTTTCTGTCTTTGCATTTATGGTATTGTAAGTTGTTATCATATATTAAGCATTAATCAATTAAATGAGGCATTGAACTTGAACAGTGTACAAATCCTGGATCTAGCTGTTGGACAGTTTTTTGTATAGATCTCAGAAATGCAGTGTAACATTCTGTCTCCTTATGTTACGCGGTGTGAAAACAGTTCATGGGCATACAAACCCAAAATAATAAAAACGATAGCAAAATCGAATGCTTCTAACTGAAATAGTCACCTTTATACTTCAAACCAAAATCAATACGGTCATTAACGTGGTTCTTTAATAACTATGCATAATACTAGGATGTGCATTTGGTGTCCAGCTGATCAGTTACGCCATGATATTTTCACATCCTCATCTGATCCAGGAAGGAATTTTCCAAATGAGAGTCAAGTGACAAACAGCTGTTGTGATGTTGCATCGCGCACACGCCAACAGGCCAAACTGCAAAAAAGGTGTTTGCGAGGAATGTCCAGAATATTTTGTTGTCTCATTTGTTACGGCAGTGAAGACAGTTGTGCCTGGATCCACGTTGGATCTAATATCCCTAGCGTATTGATGTTGCCTGATTTACAGCAGCGTCTCGTTAGTTTTAACAGAGAAAGCATCACGATAAAGTGTTCATATATTTTTGTGCCTCGGACTAGACTAGAAGTTGTGTAGTATATGTTATTGTGCGACACCCAACGCTATTCCAATTAAATGGCATTTATTCAAATGGTGAGATTAATGCTACCAGTATTCATGGCTTTATTATGCGTACCTGTGGCGGCCACATAAGCTCCAGAAAAATTGGCATGCATGTACCCCATCTATTTAGTCAGGCAATGCCCACAATATTCTCACATTTTAGAATATAATTATATACTAAACAAAAATATAGAACGCAACATGCAACAATTTCAAAGATTTGGCTGAGTTACAGTTCATGTAAGGAAAATCAGTCAATTGAAATTAATTCATTAGGCCCTAATATATGGACTTCACATGACTGGGCAGGGGCGCAGCCATGGGTGGGTCTGGGAGGGCATAGGCCCACCCAATGAGGAGCCAGGCCCAGTCAATCAATTTGTTTTTCCCCACAAAAGGGCTTTATTACAGACAGAAATACTCCTCAGCACCGCGCCCCCCCCAACGATTCCGCAGGTGAAGATGCCAGATGGAGGTCCTGGGCTGGCGTGGTTACACATGGTCTGCGGTTGAGAGGCCGGTTGGACGTACTGCCAAATTATCTAATAACCGACGTTGGAGGGGGTTTATGGTAGAGAAATTAACATTAAATTATCTGGCAACAGCTCTGGTGGACATTCCTGCAGTCAGCTTGCCAATTGCACGCTCCCTAGAAACGTGAGACATTTGTGGCATTGTGTTGTGTGACAAAACTGCACATTTTAGAGGGGGCTTTTATTGTCCCCAGCACAAGGTGCACCTGTGAAATAAGCTTCTTAATATGCCACACCTGTCATTTGGATGGATTATCTTGGCAAAGGAGAAATGCTCACTAAAGGGATGTAAACAAATTTGTGCGCAAAATTTGAGAGAAATAAGCTTTTTGTGCATATGGGTTCTATATTAGGCCCTATATGTACAATTATATAAATTATACAATTGTGTAACATTGAGGTCCTTGAAAATGAAGTCCCTGAAAGTCCTTGAATTTGACATACAATGTCTGTATGAAACCTGCTTAAAGAATGTATGTTGTTGTATAGGTGGAGATATGGGCCAATTTGCATATATTCACTTTAATTCCTCCAAGTACACATATGGAACTCCATATTTTTGTTGATTCAAACCATTCAGAAATGTTTTTCCCAATGTTACACATTGGGCCCATTATTTATAGAAAGACGTGTTAAATAATAGAAAAAGTAAAATAAAAAATAAATAAAAATATCACCAGATACCTATTGTATCCCAGGAATTCCTGACAGGAAGGTGTGGCCCTGGCCCACTAATACACTGTAGAACAAAATTTACACGAGCTCACATGCTACCAAAATTACGATGACGCCATCTTGTGGTGAACTAACACCGTCTGGTTCAACCAGACAGGCAGTCTATTTAACAAAACCTATGAGTCAGCCGTTTGGCCAGTGTTCTTGCCTTGCTCTTCAGAAAGGACCGGCTGGTCTTGGAGAAGGACTGGAGCAGGCTGTCGATGAGCTGCTTCTCTTTCTCCTTGTTGGTCTTCCAGGAGCTGCTGGTAGCGTTGGGGGTGAAGGTTCCGTCCTGCAAGTCTTTCTACAGAGACACCAGCACCTCGTGGCTCTGCTGCAAGACACACAACGACACAGCACTGTCAGGGCCACAGCCTCTGTTTCTACTGCTGGACAGCTAGGACACACTGAATGATATATGTTTATAGCCAAGCCTTACAGGAATACCACAATTGAACAATTCCCCATTAGCACAACTTTACAAAACGATACATGGCAGTTGATTCTGCAGTGAAGACAGAAAGCTGGTCTGTGTTTCTTAAGGTACCTTGGACTCAAAGCTCTCTTCGGCCTTAACGGCGTGTCCCTCCTGTATCATGATATCAGCCACACTGGAGGTGACCGTGTCGGTGTTGATGAGCAGCTCCACGTGCATGATGCCGTGCAGGATAGAGAACAGGGAGACGATGAGTGAGCGGCCGTTCACTAGTGTTATGAAGCGGTTGCGTGCGCGGCTGCTCCACTGGTCCCCCAGGATCATGGACTGGGCTGATGGATGCATCCCCGAGATACAAAACTCCTGTGCCTGAGGAGGACACAGGGCAGAACACAGTCACACCAGAATACAGGCACATTTTATCTGGTTAAGATGTGGCCAAAATAGGGTGGATCAGGAAAATACAGTATGTTGCCTATATAGACTTTGTAGCTGTACCTGCAATGGGTGGGCCATGATATCAGCAGGTAGCTCCCTCAGACAGCTGCATGACACCAGGGTGGTGTTTCCGTAGTCCAAAAAGAACACCTGGGATATTCAAAACACATACTTTACATGGTTCATCCACTATAACTGCAACTATAATTAACCTGTATTAGGGAGGAAGTGATTGTGTGTGCCAGTAAGCTTGGCGTGCATGTGATTGTACCTCCACAGAGCTGCCGCGGACGTGCAGGATCTTGGCACGGTAGTAGAGGCCCTGCTCGTCGCCCTCAGAGAAAGGTGCCAGGCACAGTAGGTTGGGGTAGAGGGAGACAGGAACTGGACACAGCTCACGAGAATTAATCTCAGCTGTCAGATAGCACTGCTTCTCCATGCTGGCCTCGCCTGCCTGGAAGCCCCAGAAGTGGCCCACCTCCACCACCTAGGGAGCCAAGATGAAGGGGGGCATGCTCGGTTACCACCTCCACTGTAGACTGTACATAACCAACATGGAGGGTATGTGATCACCTAAATTCAGTTCCTCTAGATATAATCTTCACCACATTACTCATTTACACAAACAACTCCCAGAAATGTGACTGAAAAAGGAGTTTCAGCCTGATGACTAACTTCTGTGATGTTGACCACGAAGATGGGGTTGGAAGGCAGCTTGTCTGGGTCGATGGTACTGCTCAGCACCTCCACTGGGTAGACTGAGTTGTCCTGGAAGTCCACATTCACCCTGCAAACCACAGGACTGGATAGAATGAGTGATGCAAAGAAAACCTGGAGGATCCCTCCAAGGGGGGAACACAGTGCAAGTGTAACAGTCAGTCACTGAGCTGCATCATTGCATCAGTGAGTGAGTCTATGAGACTGACCCAACTCACTAACATGACAGCCCAGTCTCTAAATGTGTGTAAGGAGGAGGAAAGGAGGGGCCCCTCTAAGCGGCTGTGTGATGGCTGTGGAGTGTTAACCATAGTGCCATAGCACGTCAGGTTACATCAAGGCATCAGGTTACATCAGGTTACATCAAGGCCCAGTGTGGAGGGGTGCAGCCTGTGGGTGGCTGCAGGGCCCACTCCCCCCAAACAGCCACTGACAGGACACCTCCACCCCCCTGAAGAGGTACCTGGCCCTGAGCCAGAGCTGACATTACCAAGACATCAACTGACCGCAAAACACATGTATCTTGAGAAGTTGGGGTAAGATGCTTCACCCATGCAGAAAACTGTATTTTGTAGCATATGAGAGGGTTAAAACTACAGCTCCTACCAGAGTATTATTAGCGTGAGAAGGATGTATAGGCTTTCTACCGAGCGCATCTCATGTGGCAGACGGTCCTGCTCCCAGCGCGGGCCTCCACCTCGTCACTGGGGTGCACAAACAGGTCCAGAGGATGCCTCTGGTGGGCCAGGAGGAGGGCCAGTGACACCTCAGGGAGGACCCCCGACCACCGGGTAGTCGTCTGGTAGAACTCCACATGCCCTCTGAACGAACACACAACAAATGTTCATCATCTTACCCAATGAACTATGTGTATACTGTTAGACCATTTAGGTCAAAACATCTAAGAAGTATTTATCTATGAAACAGGTAACATGATGAGTTATGGTACATCTAGTCAAGGTTTCATCCATTAGTTTGTTACCTGGATCCATCAAAGGCTATGGACTTGACCTGGCCACACTGGCGGAACAGGGACTGCAGCTGCTTATAGTACAGGAAACTATAGGGGGGCAGGTTCCTCACCTGAGACCAAACAGTCAAAGAGCCTGTCAGTGGGCTAGCATTCACAAGATACAACACGGTTCATGTATAGGAATCTGATGAATCGGGGATAGGGGGTAAAGGCATCATACCAGCACTGTTGTTTTGGGATCATGGCCAGACAGGTCTTTGGAGGCCAGCTCTTCATCCATTTCCCCTTGGGCAAAGTAGTTGGGGTAGTAGGCACCAGCAATAACCACCTGAGAAAAAGAAAGATGAGATTCTATCAAATAGACAAGGCCAGAGTGATAGTCTGTGTAGAAGGGCTAGGTACACAAGGTGAAATTAGTGTCATAACAATAATCATAAAGTAGTTGATAACGCAGGTTCAAATCAGTAAGGCTGGTCTGAATGGAGAGCTCACTTCATTCAGTAAGCACAATATAATTGACATGGCTTCCTCTATGGGCACAGCAAGAATTTACATCTGATGTTTACAATGTTCTCATCAACAGCAGTGTCATGTCGCTTTTCCTCCTTTACTATTAATTAGCCACGTGCGGAATGTCAGTCACCTATTACCCTACGGCCAATAAGCACAGCTGAATTATGCAATTTTACCACACTTGCTAATTCATCTATGGGCATACCTGTGCAATAATCAACCTGCTCTCTTCTCACCAATCTTATGATGTATTTAAATGAAGGCTTACTCTATTCAGTTAAGCCTTCCCTCAATTGAATAGAGATAAGTTGGAAGTAAGGTGTAGAGCTCCAGAATGCTTGCATGTGCCTCGGTCTCACCTGCAAGATGAATCTCTGCTTGTGGAGGCTGGAGTAGTCCATGGGCAATGGGTTCTCAATCACGTGCATGTTGAACTGGGACATCTTCTTCAGGTCCTCATAGAGCTCGGCCACCTGGGGGTCACAGAGTCGGGGTCAGGTGGTCAGAAATTGGGGACAACTGGTGTGTGTTTCGTGAGATGCTGGTCTCTATACCTCTCTTACCCTCTTGATCTGGATGCAGTTCTCCTTGCCCCACTCCAGCTCATCCTGGGAGGAAGAACACACACACCTTGTCTGATGTCTTTAGGCACCTCCTTTATTACATACGCTTCCATGTATTATCCATGTTGGGAGTTAATTTATGTAACATAACAATCTAAATGCTCTCACCTTTGGGTGCCTCAACTCTCCCTTGTTTCTGGACGTGTGCCAAGCCTTGAATGCGTTGACAAAAGCAATGGAATCACTCGGCACACCGTGTGCAAAGGACAGCTTGCTCCTAAATATTCAAACATTTAAGAGAAGATAGGGACGAGTGTTATAGCTAGCACTGTGATTGTAATTTAATAACTGACTGTTATGGATGAAGACTCAAGAAAATAAAATAACCTTCAAAACCTTCTAAATAGGACTAGAGTCATTATTTTTACTAACTGTATTTTCATGTAAACTTTACCTAATAGTGGGAGTGTTTAATAATGATAAGCTATTGTTTTGCTATCTTAGTCTATTCAACTTTTCTACATCTCCTCGTCTTCCCAACTGTCCTTCGATGCTGGAGCAGCTAATCCGGCTAGATGTGTGTGGGTGTAGAGAGCTATAGGCTATGGCACTTTTTTTGGGGATGTGTAAACTTTCTTTTATACAACGATCGTTTTCATTGCTTGTTAGTAAATAAATAGGTATTTAAAAAGTTGGATGTGTCCGACTCTTCATTAATAAAAGGTTGTTCTGGCTCTGAGGGCTATAGTCTTTACGCGCTAATGATGTGTCAAATGGACAATGTGCCAATCCTCTCCAACCTGGCATGGTATAATTTGATACGGAATCTTCTCTTAATTTATAGACTAATCAACGCTGATCAGGTCCGGTCCTGGACGATATGCGGCCATAGGCGAGACAAAGAAAAATTTATTACGCCCTCCTACCCCCGCAAATTAGAATAGCAGCCTAGGCTATACAGCGTCGGCCTACAATGCACTTCTACGAATGCCCATGTGGTAGCCTACCATATGTAAAACAGGCAATTTACCCTGTCATTTGGTTACATTAATTTCTGTTAATGCATGTATTACTTACAGTAATTTACCATTCTAATTCTCAGAATGGAAATGCTGTTTGTAGAGTTCACAACCTGCTACACTTGTGGTTTATTTCATCCTATCATTTACACGCTCCATGTGAGCATGTGTCTGGTTTCCCTGTCCTGTTAATGTTGACGGCGCACGCCTGAGCACAAATAGAGGTACCTGGCCTGCTTCTCGCAAATGTAGGAAAGTGCCCAGCTGAGCTTCTGTCATTTTCTCTTCACCTCACACAGTAAGTCAAATTATAATAGTTCATCAGTTTTTGAAAAACCTTTTCCAACTCTCTCTCCCTCGACAATCAGCATCACTGATAAATAGGCTATGGACATGCAGTGTGTGTGTATTTGTTTTCATTTTAATATTTGTTAATTTCATACTATAGTTGTCCCTTTCATACTTTTATGTTCAATTCCTTATAGCCTATCTTCGAAAAACCTAAGGTAGGCCTAGGTTTTTAAATACATTTTAAGGAAAATATATATATATATATTTGCTTGTGTCTGACATATGCTGGTTGCTTTGATTGACGGGTGCTTTTACAGGGGTGCGCGAGTTTGCTGATTCTCTCTATAGTCCTATTCTGTCCATTCACCAAGTTTCCTAAAGTAACCTGTATGGACTCCATCTCTTGTAAAAGGACTATTTTCAGTAGCTTTTGCTACAGTACATTATTTCTCATTATGGCGTCCTCTCTTTGAAAAACATATGCCAATGTCGTCGAATGACTGCAGCAGCGTAGATTGTGACGTTATGCAAATATTTCGGGAAAAGCGGCCTTCGTTTGAATGGTTTTGCACGTCGAAATAGGATATGTATTTTATTTATTTATATGCAAAAAAAGCCAACAGACAAGAAAAAGGTAGGCACATAGAAGTAACGGAATCAAAATAAAGCTGTGTCAATACGAAAATGCTACAGATCCTCTCCAACCTGGCAATTCTTAATTGATATTTAATAACCTGGAGGGAAAAAAATGAAATGCCATGGTAATAACGAAGTATAATGGCTTGTTTAAAATAGGTTTTATTAAGAAGCATATGCATGTAAACAAGTGTGCAAACAAAACTGTAACCTACCCTTTTCTGACCCTCCCTAATGGTTATATTGGTGACTGTGTACATTGGCCTGGCCAATTACCATAACCTCAAATTCCAAGACCATCACAGCCCTAGTTACAACAGACAATAGGTCAAATGGCAGTGCCTAGGTAGATTGTGTAGAATTAACCAATAAGGACAGAGGAGGTATGGTATATGGCCAATTAACCACGGCTGAGTGCTGTTCCAACGCAAAACATGACAGTCCTGAGCCGTGGTATATTGGCCATATATCACAAACCTGAGGTGCCTTATTGCTATCATAAAAATGGTTATCAACATCTGATATGCAATGGCTGTCAGCCAATCAGCATTCAGGGCTCGAACCACCCAGTTTATAAGTGCAATTATATATTTTTTGCTGAATGAGAGAAAATAAGAGAGAGAGAGAGAGAGAGAGAGAGACACACACGGAGAGAAGTCGTTGACCAAACACACAAAGCATAAACCCAAACCCCACTGACCTATGATGAGGCACTCCTCCAGACAGCCAAAGACATGTCCGAGTACGATCATCTTTCACAGGTGCAGGTCCACAGGCAGGTGAGCCAGCATCCGACCCAGGAACGTCAGCTCTCCATCAAAACGCTTCTGGCCCTGCCCATTGTTCCCCAGGGACAGTGCGCCCATCTACACCACAAACACACACACGTCATGACGATTCTCTTTCCTTCAAAGATAACTGACTGCAAGAATGCTTAGTGTCACACATACACACACTGATTCACAGTCAAAATGTCTCTATCCATCAATCCTTCCAGCCAAAGAGACCTGACTGTCCTGTCTGCTACCGCACAGCAAGCGGTACCGATGCACCAAGTCTAGAACCAACAGGACCCCGAACAGCTTCCACCCCCAAGCCATAAAGACTGCTAAATACAGTGGACAAAAATATAAAAATGCAGCATGCAACAATTTCACTGAGTTACTGTTCATATAAGTCAATTAGTCAACTGAAAAAAATTCATTAGTCCCAAATCTATGGGTTTCGCATGACTGGGCAGGGGCGCAGCCATGGGTGGGCCTGGCTCTCAAGTGGGTGGGCCTTCTTGATATGCCACCCATAGCTGCGTCCTTGCCCAGTCATGTGAAACCCATAGATTAGGAGCCAGGCCCAGCCAATCAGAATGAGTTTTTCCCCACAAAAGGTCCTGGGCTGGCGTGTTTACATGTGGTCTGTGGTTGTGATGACGGTTGGATATACTGCTAAAACCTCTAAAACAACGGAGGCGGCTTATGTTAGAGAAATTAACATTCAATTCTCTGGCAACAGCTCTGGTGGACATTCCTGAAAGTCAGCATGTCAATTGCACGCCCCTTCAAAACTTGAAACATCTGTGGCAATGTGCTGTGTGACAGAACTGCACATGTAATAATCATGCTGTTTAATCATCTTTTTGATATGCCACACTTGTCAGGTGGATGGATCATCTTGGCAAAGAAGAAATTATCACTAACAGGGATGCAAACAAATTTGTGCACAAAATCTGAGAGAAATAAGCTTTTTGTGCGTACTATACGGAACATTACTGGGATCTTTTAAATTTAGCTCATGAAACATGGGACCAACACTTTACATGTTGCGTTTCTATTTTTGTTCGGTATACAGCGCATTAGGAAAGTATTCAGACCCCTCGTCTTTTTCCACGTTATGTGACAGGCGTATTCTAAAATTGATTACATTTCAATTTTCCTCATCATTCTACACACAATACACCATAATGACAAAGCAAAAAAAAGGTTTTAGAAATGTTTTCAAATTTGTAAAAAAAAAATATATATATATTACATAAGTAGATCATTTACTCAGTACTTTGTTGAAGCTCCTTTGGCAGCGATTACAGCCTCGAGTCTTATTTTTTTTACCCCTTTTTCTCCCCAATTTCGTGGTATCCAATTGGTAGTTTACGGTCTTGTCCCATCGCTACAACTCCCGTACGGACTCGGGAGAGGCGAAGGTCGAGCGGGGTGCGTGCTCCGAAACACAACCCAGCCACACTGCTTCTTGACACAATGCCCGCTTAACACGGAAGCCAGCCGCACCAATGTGTCGTAGGAAACACTGTACACCTGGTGAGCATGTCAGCCTGCATTGCGCCTGGCCCGCCACAGGAGTCGCTAGTGCGCAAATTGACAAGGACATCCCTGCTGGCCAAGCCCTCCCCTAACCTGGATGACGCTGGGCCAATTGTGCGCCGCCCCATGGGTCTCCCGGCCGCGACAGAGCCTGGAGTCGAACCAAGATCTCTAGTGGCACAGCTAGCACTGCGACACAATCCTTTCTCTGAGCTCTACAGACAATTCCTTCAACCTCATGGCTTGGTTTTTTCTCTGGCATGCATTGTCAACTGTGGGACCCTGAATTTACCACATGGGGACTCCAATCAAGTTGTAGAAACATCAAGGATGATCAATGGAAACAGGATGCACCTGAGCTCAATTTCAAGTCTCATAGCAAAAGGGTCTGAATACTTATGTAAATAAAAGGTGTTTTCAATTTTTTATAAATCATTTAAAAAAAAATGTACAAGCTGTTTCCACTTTGTCATTATAGGGTATTGTGTAGATTGCTGAGGAAATGTTTTTAATCCATTTTAGAATAAGGCTGTAACGTAACAAAATGTAGAAGTCAAGGGATCCAAATACTTACCAAAAGCACTGTAGTTAGTTAAAATAGTTCATCAATAGCCACCCGGACTATCTGCATTAACCTTTTTGCGCCAACTCTTGACTCATCACATTCGCTGCTGCTACTGTTTATTATCCATCCTGTAGCCTAGTTACTTTATCCCTACCTATATGTACATGTCTACCTCAATTACCTCATACCCATGCACATCAATTCAGAACTGGTACCCAGTGTATATAGCCAAGTTATCATTGCTCATTGTGTATTTCTTCCTTGTGTTATTATTTTTCTATTATTTGTTGGGAAGTGCCCGTAAATAAGAATATCATCCTGTTGTTTAGGAAGCATGTGACAAATATTGTATTTGAAGAGCCCATCCACAGCACGCCCCCCCCCCCCCCAAATCACACCTGACAACCACCCTCACAAACACCACTGACAGAGCTAATTCTAGCTGACGCAGAGGTCCTGATACAGCAGAACCAACGTTAGGAAATCATTGCAACATCACAAACACACAGTGACAGAATTGGGCTTTCAGCACCGCTGTATCTATACTGAACAAAAATATAAACGCAACATGTAAAAGTGTTGGTCCTATGTTCTCAAATTTTGTGCACAAATTTGTTTACATCCCTGTTTGTGAGCATTTCTCCTTTGCCAAGATGATCCATCTGACAGGTGTGGCATATCAAGAAGCTGATCAAACAGAATGATCATTACACAGGTGCACCTTGTGCTGGGGACAAAAGGCCACTAAAATGTGCAGTTGTTACGCAACACAATGCCACAGATATCTCAAGTTGAGGGGGCGTGCAATTGGCATGCTGACTGGAGGAATGGCCACCATTGCAGTAAAGTTCATTTCTCTACCCTAAGACGCCTCCAACGTCATTTTAGAGAATTTGGCAGTACGTCCAACCGGCTTCACAAACACAGACCATGTGTAATCACGCTAGCCCAGGACCTCCACCTGTAGGATCGTCTGAGACCAGCCACCTGGACAGCTGATGAAACTGGGTTTGTACAACCCGAAGAATCTGCGTGCTTGTTGTCCTCACCAGGGTCTTGACCTGACTGCAGTTCGGTGTTGTAACTGACTTCAGTGGGAAAATGCTCACCGTTGATGGCCAATGGCACGCTGGAGAAGTGTGCTCTTCATGGATGAATCCCGGTTTCAACTATACCGGGCAGATGGCAGACAACGTGTATTGCGTTGTGTGGGCAAGCAGTTTACTGCCGTCAACGTTGTGAACCGAGTGACCCATGGTGGTGGTGGAGTTATGGTAAGCTACAGACAACAAACACAATTGCATTTTATCGATGGCAATTTGAATGCACAGAGACACCGTGACGAGATCATGAGGCCCATTGCCGAGCCATTCATCCGCCGCCATCACCTCATGTTTCAGCATGATAATGCACGGCCCCATGTCACAAGCATCTGTACACAATTTCTGGAAGCTGAAAAAGTTCCAGTTCTTCCATGGCCTGCATACTTATACTCATTGAGCATTTTTGGGATGCTCAATGATCGATGTGTACGACAGCATGTTCCAGTTCCTGCCAATACCCAGTAACTTCGCACAGCCATTGAAGAGGAGTGGGAGAACATTCCACAGGCCACAATCAACAGCCTGATCAACTCTGCAAAGGAGATGTGTCGTGCTGCATGAGGCAAATGGTGGCCACACCAGATACTGACTGGTTTTCTGATCCACGCCCCTACCTTTTTTTAAAGATATCTGTGACCAACAGATGCATATCTCTATTCCTAGTCATGTGAAATCCATAGATTAGGGTCTAATGAATTTATTTCAATTGACTGATTTCCTTATATGAACTGTAACTCAGTAAAATCTCAGAAATTGTTGCACGTTGTATATTTTAGTTTTTTGAAATCTCTCCATAAGTACAGGAATCCAATTCCATCAATGTATGTTTGGGATAAGGATGTCAGCAGGTCCACAGTGAGGTACCTCTTTGAGCTGGAGAACAGTCCTCTCGATGTCGTTGAGGTTGGGGGGTGAGAGGGCAGTGGAGAGGAGGGAGCGGGGGTTACCCATGTCCAGTAGCTTCACCTTCAGCATGATGTTGGCCAGGGGGGCACGCTGGGAATAGTACAAAAATATCCTAGTTACTGGCAGAATAAACTAGCAACTTTATAGGTCTAGTTGAGTAGCCTGCCTAGTCTTTCAGTAATCACATCTGGTGCATAAATCAATCAACAAATGAATCAAACTTCGCAGGTGTTAATCATCATACTATCAATCATAGTTATGAGCTTGGTTCTTTGCCATCAGGGCTGACCTAATGTATGACTCTCTTACCACCAACTCAGGAACCACATAGTCTGGGATCTCATTCCTCCAGAACTCCTTGGTCACCAGCCGGTAACAGTAGCCCTTAGACACTCGCCCAGCCCTGCCTGAGGGAGAGAGGATTCACAAATCCTCATTGGGAATTCTATTCTTGAATTGGAATTTCAATTGCTTTCTTGAAATGGAATTGCCTCCCTGATGGGCAGTATGAGGTGGAACTGCATAGTACTGTACCTCTGCGCTGGTTGCAGTTGGTCTTGGAGGCCCAGGTGAGGCGGAGGGACTGGTAACTGGTCTCTTTGTCACAGACCATGTGACGCGCCAGACAGAAATCAATCACTGTCAACAGGAATACATCAAATTCAGACACATGGAGTGAATACAGTACGCAGTACATATAGCAAGGAAAGTCTGTAAACATTATGATTAAGGGCCTCCTGAGTGTCACAGTGGTCTAAGGCACTGCACAGCAGTGCTAGCTATGCCACTAGAGAACCTGGTTCGAGTCCAGGCTCTGTCGCAGCCGGCCGCGACCGGGAAACCAATGGGGCGGCGCACCATTGGCCCAGCGCCGTCCAGGTTAGGGGAGGGTTTGGCTGGCAGGGATGTTCCTGTCCCATCGCACACTAGCGACTCCTGTGGCGGGCCGGGTGCAATGTACGCTGACACTTTGGCCAGGTGTACAGCATTTCCTCCGACACATTGGTGCGGCTGGCTTCCGGGTTAAGCGGGCGTTGTCTCAAGAAGCAGTGCGGCTTGGCTGGGTTTCGGAGCAAGCACGTCTCTCGACCTTTGTCGGTACGTGAGTTGCAGCGATGGGACATGACTAACTACCAATTGGATACCACGAAATTGGGGAGGAAAAAGGGGTATATATTTTTTTAAATAATAATATAAAAACTCAAAAAAATAAATGTCCCTTTTTCAGGATCCTGTCTTTCAAAATAATTAGTAAAAATCCAAATAACTTCACAGATCTTCATTGTAAAGGGTTTAACCTTTCTGGCGCAGGCGTTCCGCTAGCGACCCACCTCGACAACATCCGAGGAAATTGCAGAGCACCAAATTCAAAATACAGAAATAGTCATAATAAAAATTCATAAAAAATACAAGTGTTATACATCGGCTTAAAGATTAACTTCTTGTTAATCCAGCCGCTTGGTCAGATTTCAAAAAGGCTTTACGGCGAAAGCATACCGGGCGATTATCCGAGGACAGCGCCCAGTTTACAAAAGCATACAAACATTTTACAACCAAGTAAAGGAATTACAAAAGTCAGAAACAGCGATAAAATTAATCACTTACCTTTGAAGATCTTCATATGGTTGCAGTCACAAGAGAACCAGCTACACAATAAACGTTCGTTTTGTTCGATAAAGTCCCTCTTTATATACCAAAAACTCAGTTTTGTTGGTGCGTTTTGTTCAGTAATCCACTGGCTCAAAGGCGGTCAAAACATGCAGACGAATACATCCTAATAGTACTGGTAAAGTTAATTGAAACATGTCAAACAATGTTTGTAATTAATCCTCAGGTTGTCAATTGCCTAAATAATCGATAATATTTCAACCGGACAATAGCGTATTCAATAGAAAGGAAAAACAACGAAGGGCGCACACTCGGTCACGCGCAAAACCAGCACTGCATGATTCTACAGTCCACTGAGAGAAAGGTCTCATTCTTCTTCATTTTTCAGAAAACAAGCCTGAAACAATGTCTAAAGACTGTAACATGTCCAAAGACTGTTGACATCTAGTGGAAGCCATAGGAACTGCAATCTGGGTCCTAACCCATTAGATACTTTAAAACCTGTTGAGGCCACGGGTGCCGCTAGCGGCACTCCTCCCACATTCCATTGAAAAGGCAGAGCGGCAAATTCAAAAACAAAATTGAAATATTTAACTTTCACACATTAACAAGTCCAATACAGCTTTGAAAGATAAACATCTTGTCAATCCAGCCAACATGTCCGATTTTTTAAATGTTTTACAGAGAAAACACCACATATATTTATGTTAGGTCACCACCAAATAAAAAAAGACAGACATTTTTCAACAGCACAAGTAGGCTGCATGTAGCATGACAAGCCAACCTAACTAACTAGAACCAACCTAAATAACCTAGAAAAAACTACCTCAGATGACAGTCCATAACATGTTACACAATAAATCTATGTTTTGTTCAAAAAAATTGCATATTTTAGCTATAAATCAGTTTTACATTACTGCTACATCATAGCCACCATCATAGCTACAGTCAGAAATCGCACGGGAGTAGCCAGAGTAAATACAGACACCAACTACCTAATTACACATCATAAATCATTTCAGACAAATATATGGTGGATAGCTAATGAAAGAACAATATCTTTGTGAATACAGACAATATTTCCGATTGTTGAAGTGTTTTACAGCGAAAACACCACATATTATGTTAGTTCACCACCAAATACAAAAGACAGACAGACAGTTTTTTCACAGCACGGTAGCATGCAAGTAGCTAACCTAACTAACCTAGAACACCTAGAACCAACCTAAATAACCTGAAAAAAAACTCCTCAGATGACAGTCCTATAACATGTTACACAATAAATTCTTGTTTTGTTCGAAAAATGTGCATATTTTAGCTATAAAATCAGTTTTACATTACTGTACCATCATAGCCACCATCACAGCTAACAGTCAGAAATCGCACGGCAGTAGCCAGAGAAAATACAGACACCAACGTCAACTACTAATTACACATCATAAACATTTCAGAACAATATATGGTGGATAGCTAATGAAAGAATAAGATCTTGTGAACAGAGCCAATATTTCCGATTTTTGAAGTGTTTTACAGCGAAAACACAATATATCGTTATATTAGCTTACTACAATAGCTAGCACACAGCAGCATTGCTTCTAGTCAAACGGTAGCATAGCACAGTTCGACAGATATATATGAAAAAGCATCCCAAATTGGGTCCTTATCTTTGTGGTCTTCCATCAGAATGTTCTCCAAGGGGTCCTTTGTTCAGAACCGACTTTAATTTGGATCCATAACGAACGATTTCCCTCAGAATTAGCAAGCACATTTAGCTGCATTGGCTAGCCTCTCGTTCTTGAACCAATTCTTGCGTCGCATCACGTCTAAAGTCCAGAATAAATTTCAATAATATAATTAAACTATATTGAAAAAACATACTTTAAGATGATATTGTGACATGTATCAAAGAAAATCGAAGCCAGAGATCATATTCACCTTTAAAAAGGTTCTTCAATGAGCCGAGTACAGGTCAGACTTCGCGCCCAGAAAATAAATAAAAGTGCGCACGTCTCAGTCCAAGACGTTGTGTTCAGTCCCTGGTCGAGATAATCAACTGATTTTTTCTCTCACTTCCGCATTACACACAGACGAAGGCGTATGACGTGTTTCTACAGTCATAAGTGACATGCCCTTTTATAGACAAGCTCCTGAAGAGAGAGTTCGATTTTGGAAATCTCAGTTCCGGTTAGGAAATGGTCTGTAAAAGGAGTTCTGTTTCACTTAGAGAAATAATTCAAACGTTTTTAGAAACTAGAGACTGTTTTCTATCCAATAGTAATAATAATATGCATATTGTACGAGCAAGAATTGAGTACGAGGCCGTTTAAAAATCATACGATTTTCTCCAAAAGTGAAAACAGCACCCCCTTGTCCTCAACAGGTTAAAGGCATTCAATTGAAAATACCCACATAAAAACAAATCCCACTTCCGGGATGGATTTTCCTCAGGTTTTTGCCTGCCATATCAGTTCTGTTATACTCACAGACATTATTTTACCAGTTTTGGAAACTTTAGAGTGTTTTCTATCCAAATCTACCAATTATATGCATATCCTAGCTTCTGGGCCTGAGTAACAGGCAGTTTACTTTGGGCACGCTTGTCATCCAGACATTGAAATACTACCCCCAAGCCATAAGAAGTTTTAAACACTGTTTCCCATGCTTGTTCAATGAACCATATACAATTAATGAACATGCACCAGTGGAATGGTCGTTAAGACAATAACAGCTTAAGACAATAACAGGTAGGCAATTAAGGTCACAGTTATGAAAACTTAGGACACTAAAGAGGCCTTTCTACTGACTCTGAAAAATACCAAAAGAAAGATGCCCAGGGTCCCTGCTCATCTGCGTGAACGTGCCTTAGGCATGCTGCAAGGAGGCATGAGGACTGCAGATGTGGCAAGGGCAATAAATTGCAATGTCCGTACTGTGAGCTGCCTAAGACAGCGCTACAGGGAGACAGGATGGACAGCTGATCATCCTCGCAGTGGCAGACCACGTGTAATAACACCTGCACAGGATCGGTACATCTGAACATCACACCTGCGGGACAGGTACAAGATGGCAACAACTGCCCAAGTTACACCAGGAACGCACAATCTCTCCATCAGTGCTCAGACTGTCCGCAATAGGCTGAGAGAGGCTGGACTGAGGGCTTGTAGGCCTGTTGTAAGGCAGGTCCTCACCAGACATCACCGGCAACAACGTCGCCTACGGGCACAAACCCACCGTCGCCGGACCAGACAGGACTGGCAAAAAGTGCTCTTCACTGACGATTCGCGGTTTTGTCTCACCAGGGGTGATGGCCGGATTCGCGTTTATCGTCAAAGGAATGAGCGTTACACCGAGGCCTGTACTCTGGAGCGGGATCGATTTGGAGGTGGAGGGTCAGTCATGGTCTGGGGCGGTATGTCACAGCATCATCGGACTGAGCTTATTGTCATTGCAGGCAATCTCAACGCTGTGCGTTACAGGGAAGACATTCTCCTCCCTCATGTGGTACCCTTCCTGCAGGCTCATCCTGACATGACCCTCCAGCATGACAATGCCACCAGCCATACTGCTCGTTCTGTGTGTGATTTTCTGCAAGACAGGAATGTCAGTGTTCTGCCATGGCCAGCGAAGAGCCCGGATCTCAATCCCATTGAGCATGTCTGGGACCTGTTGGATTGGAGGGTGAGGGCTTGGGCCATTCCCCCCAGAAATGTCCGGGAACTTGCAGGTGACTTGGTGGAAGAGTGGGGTAACATCTCAGAGCAAGAACTGCCAAATCTGGTGCAGTCCATGAGGAGGAGATGCACTGCAGTACTTAATGCAGCTGGTGGCCACACCAGATACTGACTGTTACTTTTGATTTTGAGGGACACATTATTCCATTTCTGTTAGTCACATGTCTGTGGAACTTGTTCAGTTTATGTCTCAGAGGACGTTTATTTTTTTGCTGAGTTTATATATAAACATTATGAAAAAGAAAACACCCACCATATTTGACATCTGGGACTGTAACAGAGCTCTCTGCAATGTTGGTGGAGAGGATGATCTGTGGAGACAGACAGAACATTAAAAATACAGACCTACGTTCTAGAAGTCCTATTCAATAGAGTGGTGTGATAGTTACCTTCCTGTACCCTGGGACAGGCACCAGAAACACCCCGTTCTGCTCCTCCAGAGTGACAGAGGAGTGGAGAGGGTACACCTGCAGTCTGAAACATACACCATAACAGCACCATCAAGTTTCTACTAAGTACCGGACACACACACAACCTACCATAGTCATGCCCCAGAGACGTAACCAATGAACGTCAGACACACAACACCCACCTCTTGCGCACCAGCTTAGACAAGGCCTCTTGCATGTAGTGGATCTCACCCAGACCAGGAAGGAACACCAGCACACTGCCTCGGTCTGGCAGAGAAAGGCCTCCCTCCCGCTCAGTCCTGCTGTTGAGATACACACAATGGGATAATTATTGGACAACTATAGGACATCTAAAATCAACAGTAACTAATAAATAGTGAACAAATTGTTAATTTATCAAGCAAGCTAAGATGAAGAGTACTGCTGCTTGAACCCTAACCTCTGATCTTTGGCCTCCAGCTCGTCAAAGCTCTGGATAAGGCTGACAGCCACGTTGTACATCTCCACAGTGATGTAAGGTTCATCTGGATGGTGGGTATCCACCTGATAGATAGATAATACACAGACAGTGTTAGGTTAGTCTAAACTGTGAGTACCAGCTACATCCACAGACAAGGCTTGATGCTTCCCCACCCACCCTGTAAGGAATCAGGCTGCAGACGTCATCCAGGTAGAATTCCTCGATGGCGTAGGGAGCCCCCTCCACCTCAAACACATAGGCTGGGTTCATCTGGCTGCAGATAGGCGTGCCAAAGTACTCTGCAAACTCCCTGCAGTTGATGGTGGCTGACATGAGGATGACCTGCATAAAGGGGGAAGGGAGGTGGTGTGTCTGTTCAGTCAGTACGGTTTAGGATCACATGGTGGTGAGTGCTGAGAAGTGTGGGCTGAGAAGCGTGGGCTCACCTTGATGTAACGAGAGTTGGAATGGAGGAGCTTCCTCACAACCAACAGGAGAAAGTCCAACTCCTCCGTCCGCTCATGGACCTGAAATACACAGAACCACCCTGCTTACTGACTGGCTCATCCACTGCCATGGCAAGATATTACTCACCATCAGCTAGTTTGATGTTACTGGGTACTAAGATACACTGAACACCAGATAGGACAACATTATTAGCGGTCAAGTCATCTGTAGACTACTTTGAAATGACGACCAGTCTGTCTCAACAGGAAAGTGAGTCTTGGTTACCTCATCTATGAAGATGTGGGAGTACTCAGTCAGGCTCTTGGCTCCGACCAGTTTCTGCAGCAGCACCCCAGTGGTCATGTAGATGAGTCTGGTGTGTTCAGTGGCCATCTTCTCTAGGCCCACCTGAAACAAACCAACAAACATAATGGCTAAGTGGCAAGTGTACATTCACACACAAGCACATAAACACATCCATGTAGGTCAAGAGGAAAGGTGAAGCCTAAATACTGTCACTTCCATCTGTGACGTCAAACAATCATTACCCAGAGCACTCTCTCACCACACAACGTGACTCTCTATCAGACAAATTACCTGTCCTAACAACCACGCCCCCCCCACCCCACCCCACCCCAGGGAAGATGCCATCATGTTCTACTACTCAACTCTAAGTACAAATTCCCTTACGGCTTGACTTTCATAAAACTCTCAGAGAAACTAAAGATCGAGAGAGAGAGGAGGCACAGTAAATATCCACTACAATCCCCCTAGGACAGACAGAGCCAAAGCTAAGAGTACTGGATAAAAGCAGCCCTCCATGTTAGTACTGACAGGGGAAGGTCACTGTGAAAGTAGAAAATCTCCATACATCCTCAAGGCCTGGAACTCATCAGTTTCTCCAGCTCTCCACTGGAACCATTACAGTGGTAGGAACCTATCAATTGAATAATAATCATTATATGGTAGTACATGAATGGTATAAATAACACTTTATAGCTCCCACAAGGTGCAGAGTATGAGTACTTGGCTACCATTATCTTCTAGTGTCTCCTACAGCTCTGCTTCACCCCTTCATCTTTCATTAGTTCACACTCTGCACTATACTGTGACCTCCCATCTATATTTATTCTGACAAGCTTTCAAGCCCTTAGGTGTTCATCAGGTCAGCCCATCACTATATCACTCCTCAATCACTGTCTTTCTAGCAGTGACATCACCCCTGCTGCAGTCCACAGCAGAGCAGACAGAGGCGAGGAGCAGGGAGTTATAATTAGACTGTGTCTCTTGTTTCAGAGCTGGACACAATGCAACCAGACAGCCTGGAAACAGTCCAGCATGGAAGCCTGTCCACCCCACTCCTTCCACTCCTCTCTCTGTGAGAGAAACGTCAAGTGGGCTTTTTGTACTGCGCTTCATCGAGAGATAATAGTATCGCTAGAGGTGCTAAACTCAGTCCACTGCCACTTGTTATGCAACCTGATTTCTTGTTTCTTGCATCTTTTCCTCTCTCTTCTTTCCACCAAGGGATGTGTATGGTATGCATGGTAATATGTTTTTTGGGGTATAGATATCGAAATGGTATAATTAACAAGGTATGAGTGAGTGTGGTGTGAATTCTTCACTAACCTGGTATCCCACCAGACTACCCAGGGTGCACTTGCGCTCTATGGCAACCCATCGGGCAATGCTGCTGGCGCCTATTTTGCGAGGCTGGGTGACCATGAGGTTACAGGGGGCATTCTTCTCGCTGTAGTAGTCCAGGATGAACTGGGGCAGCTGGGTAGTTTTCCCACTGCCTGTGGCTCCACGAATGATCACCACAGAGTTGTTCTCGATCAGAGAGATGAGCTAGAAATACACAAACACATATCAAACACAACAGAGGAGAGAACATTATATTTGCCATTTTAAAGCTGAACATCAAAATATGATTAAACAATCTAAATTACAGTTTATAATAAAGTATTCTAATCTGTTGTTTATCTTCAGTTACAAAAACATCCAAAACATTCAGATTCTGCTCTTGCTGGACAATAAATGTGAATCTGAGTAGGAAATGAAAGTCTGAAACACAGATATTTTCAATAATGGCCCTACTCCATCAGACTTATGTTACTTGAAAGCATGTGATGACAGTCACAGTGAGTTAGGGTCCCTGCTCTTGTTGCGCCTATGGCTCCATCAGATAGAATCAGTGCTCATCTGAAGCACAGTAAAACCTTGAATGGAGTTACGACCTGAGGAACTGTTGCCAATGACCATCTCTATTCAAGTCTATGACCTGAAAAAGTCTGAAATGGCAGGAGTACCTAAAGCGTGTGTGGCTACTAAAGTATTTTACCTCCTGTCTATTCTTTGTGATGGGCAAGCTGGGGTAGTCATAACTGGCCAATGGGGGTGGAGGCGCACCTAGAGTTGGAAAGAAACACAAAAAGGTTTGCACATTGACTTTCTTAATTGTTTGGAAAAAAAAGGAATCCAATTGAAAGCCAAATTAATTAGAAAGTTATATCAATGTGTAACTCACTCGCAGAAAAGTCAGGCTTTCCTGTCTTGTTCCTCAGTCCCCCACCTTCACTCTTTGGGCTGACCTGCTGTTGGGGAGCTTTTGCAGGGCTAGAGAGAAACACAGATTCTCAGGTAAATCAAAAGATAATTGACTGTGCACTGAAATGTCAGACCAATGTCAATTCCATGGCTCTTTGGTCTGGCCAAACGAGAAAAGAAAATTGCTGTATGGTGTTTCAGTCCAGCCACTGTCGTGGATAATCGTCTCAGAAATATAACACTCTTACAAGAACTTGTAAATTCAATATAGACTTTTAATATAACATATCAGAAGTCGTGTCAGTCCGCAGAAAGACCCCCTTCCATAAGCACTGGCTCTGTTCTTATACACACACACAGCACATGGGTTCATCACATACGTTAATTAAATTACTTCTCCTAGGTCATCTGCCACTATTATCCTTCATTTCAAGCTTCCTGCTTGTTTATGCCCAATAACGCCTGTATCCGCTCTTGATTAGATTATAATGGTGGCAGGACCCTCGTGTCCTAAAATTAATATATGTCTATCTTACCCTACGCACTTATGGCCTTTCCTCTCTATTTAATCTTCATAATGATGTCCTGCTCTTTCCATAAATGCACTTTAAAGCACGTATGGCTTTGGCCATCTGCTAATCTTTGGTTTCCTGTTTTTACCAGAATGGCAAATGCACTCACATATTGCCTTCTCCTCCTATATTCTAATGTACACTTCTATGTCTGTCCCTAAATGTATCATTCACTCCCACACCACCCAATCCTTTTAGAAAACCAAACTTATCAGCATTTAAGTGTCAAGGAGAGACAATGCAGTTCTGTAAGTTCATGTACACTCTTACAAAAAAGGGTTCCAAAAGGGTTCTTCGGCTGTCCCCATAGGATAACCCTTTTTCGTTCTAGGTACAACCCTTTCTTGGTTCCAGGTAGAACCCTCTGTGGAAAGGGTTCTATATGGAACCCAAAAGGGCTCTTTCTACTTGGAACCAAAACAGAGTTCTTTAAAGGGTTCTCCCAGGACAGCCGAATAACCCTTTTAGGTTATAGATACACCACTACACTCTTAGAAAAAGAGGTGTTATCAAAGCTAGGTGAAACAAAGCGCCCCCCCGTTGCACTCATATTAGGCAGCAGCATCCTAGTAGTGATAATGTGGCTTTTTCACTGAGTAAATAATGTTGAGTAATGCTAGTGTGTCTTTGTCAAATCAAATAGCTCTCCCCCTACTTTCTTTCTGAATTCCCTCCCCTCAAAATTATCTTTCCCTTTTTTCCTCTGAGTTTCTAACATTCCTCTCTCTTACTCGTCCTCCCTGTCATCTCCCCCACTCCTCTCATTCCGTGGCTGGGCCAGTCAGGCCTGGGGCAGTGTTGCAGAGAGAGCAGTCCCAGTCATCTCAGCTTCTCTCCGGGCGAGAGGAGGACTTTATCTACACAGCAGACACACTGTCAGAGCTGGGAGCAGCTCACACACACATCTAAAAATCCACAAGGGTTGACATGCACACACTCACTTCAGCATCTAACAAAGCAGCTGACCTTACAACAAAGCAGCACCAAAGGAAAGGAGACAGCATGGAGTCAGAGGAGAACCCCGAGTAACTCCGCTGGACACAGTCCACAGGACAGGAGAGCAGGGACGAGTGAAGATTACAATTACAAGTACAGAGAGGACAATTTCTTACAGACAGACAGCAGAGGAGTGCAGACAGCGTATGAGCCACTCTCGATCAGGACTACAAGTCCAGTAAGAACCAGAGAATGGAGACTTCACTGACAGACCCATGGATACAGAGTCCTGGAGATGCTACTCTGAGGTGCCTGTGTTGATCTCTCTGCCTACGTCTGGCTCTCTCCCTCAAGCCTCCTCACTGCAGCATTCAAGAGTAAGTACCAACAACCATGTGTATTTTTTTAAATTACATTTCACACTACATAGGCTATTTGCCATTTATGGTCAGAAAGTTCCAACAATAAAATGGCACTCATCTAGACAATAGCCACAAATTATTTGGCCCATTATTTTTAGACATTTTCTAGGACAGTCAGGTTTAATTAATAAAAAAAAGACTTTTCTTGTGCTTTGAGACATTGATGACAGGTGTATAGCACTACAGTACCCGTTACCCCAGGCTGCCTAATCTGAGTGTAGCTAAGGTGTGAGGTACAGAGAGAACCATCAGTCTGAGGAGTTCAGTACACACCCACACCTGGGCATCCTCCTCAACAGAGTGAGAATGCCACTGAATGCTATCAGAACACTGATGACGACAGAGGTCAGCTTGTATGGAGGTGATCAATTTCTCACTTTCCACCATGTCAAGTCTTCAACGAGTGCAGATCAAATCAATACAATTGCAATTCTTTCAACAGTTCTGTTAAAACAGACTTCAGGAGAACAGAACATCAGTGTCAATACTTTTGATTCAGGATGTACAATACTTTATTTTCTCACTGCAGTAACCACAGTATTCCTCCGCCATGCCCCTATTCAGCTGGATGAAATGGTTGCGTGCTGAAGGAGAACAGGCTCAAGATGAGGGGACATCTGCTAAGTCCACAGAGGTATTACCCAGCTGCACACTGATCAGGGAGCTGCTGTGGCACGTGGAGGAGAGGGAGCGCCTGGCACGGGAGGTGGAGCGGGAACACAGGTTGGCCCACAACACCGTGGGATACCCCCACTGGCTCCAGAGCTACCCAAGGTTACGTACGCTGATCCCCGCATCGGAGCGTCACCAGTTGGAGCATTTGTGTGCCCAGATCCAGCCCATACACACCGCCACAGTGCTCTCCAGGTACATTGTACACCCATTTTCATATAAGCATACTGTGTCCGAAATAGCCACTGCCACCACACCAGGGTGACAATAGGCGAAGGAGACGAGACTCAAGGAGAGCGGGTCAGAGCAATCTGCCAGGGAAGCCACTGTGTTATTGTCACAGAAGTAGGTAACATGGGGTGTGAATATGCAACAGTGAAGTGGATCCTTTGGGGCTAGGCACAGCGAAAACAACCTCAGGGAAGGCACTCAGCATCAGCAATATCATATCCCTATTAAAATAAAAACATCCCACAACAATGTTTTACAGTGATGGTAACATTTGTATGAACACAGATTTGGTCTTTTGGAGGGCTAAATGAGAAATCATGACCCTTGTAATAATGCTTGAAATAACCTTTAAATCCACCATGGGTCTTGCAAAAATGAATGTACATTAACTAGATGTGCATAACCACATCCACATGGTTGAGCTTCACGGCTGTCAAAGAAATTGTTCAAAGCCAAGTTATACCACTGACGGAAGTGACACAAACACTCGACACCCCCTCCCCAAGAACTCTCCATACAATCCTGAGGTGTGACTAGGTTTGCATAATCACATTACAACAGTAACAAGATCCCCCAATTATTCAAGGGATATTATTCGGTGTGGAAACTCACTGCAAGCATTTTTCTTCTTTGCAAAATGTCCTCCTGACAACTAGATTGGAGTGAGCTCATAAATATGCCCTCAGCCATGTCACCTCACACAATGCATGAAACTTTGAAATAGCCTACATCATTACCAGCATAACTTGTCAACTAGGCCTAATGGATAATTGAAAGCCAAAACAGCTTCTCCCAAATGGCCTCATTATTGTGGATAATGCAGTTTGGGTTAAAGAGTTTATTAACCCACTATATCCCTCTATCTATCCCATTCTCAGGTTCCGCGAGGTGCTGGCCAGCAACAACATCCTGCCCTGGGAGCTGGTGTACGTCTTCAAGCAGGTGTTGAGAGACTTCCTCAACAAAGAGGAAGGGGAAGAAGAGGAGGAGCATCTGCCGCAGCCAGCACTGCTTGGACCAATGGAGGCCTGGACCAACCGATACCAAATGAAGCAGGGCTTTGTCACACCCACCGTGCCGGACTGTGGTGAGCCCCCGAGAGAGGAGATCCCAACCATCTCTGGATATGTGGACCGTACTATGAGAGGCTCTAGTCCTTTCACTGCCCATAGGGACTGGGACCTTCCCTACTACTACCACCACCCAGTGCCACACAACTCCACAGAGGCCTACAGTACCATGCTGTGAGAGGAGGCAGGGTGGTAAAGTAGTCCCCAACTCATGACCATGCTTACCTTCTATCCTTGTTATGTCATGCCTGAAAGAGTTGTAATCCCACCCCAAAATGTGCATAAAATATGTTAGATTTATTCATTTGAATGTATGAACTGCAACACAATCTTGCTCAGGACAAACACTTGGGGACAGATTCAGACATGCAACAATGTATACTGCTATCTACCTGAACTAGGGGTGCATCTCAATACTAGCTACTACAATAGGCTAGTCTACTAGCGAGCCTACTTCATTTGCACTGACAAGTCAACCCGTATTAGACTAGAGGTCGACCGAATGGCCGATTAATTAGGGCCGATTTCAAGTTTTCATAACAATCGGAAATCGGTATTTTTGGACACCGATTTGGTGTCCGATAATTTTTTATTTTTTTTACACCTTTATTTAATCTTTATTTAACTAGGCAAGTCAGTTAAAGAACACATTCTTATTTTCAATGACGGCCTAGGAACGGTGGGTTAACTGCCTCGTTCAGGGGCAGAACGACAGATTTTTACCTTGTCAGTTTGGGGGATTCAATCCTGCAACCTTAGAGTTAACTAGTCCAACGCTCTAACCACCTGATTACATTGCACTCCACGAGGAGCCTGCCTGTTACGTGAATGCAGTAAGCCAAGGTAAATTGCTAGCTAGCATTAAACTTATCTTATAAAAAAACAAATCAATCATAATCACTAGTTAACTACACATGGTTGATGATATTACTAGTTTATCTAGCGTGTCCTGCGTTGCATATAATCGATGAGGTGCGTATCGTTGCTCCAATGTGTACCTAACCATAAACATCAATGCCTTTCTTAAAATCAATACACAGAAGTATATATTTTTAAACCTGCATATTTAGCTAAAAGAAATCCAGGTTAGCAGGCAATATTAACCAGGTGAAATTGTGTCACTTCTCTTGAGTTCATTGCACGCAGAGTCAGTGTATATGCAACAGGTTGGGCCGCCTAATTTGCCAGAATTTTACGTAACTATGACATAACATTGAAGGTTGTGCAATGTAACAGGAATATTTAGACTTACGGATGCCACCCGTTCGATAAAATACGGAACGGTTCCGTATTTCACTGAAAGAATAAACGTCTTGTTTTCGAGATGATCATTTCCGGATATCGACCATATTAATGACCTAAGGCTCGTATTTCTGTGTGTTATTATGTTATAACTAGGGTCTATGATTTGATAGAGCAGTCTGACTGAGCGGTGGTAGGCAGCAGCAGGCTCGTAAGCATTCATTCAAACAGCACTTTAGTGCGTTTTGCCAGCAGCTCTTCGTTGTGCTTCAAGCATTGCGCTGTTTATGACTTCAAGCCTATCAACTCTCGAGATTAGGCTGGTGTAACCGATGTGAAATGGCTAGCTAGTTAGCGGGGTGCGCGCTAATAGCGTTTCAAACGTCACTCTCTCTGAGACTTGGAGTGGTTGTTCCCCTTGCTCTGCATGGGTAACGCTGCTTCGAGGGTGGCTGTTGTCGATGTGTTCCTGGTTCGAGCCCAGGTAGGAGCRAGGRGARGSWMKRMWGYTACACTGGCAATACTAAAGTGCCTATWAGAACATCCAATAGTCAAAGGTTAATGAAATACAAATGGTATAGAGAGAAATAGTCCTATAATAACTACAACCTAAAACTTCTTACCTGGGAATTTTGAAGACTCATGTTAAAAGGAACCACCAGCTTTCATATGTTCTCATGTTCTGAGCAAGGAACTTAAACGTTAGCTTTCTTACATGGCACATATTGCACTTTTATTTTCTTCTCCAACACTGTTTTTGCATTATTTAAACCAAATTGAACATGTTTCATTATTTATTTGAGGGTAAATAGATTTTATTGATGTATTATATTAAGTTAAAATAAGTGTTCATTCAGTATTAGTGTATTTGTCATTATTACAAATACATTATTTTTTATATATTTATTTTATTAAAATCGGCCAATTAATCGGTATCGGCTTTTTTGGGTCCTCCAATAATCGGTATCGGTATCTGCGTTGAAAAATCATAATCGGTCGACCTCTAGCTTAGACATTTTGGCACCTGGCTACAGAGTACCACAGTATGAGTCATAATACCCATAAAACATACCGGTCAAACAAGGAAATGTTCCTATCGTTTTTCCACCATTCATTTTTCCCATAGGGGATTTTAGAAACACTTAAAATAAGGGCTGTGTTTTGTGAAGGCTTATTCTGGCATAACAATAATCCATCCACCTGACAGTTGTGGCATATCAAGAAACTGATTAAACAGCATGATCATTGCACAGGTGCCCCTTGTGCTGGGGACAATAAAACACCACTTTAAAACGTGCAGTTTTGTCACAACACCACAGATATCTGAAGTTTAGAGGGGGCGTGCAAATTGGCATGCTGACTGCAAGATGTCCACCAGAGCTGTTGACAGTTCATTTAATGTTCATTTCTCTACCGTAAGCCACCTCCAATATCATTTTAGAGAATTTGGCTGTACATCCAACAGGCCTCACAACAGCAGACCACATGTAACCACGCACAGCCCAGGACCTCCATATCAGTCTGCTTCACCTGTGGGAGGAGTATTTGTCTGTAATAAAGCCCTTTTGTGGGGAAAAACTAATTATGATTGGCTGGACCTGGCTGCCAAGTGAGTGGGCCTATACCCTACCATGCACACCTATGGCTGCACCGTTCCCAGTCATGTGAAATCCATAGATTAGGGCCTAATAAATGTATTTAAATTGATTGATTTCCTTACATGAACTGTAACTCAGTAAAATCTTTGAAATTGTTGCGTTTATATTTTTGTAAAGTATAGTTTACTGTGTTAGTAAATCATAACATTTTTGCTAGTTAATACAGTATTTCTTAAATTATGTAGGTAGCTATGTAGCCTGACGATCCGACGTTGAATCGCGTAGAATTCTACATCAGCGAGAAATGATCGTTTGGGTCAGGAAAGTTTCCTCTCATTACCTCTACAAGCAAGAATGTTGAATAAAATAATACTTTACCGGTTGTCCGTGAGGCTGGTCATTTTGCAGGTAGGAATATGAGACAATATATCCACAGGAAAGTATAATTAGTCAACTTTACAAAACTCTGTGCGTTCAGATTTATATCACCCGAAGCATGCGCACAATATGAAAATATACAAACGTATGCATACTTAACGAGCTCGTGCAAGTGTTTACATGGTTCTACACATGTTTCAGGTGAAAGAAATCTCAACACACTATAAGCGTTTTGAAAAGTTTATGTAATTTTACTTGTAGGTGGATATATTGTCTCACATTCCTACCTGCAAAAGGACAAACTGCATGGACAACCGGTAAAGTACGTTAAAATAAAATATTATTCAACATTCTATCTTATGAGAAGACATTTCCAAACGTATGTACAGCATTAATCTCAGACTGAACCAGAGCAGAGGTATCAGTCTGATTGTCAGGCAAGTAGCAATGTAGCTAGCTAACACAAAAGTATAAAGTTCCAGTCTGGTAAATTAGCTAGTGTGCTACAGTGCAAGGGAACATGTACAGTTTAGCGGGCAATTCAATTATACATTTAGCTAGTTAGCCAGTTTACTTACCTCGGTCTTGATGACTCCTCCGACTTTACTTTTTTTGGAGGTTCATCTGTGATTCTAATGTTAGCAAATTGGGTGCCCAATGTAAACCATTCTGTTATCTGGTCTGCAGTTATTGCTTTCTTAATGTTTACTATTTTGTGGACTCCGCTTCCGTTGGGTCTGTGTTCAATGGTGATGCTGCAGAATTCTAAATTAGTTCAAAGGCACGTGACAGTACACCTGCTAAGGGGTTGCCACAGTCATAAACCCCGCTTATTAAAATGTTATTTTAAACCTAACCTTATCCACACTGCTATCCGTATGCCTATCCCTAACCTTATATTATGACCAAAAAACGACTTTTGGTTTTCATAAATTTTTTACAATATAGCCAATTTTGACTGTGCTGTGGTAACTAGTGGAAACCCTTTAAGGAGTCTGGGTCGGTCTGGATCCCCTGCAAAGGAGTCGAGAAGTCTGGGTTGGTCTGGATCAAACATCCATCTACTGCAGAGGTTGTCAAAACTAATTCTGCCCTGATTTAGCCTCGGGAGCCGCATTGGTGGAAAAAGTACACAATTGTCATTCATTACTAAAAGTCTAAAAGTATTTGGTTTCAAATATACTTAAGTATCAAACGTAGCCTAAAAGTATGAATAATTTTAAATTCCTTATATTAAGCAAACCAGATGACACAATGTTATTGTTTTCTAAATGTACGGATAGCCAGGGGCACACGCCAACACTCAGACATCATTTACAAACGAAGCATTTGTCTTTAGTGAGTCCGACAGATCATACATAGGCTGTAGGGATGACAAGGGAGGTTCTCTTGATAAGTGTGTGAATTGGACCATTTTCTGTCCTTCTAAGCATTCAAAATGTAACTAGTACTTTTGGGTGTCAAGGAAAATGTATGGAGTAAAAAGTACATTATGTTCTTTAGGAATGTAGTGAAGTAAACGTTGTCAAAAATACAAATAATAAAGTGCAGATACACCCCCCCCCCCCAAACTACTTAAGTAGTACTTTAAAGTATTTTTATTTAAGTACTTTACACCCCTGCATTGGTTATATCCTTGGGATATTGGGTCCCTACACCTAACCTTAAAAGGTGCAATATGCAGAAATCGCTCTGCCATTTCCAGGTTACTTAAAATTCAAATAGTTTGTCTAATTTTTGTTTGTGACAAAACAAGCAATGGTGTAGAGAATCACTGTATCATCTAATCCACTGTGAAATATATTTTCAATAACCACAAATATTGTATTTACAGCTGTTTGAAGCTGGGTGTACAAAACCAAAAGTAAAATATGCAAAAGGGAAGCTTAAGCATGGGAAGCATAGAAATAGCGCACATAGAACATATCTACCACTTCTTGCTTTCAATGAAAATGACAGATCTATAACTCACATTTATATGTGAATTTGGTCGGGTAGCCCAAAAAGTTAAATATTGCAGCTTTAAACACCTATCCCTTTTCAATTTCAACATGGTAATGTCAGAGTGGGGACATACCAAGGATTCCATTTAGACTTTTCCAGGCTTTATTCGGTTTTCAACAAGTGCGAATGGCTGCATTGAAAATGTGTTATATTTCCTCACTGTCCAAATGTGGGGGAAAAATCCTCTATCCATAATTTTTTGATTTTTGCAGCCTGGTCTCAGACTAGACGTAACACAGTAAACATAAATCCGAGACACTCAAATTAGTATGATATGTTTAGTATGGTTACATAAAACAGAAGAAACAAGAGTGGTTGGTATAATGCAAACATCTAGCGACCCAAAGGTTGTGTGTTCAAATCTCATCATGGACAACGTTTAGCAACGACATACTACTTTTTAGCATGTTAGGTTAAAGGGTTAGGGGAAGGGATAGCTAACTCCTAACCTTAACCCTAACCTTGCTAACACTAGCCACCTAGTTAACGTTAGCCACAACAAATTGGAATCCATACATATTGTAATGAAACAGGAAGGGCGTGCGGCTTGAACCCTCAACCTTCTGGCCCAAGGCACAGTGCACCATCGACTGTGCCACAAAAGCATGCTCGAGTGGCAGATTTGATATCTGCGCTTATAAACCAGGGTCACTACACAACTCCCTCCTTTCAAAGAGCGTGTCACCGATCATTTTCACTTCCGACACCAATGCAATGAAACGGGCAGGGAGCATGGCTTGAAACCCTCAACCTTCTGGCCCGAAGCCCACCGAGCCATCGACTGTGCCACAAAAGCATGCTCGAGTGGCAGTTACTATCTGCGTTTAAAAATGTTTTTACTTTTTTTAAATGTAACCTTTATTTAACTAGGCAAGTCAGTTAAGAACAAATTCTTATTTACAATGACTGCCTACAGTTGAAGTCGGAAGTTTAAATACACTTTAGCTAAATACATTTAAACTCAGTTTTTCACAATTCCTGACATTTAATCCTAGTAAAAATTCCCTGTCTTAGGTCAGTTAGGATCACGACTTTATTTTAAGAATGTGAAATGTCAGAATAATAGAAGAGAGAATGATTTATTTCAGCTTTTATTTCTTTCATCACATTCCCAGTGGGTCAGAAGTTTACATACACTCAATTAGTATTTTGTAGCATTGCCTTTAAATTGTTTAACTTGGGTCAAATGTTTCGGGTAGCCTTCCACAAGCTTCCCATAATAAGTTGGGTGAATTTTGGCCCATTCCTCCTGACAGAGCTGGTGTAACTGAGTCAGGTTTGCAGGCCTCCTTGCTCGCACACGCTTTTTCAGTTCTGCCCACTAAATTTCTATTAGGATTGAGGTTCAGGGTTTGTGGAAATGGGGGGCGGGGGCCCCCACCTTTTTTTCCAAAATTTTAAAACCTTTATGAACCCCTTGTTGTGTCCTTAAGCCATTTTGCCACAACTTTGGAAGCATGCTTGGGGCATTGTCCATTTGGAAGACCCATTTGCACAAATCTTTAACTTCCTGACTGATGTCTTGAGATGTTGCTTCAATATATCCACATACTTTTCCCCTCATGATGCCATCTATTTTGTGAAGTGCACATCCGTCCTGCAGCAAAGCCCCCACAACATGATGCTGCCACCCCGTGCTTCACGGTTGGGATGGTGTTCTTCGGCTTGCAAGCCTCCCCCTTTTTCCTCCAAATATAGCGATGGTCATTATGGCCAAACAGTTCTATTTTGTTTCATCAGACCAGAGACATTTCTCCAAAAAGTACAATCTTTGTCCCCATGTGCAGTTGTAAACTGTAGTCCAATGTCAATGCGGTTTTGGAGCAGTGGCTTCTTCCTTGCTGAGCGGCCTTTCAGGTTATGTCGATATAGGACTAGTTTTACTGTGGATATAGATACTTTTGTACCTGTTTCCTCCAGCATCTTCACAAGGTTCTTTGCTGTTGTCTGGGATTGATTTGCACTTTTCGCAACAAAGTACGTTCATCTCTAGGAGACAGAATGCGTCTCCTTCCTGAGCGGTATGACGGCTGTGTGGTCACATGGTGTTTATACTTGCGTACTATTGTTTGTACAGATGAACGTGGTACCTTCAGGCGTTTGGAAATTGCTCCCAAGGATGAACCAGACTTGTGGACCGGAGACAACCCTGTTCATAAGTCGCTAAAAAAGTGGCAGGTGCATTACGCAGGCCAAAACTCATAACCGAATACGAGTACCAGGGGCGGAAATCTGATATCAACCTTGGAGGGGACAATTACATTACATTTTCTCAAGAGCAATTCTGAGGGGACACCAAAAGTAGTGCTGTAACACATGCATACGTTGTTATATGTTAAATGTATATTGAGGAACCATAATTCCTACAACTGGATAATTGATAGGTACAGTAGTTAACTGAAAGTTTTCCCAACTTGTTCAAATGTTTAAATCATTATAATTCTACTACTAATAATAGTTATAGCAGTGCTCCTTACCAGTCCAGTATGTATGCAGGTATTCGTACTTACAACCAGCAATATCAAGAAAGGTCAGTAGGTGACAATGGTACTGTACACTGTATGGGTGTAGTTTTCATAAAATACAATGAACATGGTGTGATCACATCTAAAAGAATCTCCATTGAGAACCATCACAAAGTTGGTCTCCGTATTGAATTGACCTTTTAATTTGACTTTTTCCGATACATTTATATAGTCATTAAATATGTGCACCTGGCCTGAGTCTAATACAATATCTTGCAAGAACAAAAAGCTTAAAATAAGTACAGTTCTAAAAGCAAATAACTACTTCAATGAAAAACCCAAATAAATCAAACAAAATATCCTCAGTCAGTGTCTTCTCTTCAAACAGCAGCTATGGACAAGTATGTCGCACAAAGTATGCAATTTTAAATAAAATACCATGAAATAAATAATTTGTAAGTGTACTGAAAACTACTAAACAAAAGAACAAATATCAATTACACAGGGTTCTCAAACAGGGGTCCATGGACTTATTGCAAGGGGTCCGTGAAATAAAAAAGTGTAATGAATGTTAGTCAGTACCACAAGGTTTCCAGTAAGTTTACATATAATATAGAGGGGTGGAGGTCCCTGAGGACCGCTCAAAACCTTGCCTGCCTTGCCTCAAAATATTCAGGGGTTCCAGTACCCCAAAAAGGTTGAGAACCACTGCTATACACACTACTGAACAAAAGAACCGAGCATATTTTGCGGGTTTCCTCAACAACACATCAGTTGCCATTTCGCAATGCCCTCGCCTGTTGTCTCCGAACCTGATAGCCCAATAAACTCCTGTGGAGGACATGGTCATGGTCAACATAACGCAGACACATTCTCCTGTTCAGCACCAGAAACATCTGTTAGTCCATCAACAATTAATGAAAATTGTACAATCGGAAGAGACCTAATCTCAGCTGAATGCCTCGAATGACTATTGGCCATGATGTTCAGAATTTCATTCTGTGCTTTGGGGCCTGTGTACATTGTGGTACGCTCTGTTAACCACTTCAGTAAAATGGGATCATCTCTTCTGCCCTAAGTTTCAAAATCTGGTATAAATTCCCACTGTCATCCGTGTGGCCTCTAAAGGCTTGTCCCTGTCTTACTACATGCCGCACCGAACTAACAATTTTCATCAAGCAATGCCTTGCGTCATCCTGCTGTTTACCCCATGCGCTGGATAACTGGACACTGATTGGATTTAGCTGGTGTGCTGTTACAATTACAAAGTGCGGTGGGTTTGGCAGTTTTGATGTGCTGTGAATTTTTCAATGGCTTTTCTCCAGTTCCTAAATCCTGCACTAATGAAGGCAGCATCTGCTCTTTGGCCAAAAGATGGCTGGCTTGAAACCCTTGGCTACAGTGAAAACACAACACTCCTTTTATTGATGGATTATAATGTAGCCAGGGGAAATCGCGAAACCATCTCTCTTGAAACGTCAACACTCTGTTGGCAAGAGTTTGCGGTTCTATAAATTTGTGGGTGTGGCTGATATGGTTTTGTCCATCACTGTTAACTGGACAATGCTGTGCCACTGTCCCCTATACTGGTGCTGCTGGCAACAAGGGTGACACTTGGTCCTGCCGTGGCTGTGACACTGTCCTCTGAAGTCTCTCTCCCTGGCTCTTTCCCTTTCACCACCCTAACTGACTCACAGTCTGTCTCCTAGAAAATAAATAAGGTGTTTGCCGTACTCCTAACTACCGGTACCCAAAACTACACAATTAATCACAACAGCAATACCATTGCCGTAAACAAATCTTAGTTTAGTCACCAGTTTAAGTTGAGAGTGGGGGTATCCATGGCATTTTCCAATTATGTCCCAATTATGTCCCTCTGCCTAATGACATCATTGTGAAACATTTCCATTAGCATTTCACTTATGAACATTTTATCAACTAGTCTTTGAGATTAGGCTACTAGAGTTCTTACTATGCGTTTTGGTGTACTGACAAATACTCTGATGTCCGTCTTCTTACTTTTTTCTGCCATTTTTCTACCTGGCTGGCTGGCCTAGCTGCACACACACACATTTACACAACACATGCTGCAACCTTTTGTAATTTTAATAGTTTGTTTCATATTGGCTGGCTTCCAACAATAGCTGAATTTGTAAAGCTAGCGAGCACCAATTCCGTTTCTGTGTGTTTGCTATAATCTTTGCTACCTGGTTAAATAAAGGTGAAATAAAATAAAAAATAAAAGGTCGCAATCTTTTGAAACTTAAACGCGCTATTAAGTGTCTATAATCAGCACAAGTGCTTTCATTGCGTATTATTAATATTATTGAAATTACATAGTTATGTTTACAGTGATATTGGGGGGGACAAATCATATTTTTCCCAAGATGGGGGGGTCGTGTCCCCCCCGTCCCCCCTGGGATTTCCGCCTATGACGAGTACAGACCAGAGTGTGTAATAAAGGCAGAGATTTCACGTGCCCTACTCATCAGTGGCACCTGCCAATATCCCTTTAGCAGGTCAAATTTGCTCACAAACTTAGCTGCTCCGACTTGCTCAACGTAGTCCTCCATCCGAGGAAGAGGAAATGAATCTGGCTTAGTGACACTGTTTACCTTACGGTAGTCCGTACAAAATCTGTTTGTCCCATCCGGTTTACTGACCAAGATACAGGGAGAAGCCCAAGTGAAGAAGCCCCTCTTCAGCATCTACCTGACCTCAGCATCCAGACAATGCAGTTTCTCTGAAGAAACTCTAGAATCGCTGACGAATGGGGTTAGCATCTCCAACGTCAATATCGTGTTCTATTAAGTTTGTACGTGTAGGTGTATCAGAAAATAAACCTGGAAATCTCCGAATCAGACTAACCATCTCTTTCCGCCCATCAACAGGTAGATGAGCGAGAAGGCTGTCTAAAATATCCAGTGTCTCTGAATTTTTCAATCTACCCTGCAGTATGCAATCGTTGGTACCAAGAACATCTTCCTCCTCATGCACAGACCTAGCATGACAAGAACCCAGCGAAATAACAGGTTTACCGTCCTCTGTAGATTCCCACTGTTCAGCCTCAGAGGAACGTGCATAATAGGGTTTTAACAAATTTACATGGCACAGTTGGTGTGCTTTTCTCCGTTCTGGAGTGGCAACTAGATAGTTTTGCTCAGTGCACTGGCGCACAACCGTATATGGATCTTGAAACTTGGCTTGTAAAGGAGAGCCAACAATTGGCAGCAGAGCAAGAACCTGGTCACCTGGACTAAAGTGACGAAACTCAGTTCGCCGATTAAATATGCCCTTCATCCTCTCCTGTGAAGATGATAGCTTCTCTTTAGCCATTTCACCAGCGGCGTACAAGCGTTGCTGGAAATCACACACATAGGATAACAGGGACTGAGGGGGCTCGGGAGACTTCCAGCCATCCTGGAGAACAGATAGAAGTCCACACACCCTATGTCCAAACACAAGGTCATTTGGACTGAAACCTGTGCTCTCCTGTGAAACCTCCCTAGCGGCTAACAGTAACCAAGGCAACCCCTCCTCCCAATCCTTATCCATCTCAGTACAATAAGCTCTCAACAAAGACTTAAATGTTTGATGAAAACGTTCCAGCGCTCCTTGACTTTGCGCGTGATAGGCGCTAGACAAATTGTGTTAAATATGGAGCTTTTCGAGAACCTGACCAAACAGATTATGTTTATGTTTGGTCCTTATATTAGGTGAAATTAGATCCTTGATCGCTCTGAATGACCTTAGGGATTCCAAACAGTGAGAGAAACTGAGTCAAAGCTTTTAGCACAGACTTAGTCGTGATAGACCGGAGAGGATAGGCAGCAGGAAACCTAGTGGTCTGACACATCACAGTGAACAGGTAACTACTACCATTTTTAGAACGAGGCAGAGGACCAACACAGTCAATAATCAGATACTCAAAAGGTTGGCTGAGTACAGGAATAGGAAACAGTGGTACCGGCTTAATAGCTTGATTAGGTTTACCAGTTAATTGACAGGTGTGACAAGTTTTGATGAACTCAGAAACATCCCTCTTTAACTTAGACCAAAAGAAATGTCTTAATATGCAATTGTAGGTTTTCCTCACACCCATATGTCCAGCAACGTCGTTGTGGGAAGTTGTCAACACCAACTCACGAAGCTTGGTACAATAACCTGACTAACCGCCTCCCCCAGAAAACAACTACCATGAGACACCCACTTTCTCATCAGGACATCCTCTTGGAGAAAATAGCCATGGGCGACATCTCCCAACTATTCCACAGGCACAATTTGGTCACGCAACTCTTCTAATGTGGGGTCAGCCCGTTGCGCCTTGATTAGATCGGAGCGGGGTACAGATAACGGGATAACATGGAACGTAGTGACAGATTTCTTTGACATTCTCGTTAGCCGGCGCAGTGACCAGGTCGCCACGGCTCATAGAACGCGTCACTGCACACACAGAGAACACCTCTGGGAAACTCTGCGCACTCTCTTCAGGAATCCCTACAAATGACGGCTTAACGGAAACCACTAGAGATGGAAACACGACATGCTCACCAGCCAAGTTATTCCCAAGGATAACGTCAACACCCTCAATAGGCAACGAAGGATGCACCCCCACAACAACCTCACCTTTCACCAGTCCACAATCCAACATCAGTTTATGCAATGGAACTGACAGTGTTCAAACCTATTCCCCTAATTAGAACACTATTCCCTGAATCATTCTCAACAGAGAATGGTAACATAGACTCTAACACAAACGATTCAGAGGCACCTGTGTCTCTCAGGATCTTCACTGGTACTAGGTCCTTACCTCTAAAGAATGTCTCAGGGTCCTTCTCATTAAATTTAGGCAACAACCGTAAGTTCCCAACAATATCAAATGTGTCCGGGGCACGACCAAAAGAGGAACGACCCCGGGCTAAATCTGGGTCACCTTCCCAGAGCAAACTCTCCTCTGAGAGCTTTCCTTCCCTAACCAGCTCTAGCCGCTCTTTTGCAGCTTGATTTTTAGCACGCTCCAAATCCTGTTTAAATTCCAACTCCTTTTCATACTTTACCCGATCAGCACGCTCCAAATCCTGTTTAAATTGCAATTATTTTTCATATTTTGCACGGTCATGCTCTAGCTTCTCACGATCATGCTCTAGCTTCTCACAAGCATGTTCTAGCTGTAACAGAAGCAGTTCTTTCTGCTGTTCAAAAAGAAGACTACTAGGACTAACAGATGGAGCGGCCATTGTAACCTTATGGGAGACGGTGAGTCCTCAGAGGCTGCCCCTGTGGTAACTTCAAGAATACCACTCTCCATCAGATTGGCCTTCAATATTAACCTAATTTCAACCTTGTAGTGTTCAGCGATCTTCAACAGATGTTCTTTAGTACATAATTCTAACAGTTCCCCTGATGGAAAGCGAATGAACTTGTCTATATTAAACGCCATAGTCAGAAGTAAATACAAAAAAAATATATATCTCGCTCTTCCTCTCTGCTGAACACACCAGACCGGACCACAAGAGAAGTGACAATCACACTGGGCACCACAGAAGAGAGATGAGATATATATGGAGCTTCCCCAAAACTTACAGTAACTCAACCCTAGTCTTCGTGCAGATTTGCGGTGGGTAATTATGCACACTGTAGCCCGCTGGCAAGGAAATAAAAAAAGCCATTCCATGAGCGCAGCATTTATGTTTCAACTTGAATCAATGAGCCCAATCAGTCCTCCATGACAACATAATCATAAACAGTAGGACTGGCTAATAAGTCCTTCGCTGGAGTCATTCTCAAGTAAAACAATTTGACTAATCTATACATCCATATTTCCAAGTCCTATTCTTGAAGATCAAGGGGTATAATATTTATTGCAATGAGTGGAATTCTGATAGACTTTAGTTTTCAATGTAAAGATATAATTTAATCATTATTATATGTAGTAGAAAGTGATGGGTTAGAAGAAGCCAATATAACCAACCCATAAAGTAAAATGTAACATCCAAATATGGCCAGCTATGTAATTAACATTGATTTATCCTGCAATAGATGTCATTCAATTGGTAACATACATTTGTCTTATTCTAATGCCTCTTAAAGAGAAGCTAATCTAAAAGTAACAGAATGTAATCAGATTACGTTAATATTTAATCAGTAATTTAACTTTTACCCAATTTGACATAATTAGTAGTGGATTACATTTAGAAATTAACCTACCCAACCCTGGTACGTCTACCCTCAGTCCAGGTTGAATTTGATTCTCCCTGACTATCTAGCTTTCATTTCAGATACTGAGGATTATAATTTCTTCAGTTTAGATTTAGTTTGAGTCATTTCAAAAGTAGAATAGTAGAAATGGTAGAAAGAAGCAGTACACAGTTTAGCATAAAGTAACAGGAAATTATTTGCACCCTGTCCAAAGATGATCCTGTCACTTATTCTAAAGCCATAGATGAGACTAGTAGAAAAAGTAAAACAAGACACACATTGCGCCAACAGACAAGATAATGGTAACAAAAACAAATTCTATATTTCGTTTATGATTAAGTGGACAAAATCGCAAATTCACCCGTATTACTTATTATTCTACTACAGAGAACATCTATTTACAGTTTTGAAATATATTTCATCCAGCAGATCAGTTGTTAAACAATGTGACTACCCTATTGTGGCATCTCTGGTAGCCACTGTGGTAAACACTAGGGCTGGGCGATATAGACCAAAATGTATATCAAAATAATTACAATACAAAGGATGATATCATATAAACGAGTGTAAGATATGAATGCAGATGACGCTGTGGCATGGCCTTCATTTAAATGTGGCCTAGGGGGCTACACTGGCTTCAGGTGAGAACAAGTAGCCTATGTTTTAGCCTGCAGAGGTATAGTGGAAATATTGGATCTTAGTATCCCATGATGAGATGCATACCTACCTCAATTATACATATTGCAGTAAAAATAAACAATGTATTGGCCAGCCCAGCCTTAGAAATAGGAGTATATTCATATAGAAATATTAAAATACATTTGAGAGAATCACAGTTTTTGAAACAGGTCATGTTTATCCTATGTGATGATACAATAGCATGGTTATCAGTCAACTCAAAATGGGAAAAGGTTATGTTGGGGGACATGTTCGCAGTCAACAAGAAATGTTGAGTGGCCAATGAGAATCTCTCCAAGCTTCATGCATTTTCTCGCACACTCATTTCCGATCTGAGTTTTTCATTTTCCTTGAATAAAAAATAAAATAACAATTGGGTTAATTATAGTCTATTAATGCAGTGAAATGACCCCTCAGTATTTCACTGCCGAGGCCAAGTTTCTTGATGGTACACCATGCAGGCATGTGATGAAATGTTAAATATGATTATTACCTCTTGAAGTTTGGTATTCTCCTTTTTTAGCTTAACCAGGTACTCAATCCTCTGCTTATGGTTCTTATGGCCCACAAGCTTGCCGTTCTCCTCAGACAAGTGGTCAACCTGCTTCCGAAGAACCTCCACTTCCTGTAGGGGACAGTCGGGCAGATACAGACATTTCCCACCTTCACACTAAAACAATGTCCATACATTAGCTAGATTCAGTACAGAAGGACCCTCCTAAAACGAATCATGGACTAGGACAGCTCCTGATATCATTGCTGTCTGGAGGAGCATGGAGACCAATGTCTCCCATAAAATGATCCAGCCTGTCAACTAGTGCAAGTTGCTATTTTCTGCATTCCATATAAATTACATGTATTTATTTAAATAAGAATTTGATCATAATTGATCTTCCTGCTCAAATAAAATAATTGTTTCTATTCAAAATTACAATAACCAGAACCCCTACAGACCCTGATGCCGTTCTCACCTGAAGCAGTCTCTCCTTGTCGTGCTCCTTACGGCTCAGCTCTCTGAGCTCCAGGCAGCGATTCCTCAGCTCGTTAGTCAGCTCCTGGACACAGGTCTGAGACTGGGCCAGTAGGGATTCCTGACTCTGCAGTCTAATCAAAAACAGAAACAAACAAAAACAGATGTCAAACTTTAACAAATGCATATTAGAGAAAGTGTATTTGCATACACATGCAGATTACACATAACATACTTTGTTCTCTCACACATTCTATTTGCATACCTTTCCCGAGCTTCAGTGAGCCTCTGTATTACTGTGCTCTGAAAATGAAAGGAATGAGGAAATATGAAAAACCACCTTCTGCAAACAATGGCATTTTCTGTTTACAAAAACTACATTCAGGTGAACAGGAGAGTTGAGTGATTGATACACACCTTTTCATGCCTCTCCTCCTGCAGCTCCCTCAAGACATTCTGACTAATGGCCTCATTTAAAACATCACTGTCAATTAATATATATCCATCAGACACTTGACAAATCAACTGTCTGATAACACTTGGTTGCAAAAATTAATTGGTGAAAATAAGTGATTTTGAATGGACTAACCAATTTGTGTTTTCATTCTGAGCCAGTTGGTTCTGCTTGGTGTAGAACTGGTCAAGAAGAACTTGGATCTCCATTCGCATTATTTCCTTCTCATTCAGCTGACCCTGTGGGAAATCAACAGACTTGTTAGATGCCATATGTGTTATATCAATGTGTTAAATAAGTGTCTCAAGATTGGATGTTTAGCATTCATCATGACATGCCGTAAACAACAACAAAAAACACCTTGAGCCTCTGGATCTCCTCGTTCTTGGCGGCCCTTTCAGAGTTGAGCTCAGTGAGGAGCACTTCCATAGTCAACATGGAGGAGCGTCGGTTCTCCAGCTCCCTCTCCTGGCACTCCAGCACCTGGCTCAGATCAGTGTTGAAGCTCCGGGGGGTGTGAGGTGTCTGAGAAATCAATAAGATTAGCTAACCCTCTCTTGATCAGACAGAGTTCCTTCCTGGTAATGCATACAGGAGGGAAAACCATCAGACACAAGTATCTGTTACCTGTGGCAGCACTTTAGGGGTGACGGATGACTGTGGAATACGATTGGCACTCTCGCCTCGGACAGTCCTCTCAACCGCTTCTTGCTGTTGTTTTAACTGGTGAAAAGCAGGCAGGGAAATCCCATGAGTAAAGTAGAGATCTAATCTATTTGGTCTGGTCTCAAATCTACCGTTTTCCATGCTACTGTAGCCCTTGATTCATTTTCAGTGGCTCTTTGTATATGTATAGAAATAGGTCTGTTACCTTCTCCTGGAGAGTTTGGATGATAGCCTCCTTCTGAGCAGTCTGATCCTGTGAAGCTTGGAGAAGACCTGCCTGCTCGTCTAACACCTTGGTGAGTCGCTCCACCTCCTCAGTGGCATAGACCACCTCCTCCTGAAGCACCTCTACCTGAGGACAAACATCCATCCAGACATTGTCATAATGATGGAATTCAGGCACATGTTGTCGTATCAAAGCTCAAGAGGCCATATTGTTGTTTAAAATTAACTCCAAGTCTTACCTCTATCAGATTAGAAGCTACCTTCCTTTCGGCTGCTTCTCTCAGGTCCTGGAGCTCTGCTTGCATCCTGTTGTTGTGTTCCTTGATCTCCTCTCTCTCAGAGCAAGCAGCACTGTACTTAACCTATCAGAACAAAACAGGCCAAAACTAAACACATTGATAAAATACAGTAAGAATTGAGAAGTATACAAGTTAAACATGATAATTAATTAAAAGATAAACAAATGACTTGAGTCAGTACCGTGAGGTCCTTGACATCTCCAGACAGCATGGCGAGGCACTGGTCCTTTTCGCCCAGCTCACTGCGGAGGTCCCTGGTCTGGTTGATCAGCTCCAGCACAAACTCCTGTTAAACACAACAAGAGACTTCTGAAATAAGAGGTATCATATCCATGCTATAATCCAAAATAATAAAAATGAATGGCAGGTCTTATGGCAGGACTTACTTTGTCTTGTTCAATCTTTTGCTCAAGACTGGTTATGGTCCCATTGGCAGTTGTCAGATTTTGTTCAAGGCTTTCCATATTAGAAGCCTTTCAAAGTAAAATACAAACGGAGAGGGTCAATTACAGTTGATTGGAGATTAAGATTCAATATGTCAAAGAGTGTTCAACTAAACTGAAACATACTGGTGATAGCAATTTCTAAGAAAAAAGTATAAAACTTATACTCAACTCTAGGGCACTATAATACCAACCATGTATACACTAAACACTAACGATGAAAAACAGACCTGTTGTCGGCTTTGTGTAGTCAGCTCAGACACTTTCTTCCTTAGCACTGCATTCTGCTCCATTGTCTGAACAAGCTCTCTGGGGAGAAACAAATCAAATATGTCAACATTTCAAATACACTTCAAGAAGGTCTCATCATCCACAAATCAAAAACAATCCTTTATACAACTCACTCTAAAGTGCTCTCTTTATCCTCTTTCAACTGGGAGGTCAGATTACTGGTGTGTTCTCTTTCAGACTGCAGAGCGTTTGTCAATTCCTACAATGCAAGCAACATATTCATCAAGAAAAAGTAATCACACAAAACCCTCAAACGTTTAACTGTAATTTAATACAAATGAGAGACGTGTTCTGAATGTCCTTAACAGATAAGCAGTGCTTGGTTGGTTTAAAGAGATGCTGACTGACCGTGATTTGGGCCTGCTGAGCTGTGACCTCCTGCCGTTTCTCCTCTAGCTGCTGCCTGGACTGGTCTGCATCAAACTTGGCCTCTGCCTGGAGCTGGTCCAAGGCATCCTGCAGGGACCGCTGCTGCTCTAGGAGCTGCTCCCACTCCCGCCTGGGGGAGAGAGGGAAAACATGTGAGGGGGAAGAGATGGAGAGTCTGCTAACTACTATGTGACATTGAGTTCGCAGGATTTCCATCAAACTGAGTAAATCTCATCCGACACACACACACACACACACACACACACAAAACAACAAGACAGCTGTAGCCATGCATACGTACTGGACTTCTTGGAGCTGTAGCTGAGTGCTGATCAGGCTGCTAGAGAGGTGTGCCGTCTCCTTATGCTGCTCACTCTGGCCCTCACACAGCTCCTTCTTCACAGCAGCCAGCTCCCTATCAGAGGACTGAAGCACCAGGCGCAGGTCATGCACCTCGCTCTTCAGAACTACAAAAGAGAATGGATCGTTTTGATAACCATATAATACCCAGGAAAAAGACAAACCCTACTGTCCTCTTACTCAATTATTGGTACATTATGGTTTTAACAGTGGGTGCCTGGGCGGTGAAGAAGGGGTTTCTTTAGACTAACCAACACTAGTAACATTTGAGTATTACAGTTCTGCCCATAGTGGATGCATACAGTCTTCGACTACTTTCGCCAGAGAACCCTGGGTAACTCAGTATAAACTAGGTGAAGTGTGTGATTGGTTCTTACCCTCCCTGGTCCTTCTCTCTGCCTTTAGGTTCAGCTCCAGGTTGCTGATAGTCTCCTGCAGGCTCAGCTGTTCTCTGTTCCAGCCACTTCGCTCAGTGGAGAGCAGCTGGACATACAAATAAAGAAATCATTACCATAGCGTCATAGTCATTAGCTGTAAACCAATACAGCTCAAGGGATGACTTTATTATCTTCAAGACAGAGCTTGAATATCACATGGAATGAAACACCTCAGGCAATGTATTCAGCTTAATCTGTACATAGTTATGCAAGTTTCAAGTTTAATTAAATCAAATGTACAGGATACACATGGTATACACCATCCAACGAAATTCTTACTTGCAGGTTCCTTCTCGACAATGCAACAATAAGAAATAATAAAAGATAAGAATACTAACATAACATATCCAGAACATAACGGAAGTTTCCTACCTCATCCTTGCAGCTGAACTCCTCTATCATCCCAGTCACCTGCTCCTCCAGCTTGACAATCTGCTGCAGCAGCTTCCTGCTCTTCAGCTCCTCCTGGTCCAGCAGAGTCTGTACCTGACTGGCTTGCTCCTGCCAAGCAAAAGGGAAATAATAGATTTGTAGATTCCACCAAGAGAATGACAAGTATAACGTTACGTTATTTGTCTTATAATTGATGAAGCCCGGGTGCTATACCTGGACCTGTTGCAGCTCCTCAGTCAGCGCCTCACAAGCCATCTCAGTCATAGCTGGTGGAGGCTGCTCACTCTGGATGTCATCCACGTCGTCATCTCCTCTCCCGTTCACATTCAGATGGTCGGGGCTGGAGAGTGGCACCAGGCGGGTCCGCAGGTTGTAGGCCTTGGTGGGGGTGGTGAGAATCTGGGGAACAAAACAGTCACATAAAATTAGCATGAGAAATAAAGTATTAGTCATTAATAGGCTATCTTCATAGAATTAAACCAAGGTTGAGCAAACTCCTGGATCTAGAGGTACCCCAACCCGTGACCCTCTATAGTAGCTCAGGCACAGCCCTCGAGGGGCATTGAGCCATCGGCGAGCTGCTAAATAACGCAAATACCCTCACCTTGATAGTTTCAAAGTGGATCTTGTTCAGCTGAGAAACCTCCAGTTTCTTGTGAGCCTTTGTGGCCTCCAGAATGTTCTCCAGGTGCTTGTTGGACTTATCCAGGTACCTCTTCTCTGATTCCAACTCTGACATCTGTTTCCTGGAACATAAGGAACAATCCTTAAACCTCTGAAGCACAATATGGGCCTATAACAAAAAACATGGTGCCAATAAACTTCAAGTTCCAAGAGCTAATTACAATTTAATGCAACAATTTGTTTTTGTCCATGAAGTCAAGGGTTCATACTGAATATCATGACAGCATGCATGTCTCTAGAGAGCCTCCTTACTTGGTGAGTTCCTTATACTCTTCGAAGGCTTGGATGGTGGCTGTGAGTTCTGTCTGTTTCTGGAGAAACTGGGCCTTCAGCCTCGCCATGGATATGGCAGAGATGTTTTCTGCAGTTACCGGAGTGGAGTAAGACGGCTGAGCTGTGGAGAAATGTAAAATTCACTTTACTGAATACCCTTGCATGCTTTGATTAATTACATCACTAGTATAATCACAACAAGAATAATAAGCATAATACAAACATTACTACAAGCACACTTGATAAGCATAATGCAAAATTGACAGCGCTACAATGCGGTACTTTCACAATGATGTGCAGTCCCTTCATCTCTTGTGCATCTCCTGTGCTTACCTCCATCAGACCACTCAGTCTCCAGAGCCCTCTGGAATTCCTCCTCTAGCTCTGCAGCAGCTTGGCCTGCAGCCCCCTCAGCTCTACTCACAGACTCAAGAGAGCGGAGCTGCCGGTTCTCCTCCCGGAGGCTGTAGTTCTCTGCTGCATACCGGGTCATCTTTGGGTGATGCGCAATCTGTAGGACAGAAGGAATGAGAAGTAGCCACAAATGCCAAATTCAATCAAATTAAGGAGATGTGCATGTGGTTGTTCATTTTCTGAAGTGTTTTGTGAAAGTGTGAGTTGAAAAAAAATGTCACAGATTCAGATTGGGGTCAACAGTACTTTAACGGGGTAACATATTGTACCTGGTCTCGAAGGATCTTGATCTCCTCCTTGAGCTGGTCGACGAGGGCTTGGCTCTGTGGGTCAGAAAGTAATCCCATGCCACCCTTTAGGCTCTTCTCCAGGCGAGAGATGTGTTCCTCTCTAAACTTGAGAATCATGCGGTTGGAGTGAATAAACTTCTCCTTCTGGGACCAGGCCTCCTCAAGCTGAGACACCTTCTGGAGCAGCATCTAAGGAGGGGAGGATGTACAGTATGTGTATTAACTACCATCCCTCTCTAACAAACAATATTCAGACTATAGGTTGACCTATTAAATCGGCATGGCCGATTTCAAGTTTTCATAACAATCGGTAATCTGCCTTTTTGGACACCAATTATGGCCGATTACATTGCAATCCACGAGGAAACTGCGTGGTAGGCTGACCACCTGTTACCGAGTGCAGCTTCAAAAGGATATTGTGGCTGCAAGGAGCCAAGGTAAGTTTAGCTAACATTAAACTGATCTTATAAAAAACAAATCAATCTTCACATAATCACTAGTTAACTACACATGGTTGATGATATTACTAGGTTAACTAGCTTGTCCTGCCTGTTAATTTATCATCGAATCACAGCCTACTTCAACTTCGCCAAACGCGTGAGGATTTAAAAGCGCATTGCCGAAAAAAGCACAATCTTTGCACAAATGTCCCTAACCATAAACATCAATGCCTTTCTTAAAATCAATACACAGAAGTATATATTTTTTTAACCTGCATATTTAGTTAAAATAAATTAATGTTAGCAGGCAATATTAACTAGGGAAATTGTGCCACTTCTCTTGCGTTCAGTGCAAGCAGAGTCAGGGTATATGCTGCCTGGCTCGTTGCAAACTGTGAACTAATTTGCCAGAATTTTACATAATTATGACATAACATTGAAGTTTGTGCAATGTAACAGCAATATTTAGACTTAGGGTTGCCACCCGTTCGATAAAATACGGAACGGTTCCGTATTTCACTGAAAGAATAAACGTTTTGTTTTCGAAATGATAGTTTCTTGGTTTGACCATATGAACAGAGGCTCGTATTTCTGTGTGATTATTATAATGAAGTATATGATTTCATCTTTGATAAAACAGTCTGACTGAGCGGTGGTAGGCAGCAGCACACTTGTAAGCATTCATTCAAACAGCACTTTACTGCGTTTTCCAGCAGCTCTTAGCAATGCTTGAAGCACAGCGCTGTTTATGACTTCAAGCCTATCAACTCCCGAGATTAGGCTGGCAATAGTAAAGTGCCTATTAGAACATGCAATAGTCAAAGGTATATGAAATGCAAATGGTATAGAAAATAGTTGACACGTCATAATTCCTATAATAACTACAACTTAAAACTTATTAACTGGGAATATTGAACCACCAGCTTCATATGTTCTCATGTTCTGAGCAAGAAACTTGAACGTTAGCTTTTTTACATGGCACATATTGCACTTTTACTTTCTTCTCCAACACTGTGTTTTTGCATTATTTAAACCAAATTGAACATACAGTGGGGAGAACAAGTATTTGATACACTGCCGATTTTGCAGGTTTTCCTACTTACAAAGCATGTAGAGGTCTGTCATTTTTATCATAGGTACACTTCAACTTTGAGAGACGGAATCTAAAACAAAAATTCAGAAAATCACATTGTATGATTTTTAAGTAATTAATTTGCATTTTATTGCATGACATAAGTATTTGATCACCTACCAACCAGTAAGAATTTCGGCCTCAGACTGTTGTTTTTCTTTAAGAGCCCTCCTGTTCTCCACTCATTACCTGTATTAACTGCACCTGTTTGAACTCGTTACCTGTTAAAAGACACCTGTCCACACACTCAATCAAACAGACTCCAACCTCTCCACAATGGCCAAGACCAGAGGACTGGTGTAAGGACATCAGGGATAAATTGTAGACCTGTACAAGGCTGGGATGGGCTACAGGACAATAGCCAAGCAGCTTGGTGAGAAGGCAACAACTGTTGGCACAATTATTAGAAATGGAAGAAGTTCAGATGACGTCAATCACCTCGGTCTGGGGCTCCATGCAAGATCTCACCTCGTGGGGCATCCATGATCATGAGGAATGTGAGGGATCAGCCCAGAACTACACGCAGGGACCTGGTCAATGACCTGAAGAGAGCTGGGACCACAGTCTCAAAGAAAACCATTAGTAACACACTACGCCGTCATGGATTAAAATCCTGCAGCGCACGCAAGGTCCCTGCTCAAGCCAGCGCATGTCCAGGCCCGTCTGAAGTTTGCCAATGACCATCTGGATGATCCAGAGGAGGAATGGAGAGGTCATGTGGTCTGATGAACAAAATAGAGCTTTTTGCTCTAAACTCCACTCGCCGTGTTTGGAGGAATGAGATGGAGTACAACCCAGAACACCATCCCAACCGTGAAGCATGGAGTGGAAACATCATTCTTTGGGGTGCTTTTCTGCAAAGGCAAGGACGACTGCACCGTATTGAGGGGAGGATGGATGGGGCCATGTATCGCGAGATCTTGACCACAACCTCCTTCCCTCAGTAAGAGCATTGAATGGGTCTGGCTGGTCTTCCAGCATGACACCGACCCGAAACACACAGCCAGGGCCTAGAGTGGCTCCGTAAGAAGCATCTCAAGGTCCTGGAGTGGCCTAGCCAGTCTCCAGACCTGAACCCAATAGAAATCTTTGGGGGAGCCGAAAGTCCGTATTGCCCAGCGACAGCCCGAACCTGAGGATCTGGAGAAGATCTGTATGGAGGAGTGGCAAATCCCTGCTGCAGTGTGTGCAAACCTGGTCCAAGAACTACAGGAAACCTTGATCTCTGTATTGCAAACTAAGGTTTCTGTACCAATATTTCAGTTCTGCTTTTCTGATGTATCAAATACTTATGTCATGCCATAAATGCAAATTAATTACTTAAAATCATACAATGTGATTTTCTGGATTTTTGTTTTAGATTCCGTCTCTCACAGTTGAAGTGTACCTATGATATTACAGCCTCTACATCTTTGTAAGTAGGAAACCTGCAAAATTGTCAGTGTATCAAATACTTGTCTCCCCACTGTATTTCATTATTTATTTGAGACTAAATAGATTTATTTTATGTATTATATTAAGTTAAAATAAAGTGTTCTTGTTCATTCAGTATTGTTGTATGTACATATTCACACACACACTTGAATCAGAAGTTTACATACATTTAGGTTGGAGTCATTAAAAACCGCGTTTTTCAACCACTCCACAAATTTCTTGTTCACAAACTATAGTTTTGGCAAGTCCGTTAGACATCTACTGTGTGCATGACAAGTAATTTTTCCAACAATTGATAATAGACAGATTTTTTCACTATATATTCACTGTATCACAATTCCAGTTGGTCAAAGGTTTACCTCACCAAGTTGACTGCCTTCAAACAGCTTGGAATTCCAGAAAATGATGTCATGGCTTTAAAAGCTTCTGATGGCTAATTGACATAATTTGAGTCAATTGGAGGTGACCTGTGGATGTTTTCAAGGCCTACCTTCAAACTCAGTGCCTCTTTGCTTGCATCATGGGAAAATCAAAAGAAATCAGCCCAGACCTAAAAAAAAAAAAAAATTGTAGACTCCCAAAGTCTGGTTCATCCTTGGAGCATTTCCAACGCCTGAAGGTACCACGTTCATCTGTACAACATAGTGCGTATAAACACCATGGGACCACACAGCCGTATACCGCTCAGGACGAGCGCCTTGTCTCCTAGAGATGAGAACTACTTTGGTGGGTGCAAATCATCCCAGAAACAACAGCAAAAAAGAGCCCTTGTGAAGATGCTCGAGGAAACAGGTCCAAAAGTATTTATATTCACAGTATAAACTAGTCCTATATCGACACTAACCTGAAAGGCCACTCGGCAATGAAGAAGCCACTGCTCCAAAACCGCCATAAAAAGCCAGACTACGGTTTGCAACCTGCACATGGGGACAAAGATTGTACTTTTTGGAGAATGTCCTCTGATCTGATGAAACAAAAATAGAACTGTTTGGCCATAATGACCATTGTTATGTTTGGAAAAAGGGGGAGGCTTGCAAGCCACAGAACACCCAAACCCACGTGAAGCACAGGGGTGGCAGTCATGTTGTGGGGTACTTTGCTGCAGGAGGGACTGGTGCACTTCACAAAATAGATGGCATCATGAGCAGGAAAAGTATGTAATTATTTGAAACAACATCTCAAGACATCAGTCAGGAAGTTAAAGCTTAGTTGCAAATGGGTCTTCCAAATGGACCATGACCCCAAGCATACTTCCAAAGTTATGGCTTAAGGACAACAAAGTCAAGGTATTGGAGTGGCCATCATAAAGCTCCGACGCTCGTTTATGTGGCAGGGCTTGCAAACTATTACAGACTACAAAGGGAAGCACAGCCGCGAGCTGCCCAGTGACACGAGCCTACCAGACGAGCTAAATCACTTCTATGCTCGCTTCGAGGCAAGGACACCCGAGGCATGCATGAGAGCATCAGCTGTTCCGGCGACTGTGTGATCATGCTCTCCGTAACCGACGTGAGTAAAGACCCTTTTAACAGCAGGTCAAGGACACTTACCAACGGCTGCAGCGGGCCAGGACGGCATTACAGCGACGTGTCTCCGGATGTTGCTGACCCAGACTGGCAGGGTGCTCGTTCACCGACCTTTTGCCATTCCTGATGAGTCCTGTTATCACAACATTTCAAGCAGACCACCAGAGTCCCTGTGCCCAAGAACACAAAGGTAACCTGCCTAAATGACTACCAACCCGTAGCACTCACGTCCGTAGCCATGAAGTGCTTTGAAAGGTTGGTAATGGCTCACATCAACACCATTATCCCAGAAACCCTAGACTCACTCCAATTTGCATACCGCCCAAACAGATCCACAGATGATGCAATCTCTATTGCACTCCACACTGCCCTTTCCCACCTGGACAAAAGGAACACCTACGTCAGAATGCTATTCATTGACTACAGATCAGCGTTGAACACCATAGTACCCTCAAAGCTCATCACTAAGCTAAGGATCCTGGGACTAAACACCTCCCTCTGCAACTGGATCCTGGACTTCCTGACGGGCCGCCCCCAGGTGGTGAGGGTAGGTAGCAACACATCTGCCATGCTGATCCTCAACACTGGAGCTCCCCAGGGGTGCGTTCTAAGTCCCCTCCTGTTATCCCTGTTCACCCACGACTGCATGGCCAGGCACGACTCCAACACCATTAAGTTTGCATACGACACAACAGTGGTAGGCCTAATCACCGACAATGACGAGACAGCCTATAGGGAGGAGGTCAGAGACATGGCCGGGTGGTGCCAGAATAACCTATCCCTCAACGTAACCAAGACTAAGGAGATGATTGTGGACTACAGGAAAAGGAGGACCGAGCACGCCCCCATTCTCATCGACGGGGCTGTAGTGGAGCAGGTTGAGAGCTTCAAGTTCCTTGGTGTCCACATCAACAACAAACTAGAATGGTCCAAACACACCAAGACAGTCGTGAAGAAGGTACAACAAAGCTTATTCCCCCTCAGGAAACTAAAAAGATTTGGCATGGGTCCTGAGATCCGCAAAAGGTTCTACAGCTGCAACATCGAGAGCATCCTGACTGGTTGCATTACTGCCTGGTACGGCAATTGCTCTGCCTCCGACCGCAAGGCACTACCAGTACATCACTGGGGCTAAGCTGCCTGCCATCCAGAACCTCTACAACAGGCGGTGTCAGAGGAAGGCCCTAAAAATTGTCAAAGACCCCAGCCACCCTAGTCATAGACTGTTCTCTCTACTACCATATGGCAAGCGGTACGGGAGTGCCAAGTCTAGGACAAAAAGGCTTCTCAACAGTTTTTACCCCCAAGCCATAAGACTCCTGARCAGGTAATCAAATGACTACCCGGACTATTTGCATTGTGTGCCGCCCCAACCCCTCTTTTTACACTGCTGCTACTCTGTTTATCATATATGCATAGTCACTTTAGCCATATCTACATGTACATACTACCTCAATCAGCCTGACTAACCGGTGTCTGTATGTAGCCTCGCTACTGTTTATAGCCTCTTTTTACTGTTGTGTTATTTCTTTACTTACCTATTGTTCACCTAATACCTTTTTTGCACTATTGGTTAGAGCCTGTAAGTAAGCATTTCACTGTAAGGTGAATTCGTATTCGGCACACGTGACAAATCAACTTTGATTTGACCTCAATCCTATAGAAATTTGTGGGCAGAACTGAAAAAGCGTGTGCGAGCAAGGAGGCCTACAAACCTGACTCAGTTACACCAGCTCTGTCAGGAGGAATGGGCCAAAATTCACCCAACTTCTTGTGGGAAGCTTGTGGAAGGCTATCCGAAACATTTGACCCAAGTTAAACAATTTAAAGGCAATGCTACTAAATACTAATTGAGTGTATGTAAACTTCTGACCCACTGGGAATGTGATGAAAGAAATAAAAGCTGAAATAAATCATTCTCTCTACTATTATTCTGACATTTCACATTCTTAAAATAAAGTGGTGATCCTAACTGACCTAAGACAGGGATTTACTAGGATTAAATGTCAGGAATTATGAAAAACTGAGTTTAAATGTATACACAAATTTTAAAAAAACGTCTGATTAATCGGTATTGGCTTTTTTTGGTCCTTCAATAAATTGGTATTGGCATTAAAATCCTAATTGATCAACCTCTAATTCAGAAATAACATAGACTTATGTCAGCTGTTTCAAAGTACAGAAAGCTATACCTGCTTGTCGTTTTCACACTTTTTCCACAGACGCACAGCTTCTAAAAACTGTGTCTTGTATGAGGCATCAAGACCACCTTCAGTGAGGTCTGGGGGAAGAATGTGTAAAGACAATAACACTTTCCACAATGAATGTTATAGGGGAAAATTGACAGTATACACACATGTAAGAATCAACCAGAGTGAGCCAGTGTGGCAAAGCCTAGGTCAGATGTTTTTAGGGGAACCTGAATTGTAACCTTACCAATGGGAATCTGGGGCCCTCCTGGGGTCACATCTCCCTCACTGTGTGTCTGGGCAGAGAGAGCCTGAGCTAGCTGCTCCTTCAGCTTTTTCACCTCAGTCTGAAGCTGCCTCACATTCCCCTGCGTGTCTTCATTGATCATGGCCTGATAAAGCACCAGAAATCACGAGGAGATGCTCACTAAACTACAAGATATACAATACATATTACAATCAGTAGCACTTTATATGGAGAAAACGTTTTGCCTATTTAATTACTGATTGTGAAAAAATGTACTTTTCATACTAACCTTGTTTTTGATCAACTTGGCTCTCTGGGCAAACTGTAAGGTGGATAGAGTTTCCCCAAAGCACTTAGAGCCTGGGTGCACATTGGCTATAATGTAGGTCTTAGCATTTCCTCCAAGAGAGTCCTGCAGAAAAAGGTTCTCTGTTAGCACACATCAGGAACATGAAGAAAGCAGGAGCTTTGTTTTTATTTTTTTAATCGAATTAGACACAAGTGTCTTTTACCCGAAGCAAGAAGGTGAGTTTGGAGTCCCTATAGCAGATATGCCGGCTCTTCCCATTGGACACATCCACCAGCGCCATGATCACCTGACCCAGGCACATAAGGGAGCGGTTGATGCTGCTGGCTTCCTGGAAGAGAAGATAGGGGGTATATGTCAGGAGTGATAACAATATAACAAATGAGTGTACACAGCACACAATAACACATACAAGTTGGAATGTAGCCCTCTAAAGGCTTTGTTGTGTGCAGTGTTGTGAATGTTCATTCAGTCAGCGGACAGTAGTCCTGGAGCATCACCTTGAGTCTGGAACCCTCTGTGTGTGTGTCTCTCTGCCTCTCCGACCCTGCCAGGTCCACCAAGTTCAGCTGGGATGTGCGAATGTTCACCACCTCCTTAGCAGTCTCCTTGGACTCCAGAGTCATGGTGAAGACTGCATGGGACCGTGAGGACTCTCTGTTCATGGAGGTAGAGGCCACGCGCCGATTACGCCAGCCCATCGACAGCACCTGAGAGGGAAGCAGGATAAGTTAACTAAACGCAAACAGTTCAATGGCAGTCAAATCAATCTTGCACAATAAATTAATGCTATGACCAAAGCATTGTATAAAGCAAGTCATTGAATCAATCACATTGAATTATTTACTACCTGGTAAGCTTCAGCAGCTGAAGTGACAAACTTCTCTACAGCCCCTTCCACAAACACCCCCTTCTTGATGTTCTCTCTGAGGAACAGGCTGGCTGAGGCGCTGTCCAGCAGGTCATAGATCTGCTCGTTGTAGATCTCAATGAAGGAGCATTTGCACAGGAAGCTTTTGGCATTCTCAGACTGTCAGGAAAAACAATGCATATTAAATCCTCAATCAGAGAAAAAAAAACAGATAAACAACAAAATCACTTCAATGTCAGTTACTTTCTGCTCACCCTTTCTACCTCCCTGTTGATAAGGAAAAACAGGTACTCAAAACTTCGAGGGATAACCCCCCGTTGGTCATCAGTAAAGTTGTCGAAATCAGACGGACCTAGGGAAAGAAAACAGGCAACATTTAGTACCGAGGCACTGCAAAGAAAATAAGGTGTCTGTGCAACAAAACAAAATAATTCAATGCAGCACTCACCAAGCATCGTGAATGTTTTTCCAGAGCCAGTTTGTCCGCTGTAATAGGAAAACATTTGTGAGATATTACAGCACTTAATAAAACATGAATGAACTGTAAAACAATAAGAAAAATCACTCACTAGGCAAAAATGGTGCCATTGTATCCATTAATACATGACTCAACAATGTTCTTGGCCACACTGGAGAATACAGAATCCTGTTACACAGAGAGGAGACGGACGAAAAATTCAGTTGGTTTGATTTGAGCCTCTATCTACCAATGTGTGAATTACTCCAGGTTACAGCAACAGTTAAACTATAATCTAAACACCAACACCAACACTGACCTGAGTGATGTCCATGTCAGCAACATGGTCATAGGTGAATGTCCGTGGCTCCGGCTTGGAGTGCAGGCGAATGGTGTTGGGAGAGGTGACTGTGAGACAGAGGCCTTGGTCTCCATCAGTGGTCAGGCCAGTCCCCTGGGTCAGAGGTCTCACCCGCACAAACACTTTGATCGAGTCACTATCACCACTACATTACAGAAAACGAACATTCAAGGGTTAATACACTTTACCAACAGACGGTGCCAGTTTCTGCTCTCTTGCCAACTTCTTATGGAATTGTCGTGACAAACAAGAGGTACTGGCAGTATAAGTTACCAAATGAGGCAGGGCAACTCGTGTGTCAGTATGTGTAGAGTGAGTATGTATTATTAAATTGAAGACAATAGCCAGCTCTTGCGAGAAATAAGCATTATTAAGCCACATTACCTGTGGGTTATTTGTTGATGCTGCATTGAGCAATCGACAGATTCTGGTAACAGAGGAGACATACAGTTAGCTAGTTAGTCAAGGTTGATCAAGGAACTAGAGACACTGTTTTAAACAGAAACCCAAGTTTAATCAGATGTCTAAGTTTCATATGTCTAAGTTTCATTACCTAGCATGCAAATGCATGCTAGGTAACGTTAGCTCGCGAATAATATTAACGGAAGTAGCTAGGTAGCCAACAAACGCCAAAATATATATTTTTAAATCACTTGCAAATATGAATGTTTAGGTGACGTACCCTTTCCCTTCGTATTCATGTTGAATCTTTTCAGACAAGTAGCTTTGCTACTAGCAAACCATTCACAATAACTGATGGCAAAACTCCGCGATAGTGTGTTAGCTACATTTACTAAAATCCATATTCGAATTTGGCGGGTATGTACTCGACCATCGACTGCTCGTGCCTTTTTCAAGAATTTTATGGAATCAGTGAATTGTTTATCGCCGTCAGCTGGACGAAGTCTGATTTACATCAACCTCTTATTTTTGAGAGCATCGAGAAACCGAGCTACAAATTATACACCAGATAATATAATAACAAAGATGTTATCATTGTTCTATCTGTGGTGATACTGTACAACCAAAGATTTGTGGTATACCCATTACTGGGCGTTACAGGTTTGCCTATAGAAAAGGTTACCATAGATTTTCAACTAATCTGGTATATAATTATCTCCCTCTCCCAAAGCAGAAGCTGCAGATATAATTTTCCATTACTGAACAGACAGTTATCATAAATACTATTTTAATAAAATGTACACTCTCCTATAATACAATGTGGACTCTTTTTCGGTCGAGACCAGCACTTCACTTTGATGCTGGTTCGCTGGTTTGGTTCAAAGTCATGCAACGCTATTGGCTATTTCGTAAGCAGCTCCGCCCTATTTCATTTTTTTCTGTTTATTTAATTGGTCCAAATCGAGGCGTTCAAATTCGAAATCTACTGGTCACTTGCTCATCGAGGGCATTTCGAAAAAGTGAACTGTGTGTGGAGGTCGATACCGGCTACAGAAGTTATTTTCAGTTTATCTGACTTCTTAATTGAGGTATGTAGCTATCTGGCATTATTGGGGAAATTATCTTGCTTTGACATCCACGCTGCTTTTAAGTTAATCTATCTCGCATCATTTCTTAAATTGTAGCCTGACGCTAGTAACTTAACTAACGTTAACGTTGCGTACAGTAACGTTAGCTAACTCGCTAACTGACTTTAGTTCCCTTCCTGCCTGAATCCTACTTACTGAGGTCAAAATATAATTCAAAACGGGTAATTGTTGTTACGCTAAACTTCCTAACTAGCAAAACGACATTAGCTAACGTTAGTTGTCTAGCTGGTTATAGTAGTGTCAACGCGAACGTCTAACCCGCATTGGCAGCAGCTGACAACGTCCGATAACGTTTAACGTTAATATTTTTATTTAATTAGGCAAGTCAGTTAAGAACATTCTTATTTACAATGACGGCCAAACCCGGACGACGCTGGGCCAATTGTGCGCCGCCCTATGGGACTCCCAATCACGGCCGGATGTGATACAGCCTGGATTCGAACCAGGGAATGTAGTGAGTCCTCTTGCACTGAGATGCAGTGCCTTAGACTGCTGGGCCACTCGGGAGCCCACTAACGGTAGCCAACTAGGGTAGTGCGAACTGCCCAGTACATCACTGGGGCCAATCTCCCTGCCATCCAGGACCTCTATACCAGGTTGTGTCAGAGGAAGGCCCTAAAGTGTCAGACTCCAGCGTACCAGAGCGCTAAGTCTAGGTCCAAGAGGCTTCTAAACAGCTTCTACCCCAAAGCCATAGGACACCTGAACACCTAATCAAATGGCTACCCAGACTATTTGCATTGCCCCTCTTTTACACCGCTGCTACTCTCTGTTAACATCTATGCATAGTCACTTTAATAACTCTACCCACATGTACATAATACCTTAACTTACCATTGCCCTCGCACATTTACTCTGTACTGGTATCCCCCTGTGTATATAGTCTCACTGTTAATTTACTGCTCTTAAATTATTTGTGACTTTTTTATTTATTTGTAATTTTTTTTAAACTATTGTTGGTTAGGGACTAGTAGGTAAGCATTTCACTAAGGTCTACACCTGTTGTATTTGTTAATGTTACTTATGTAATGTGAGCAAGCTCTATTTGAGTTGTTCGTTAATGTTACTTAGGTGATGTCTTTACAAATTGTCATTGCACTGACATTTTTTCACAATCAGACATTACTGCACTTACACAAGACAATAGCAAACCTAGCTCATGGCATTGTTCCAAACCTTGCTAAAGCTTCTAAAGGATCTGCCCCTTTTTTCAATTTTCACCTAAAAGGACATACCCCAATTCTAACTTCCTGTAGCTCAGGACCTGAAGCAAGGATATGCATATTCTTTATACCATTTGAAAGGATAGTCTTTGTATTTTGTGGAAATCTTAAATGAATGTAGGAGAATATAACACATTAGATCTGGTAAAAGATGTGCCTAATTGGTTTATTAATACATGTTCAAGTTCATAACAGTGCACTCCTCAAACAATCGCATGAGATTCTTCACTGTAATAGCTACTGTAAATTGGACAGTGCAGTTAGATGAACAAGAATTTAAGCTTTCTGCCAATATCAGATATGTATGTCCTTGGGAAATGTTCTTGTTACTTACAACCTCATGCTAATCGTATTAGTCTGTTAGCTCAACCGTCCCGCGGGGGACCCACCGATACTGTAGGAAAATGCTGCAGTCGCGTTAGTTTAGTTGACTATGCACCAAGGAAAATTACATTTTAGCCAAACTGAAGAATTCCAAATGAAAAAACACTACAAAGAATACTACGGTAAATACTATAGTATACTACAGTCATGTCTGCAATTCACTATCTGGTCATATGAATTCAGCCAGTACCTTGGAAATTAATTAAAATGTTAGTATACATTTGTTTCAGAGACGCACCTCTTTGTGGCCTGATGAATATGTATTTCTCCCCACTGGTAGCCACATGACTCTTAAACCTTTTCTCTCAAAGTTAATTGCACATGACTTCTGTGTTGCGGTTTACACGCATTCATTGTCAACAAGGATCCAACGCCATACACGTATACGATGCATTTAGAAAGTATTCAGACCCCTTATGTTACAGCCTTATTCTAAAATTGGTAATTGTTTCCCCCCTCAATCTAAACACAATACCCCATGACAAAGCAAACAGGTTTAGAAATGTTTGCTAATATGTTAAAAATAAAGAATTGTCACATTTACATAAGTATTCAGACCCTCCACTCAGTACTTTGTTGAAGCACCTTTGGCAGTGATTACACCCTTGCGTCTTCGTGGGTATGATGCTACAAGCTTGGCACACCTGTATTTGGGTAGTTTCTCCCATTCTCCGCAGATCCTGTCAAGTGCTGTCAGGTTGGATGGGGAGCGTTGCTGCACAGCTATTTTCAGGTCTCTCCAGAGCTGTTCGATCGTGTTCAAGTCCGGGCTCTGGCTAGGCCACTCAAGGACATTCACAGACTTGTTCCGACACCACTCCTTCGTCTTGGCTGTGCTTAGTGTCGTTGTCCTGTTGGAAGGTGAACCTTCGCCCCTGTCTGAGAACCTGCACCAGAGCGTTCATCTTTGCCTTAATCCTGACTAGTCTCCCAGTCCCTGACGCTGAAAAACATCCCCACAGCATGATGCTGCCACCACCATGCTTCACCGTCTGGATGGTGCCAAGTTTCCTCCAGACCATAGGACCACAGAATCTTCTTTGTCGTGGTCAGTCCTTAAGGTGCCTTTTGGTTAACTCCACGCAGGCTGTCATGTGCCTTTTACTATTTGGCTTCCGTCTGGCCATTGTACCATAAAGGCCTGATTGGTGGAGTGCTGCAGCGATGGTTGTCCTTCTGGAAAGTTCTCCCATCTCCACAGAGGAACTCTGGAGCACTGTCAGTGACCATTGAGTTCTTACTCACCTTCCTGACCAAGGCCCTTCTCCATTGTTTGGACAGGCAGCCAGCTCTAGGAAGAGTCTTGGTGGTTCCGAACTTCCATTTTAAGAATAATGGAGGCCACTCTTATTGGGGACCTATGCTGCAGACTTTTTTTTTGGTACCCTTTCCCCAAATCTGTGCCTGTCTGAGATCTACGCACAATTCCTGACCTCATGGCTTGGTTTTTGCTCTGGCATGCACTGTCAACTGTGGGACCTTATATAGACAGGTGTGTGCCTGTCCAATCAATTGTATTTACCATAGGTGTCTCCAATCAAGTTGAAACATCAATGGAAACAAGATGCACAAGCTCAATTTTGAGTCTCATAGCAAAGGGTCTGAGTACTTATGTAAATCTATTTGTAATTAGCGAACATTTCTAAACTTGTTTTTGCTTTGTCGTGATGGTCTTGTGTGTAGATTGGGGAGGGGTGGACAATTTTTATAATAAGGTTGTAATGTAACACCCTTATTCTAAAGGGAAGGGGTCTGAATACTTTACGACTGCACTGTAGCTAGATCCAGGCTGTATCACATCCGGCTGCCATTGGGAGTCCCATAGGGCAGCACACAATTGGCCCGCGTCGTCCAGGTTTGGCCGGTGTAAGCCGTCATTGGAAATAAGAATTTGTTGTTATCTGACTTGCCTAGTTAAATAAAGGTGTGGTTTTTTTACACAACATTGAGGGTGTGGTGTCTACAGCTCAGATATGGGCTTCAGACAAGACCATTCAATCTAAATGATGTGCTTCACTCACTCTTATCACTGTTCCCAGATGTCGATTAGATGTTGACAACTTTTGCCTCAGTAACCTCACTTCTGTGTGCCTTTCTTTATAGGATGAGTTCTACTGCTGTAAACGATGAGAATCGTGGGGTCTGCCCTGGAAGAAAGCAGAGCAATTCAGAGACAATTTGTGACAACCTTTCTTTTGATCAGCCAACTGGGAGGCCCTCCATTCTTCGCCAATCTCAGGCAGAGAACCTGTCAAACAAAACTATAGCAAAGGGAGGGAAGGTACAGAATATGTTATCATGAAGCCTAGACTTGAAGTCGTTTCAAATGTTCCAGAATAATTCCCTCTGTATAATCTTGTGACTATGAGGGTCTATGCTTGACTGATTAGTCTAGTAAAAAGCATGAGATGACACAATGTTTTGGAAAGGTGTTGACTCAAGGCGAGTAAACTGTATAGAAAGAAACTTGCACACACTAACCAGGTTAGGTTTACCTGTTGTGCACACACTAACCAGGTTAGGTTTTCCTGTTGTGTGCACAGTGTGCAAATTTCTTCATTTGACTGTTTTGAATAGACCATTTGTTTTCAGATACGCTTTTGGGTGTTGCTTTCAGGTTTGTTTTCAGACTCCAAGAAGAGACCCTCTCACTAAGAGAATAGTATCACCAACAAAGTCCCTTAATATGGAAAGCTTGGATGACTGTAGTAAAGCCCTGGAGACTTTGCCGTTTACATCACCCGAAGAGTAAGTATATGCTTTTAAAAAAAAATATCTGTAGATGTGTCACATCGGCAGAATGCTGATTCATATTCTGGTATCAAGTTGAGAGAAACCCACATTATCTGTCCTCTTGTATTTTTACAGGGTGGTACCTATAGAAATCAATGGGCTTGTTGATGTAGCAAAATCAGGTAAAGCATCTGATTGGCTAAAGGTTCAAGATTCATTACCCTATGCTGCCTTGTCACATGAACTACTTCAACCATAATGTTTACTTGATTTTCAAATTATTTTGCTACAGACTTCACAAATGTGTTGTCCTATCCTGATGATGATATGCCAATTCAGAGTAAAGGAGGTTGTCAGCTGTATTTTGACAACCTTGATGCCATCAATCTCTTCCAAGGGTCTACTAAAATGGTCCTCTCTCCAGCAAGGCCCAGTGAGCTAGTTGAAACTCCCAAGTCTGAAGACCAGCGTGAAAGTAATGTCATTGAAGCAGTTTCTGACAGGAATGAAAGGGCACTGGATGATACACTCCCGTTCATGCCATCAGCGGAAAATTTTCTTGCTGACTTCTCAGCCGATATGTGCTCAACAGATAGCAGTGTGATTACCATGATGAAGGACCCAGCCGATGAGTTATCCAACGCTGGTGAGGAAGAAACTGTACCATCAGTTGACCCAGATCAAGCTGTGGCTATCATCTCTACAGCCGAGGAGACTCTTCTGCCACCAAAAGGTACATACGAATTTGATTTTGACAACCTTGATTCAGTCAACCCTTTCCAAACGGGAGGCTCCAAATTGCAGAATTCCCCTG